>NC_090934.1:992443292-992751154 GCF_040938575.1 Ambystoma mexicanum | reverse complement strand
TTGGCGCTTCCTGTATGAAGCAATACTTTTACCACGCAATGTTGCCTTCAAAAACTTGTGTACGAGCGCGATAGAAATAAAATATCAATATCAATATCCCAAATTACAGACATGGAGTCAACTGAATGTAAATTAACTTTCATAAACAATGATATTTCTGTTCCTATATACTTGACAAATTCTGAATCGGACAGCAGTTGTGTATTCAAAACGCCATTGTTTCCTACACCTCAAACCACATGCAGACTCGCCCAACGCCAACATAATGGGAGCATGATCTGAGATTACAACATCACCAATTGCAGCATTACAAACTCCCCACATAAACTTCTCCTGATAAAAAAAAGTAAATACGTGAAAACGTAGCATGCACCATTGAATGAAAACTATATTTTCTACTCTCCCCACTAAGATCCTTCCAAATGTCATGCAAATCCGATTTATCGAGCAATTTTAAAAGCCCCTATCTCTTTATTTTCGGCATAAGAGCTAGTCTGGGTAGTCTTATCCATTTTCATATCAATTGTAGTATTGAAGTCTCCCCCAACTATGATCTCTGTACAAGCCAGTTGGTCTAATACTCCATCCAGTATTTAAAAAAAAAAAGCAGCTTGTTTCACATTAGGCACATAAATGTTCAGAATTGTCATGTAACTATTCTCCATATGTAGTTTAAGAGCATCATATCTCCCTTCAGTCTCCACACATACACAATCAGTCCTATAACTTAAGTCTTTCCTAAAAAGAATAGATACACCACGAAAATTACTTGCAAAATAACTTGAAAACTCCTTTACATACAGACCGTTCAAAATATATCCTACTTGATCTCCTCTCAAATGAGTCTCCTGCAGAAATACTATAATCTGGCTTCTGCCTACTCCGTAGTGATCAACTTCTCTCCTCTTAATAGGGTTATTTACACTCTTAATGTTCCAGTACATGAAAGTTAAGCCTGCTGGGATTGTATCTAATGTAACAAAATGGCAGTGCCGAACAATACGCACCAATTGTTAACTTATTTCAACATTGAACACCCATGCGTTATTTATTTAGTTCCCTCCTTCCCTCCCCCCTCTTTGTGGCCCCTCCCTCGTTTCCTTCTCCCTACTTCCCTTGTTGTGAGACCACAACTCAAAAGTGGTATAGTTAAGGACTTTGCAGATAAAACACATTCAAGTAAAACAGACAAACTCAAATATTTTAAAGCAAAACAAAAAGCAGGTAAGATAAAAGATAAGAGAAAGCAACAAAAAAAGAAGAATGTAGGAAAGAGCATATGGGCCAAGATATTTAACATTAATATAAACAAAATCAAAGATGTTAATTTGCTCAGTATATAATATAACTATAAGCAGCATTATATAAACAGCAGTGGAACAGCAACAGCTACCCAACAATCATCTATGAGACAAACCCAGACAGATTCATCAAACTGGGACTAATTAGCTAAATCTACACCATTTTATGCAACTAGAAACAAAAGAAAAGCTATGTAGAATTGTACAGTACGTGCACACTTAATTTCATGCATATTATGAAGATTATGAACAAATATATCCACACATTAACACATAAACATGTTTATCTATGTTTACACCCACTCACATACAATTCATACATATTAGCATATCCACACATTTACCTATATCTCCATGTCTATACCCCAATCAATCATCTGTGTAACAGGCACATCCATGTAAATATAGTGCCATGAATTTGACTTCATATTCCTGTTTTTTTTAAATTGTACAGCATTTAATCATCTATCTGGTGCTGGAGAACCCTCAACACTAAATACTCATCCATGTCCTTATTGTATTAGCTATCTGCATATCTAAACCCTTCCTCCCTGCCTTCCTGACTGTCTTTGCTTATGCCGGAGCTAGGTCTTTTCACATTGTACCATGTACAATGGACTTTCAGCACTCGGATGAGACGTCACATCTGCATGTGGCATGATATAAAATAACCTAAATAAATGTTTCTGTAATGTATGTAAACAGCATTCTGACTTGCAAGCCTCCCTTCTGGTCTGAATAAGTAACAATCTATGGAGCCCATGCAACACGAGAAGCCAAGACTTAGCCATGCTTGACATCCATAACTGTAAAATAGAAAGACTAGGGATTAAGCTCTCTAAAGCTTTGCACCAGACTCTGGAACAACATTGATAATCCCATAAGACTCACCCCACAATTATTGCACCTAAACTAATTTTAAATGAATCTCTTCAAGGAGAGCTTTCTGTGTTGCGCTGATCAGGCGCCATCAAAGTACACAGGCCTGAGCATGGTAACCTATGTCTCCCACTCAAATGCATACATTTTTGTATAACAATATTTGCATGTTATTCTCCTAATGGAATTCCCACATTCCATGTATACAAACTCCAAATCCAGTCTCCCCAGGTTACTGGCATTGGGGGTCATTGCCATGCCATGAATGAGATGCTTTCATAAGGGCAGAACTGTACTGTCAGGCGCTGTCTTTCTTACACCCAATGTTTACTTAAGTGGGAGATTTTGCATCCATAAGAGGGAGAATTATTTATTCCCACTGAGTTGCTTTGGAGTAAAATATTTTGTGTGACAGAAAGTTAGACTGTGTTATAACATGTTATCAGAAAAAATATTGAGTGACATTCAAATTAGGCTGAGTTTAGTATGTTAGCCACTGGTAAACTCACACCTTGTCAGCTGTGACTTGATGACTGTGAGGCATGGTAGTCCGAGAGGCTTTACAGTTCAAGTTAGAAGGCCCCATCACGTTTGCATTATAGACCGTCACTTTGAATTCTGGGAATAGTCAAGTGTATCCCGTGGCCCCATATCCTTCAATGATCACATTCCGCCAGTGAGGCAAGCCTAGCAAGGAAGCTGGAGAGGAGGATTGAAAGGAATTGGCTCAACATGCCGATGTGAGAGAACGGTTGCCGCAAAGGAAAAAAATCTATTTTGCCAGGAAAGAAAGTTTATTGCATACAGAAGATCGGGAGGGGCTTGTCTGTTCCTTGGAGTTGAAAACTAACCTGATTCTCTTGAAATGATAAAGTAACAGTTTGTATACCCAGTTATACAATCTATATCATCACAAATATTTTCTAACAGTCATACCCCATCTCTCAATTGGCTAACTCTAATGCAAAGTAATTTAATCCCTCTAGGTCTTAAGCCCCATTGGATACATTCACAAAGTACAACCCCTTTGACGTGTGATCTTATTTCATAATCCGTTATGACATACTCTACATGATATATTCATCATGCATGAATAACTCAGTTCATTAGCCAGACCCGGTGACAGAAACCATTAACCCAAATGGTGATTGCAAGGCTTTCTATGAACACTTTAAGGCATGGGAGGGAGAGAAATAAATAAGCATGCCTTTGAAGCATCAGTAAAAATACTTATCCTCCCAGATGCTCCAGGCCTCCCATACCATTTTCCGTGTATTCTTTAACGTAATCCTATTTACAACTGCCATCTCAAGTCATACAGCCTTCGGCATACATGCTACTTACTTCCATGAAAGCCCATAAGACATCAGCTCTCAATTTAACCCTCCATGCAACTGAAGCTTTCTGGTAATCTAAAAACAAGCCTTCGCGCTCCCAGGAAAATTACACTTTGCATCTAAGAACCCAATCCGGCCATAACAATCAAACAAATGTCTTTCTATCCATTCTTGCCTTCAGCCCTGTGCAATGTTATCACAACTGCCCAGATGCAGTTTGCTTCCTATACCCTTCCATGACCTAACTCATCCAGCTCTCCAAACCAAGCAAAAAACCATCCCTGCGAATCCAGGGACTCTGCAGCCTACAAAGACTTCCAGGTAGGTAAAACCTGCCTTCTCAAAAGGACTCTGTTCCCACAATGAACCCCTTATTTCCTACTGCACTAAATTTGCCTGCAATCTAAATCATTGTTCCCACATGTTAATTTCCCCTTCAATGAACTCCTCTCTAGCATGCATAAAGCTCCCCACTACATACTTCTCAGCGCTACAAGAAGTACATTGCACAATATATTGTATCCCTGCTAGTGCTACTCGTGTTGCTGCTTCTGTGACTTTAAAATGTGCTCAACTAATACACAAAATAACACTCCTTTAAATAATTCTAACTGCATTGAACACATATTTAGTTGCAACAATGCATCTAACCCAGCCGCACCATGACCTACTACAGTTTAACAATCCCACAAAGGACTCCACATTCACGTGGGCTCAAACTGCATTACAGACACTGTGGTTCCCTTTATAGTGAAGACATTTCAAACATTTGTGACTACGTCCAGTCTTCTCTTATGCTGTGTATCCGGAGGCCCTGAGACACGAAGAGTGTAACAAGGGCCCGCCCACCATTACAGTGCTGATGAAGGCAGACAAAAACATATTTGCCGAAACAGCTTTCCAAGAGTAGACTTCAATCCCTCTACCCGCAAACCATAGTGGGTCCATCATACCCACCTATCCGACTAGTGGAGATGTATAATACATGTCGAAGTAGATTTATGTTTTGATTTGTATGGGTCTTGAATTGTATGTATAAAGCACCAATGTTTTTGTTTTCAAATGAATATAAGAAAAAATAACAAGCAGAGAAAAACGGCTCGATTAAATAGCCCAGCGTTTATTGATTGACAGAAAAAGATTAAATCAAGTGAACATTGTTTCTCCTAGCAACACCCTTTTTGTGATGTTTAGTTTTATCCCCAGTTCCTAGCAGCGAGGTTGGGGGTGCAGAGGGGGTGGGGGATTCCCTCCTGTATTACTTGTGACTTGATGAATTCCCACCTTAATGGGACTGTAATCCTAAACCATCAGTCTTAGTTTGCTGTGGAGGGGTGGGAGGGAGGTTGGGAATATCCTGTGGTTGCTTTGCCCTGATCCTTGGCACATGGTTTAGTCACTCCCCATCAGGACAAAAACAATGTTGGTAACTTAAGGTCTGAGACCGACCATTCCAATACACTGCAAGCTAGAGGGCACACCGCAGTCCCCCCTCCCCAGTGGAGGGAACCAAACGCTCTCCCTAACCATATCCAAATCTCTGATATTGAAAGAAAAGACTTCCCCTTTAAAAATAAGCCATTCCTCGTAACCAGGAAAGTTAAGACATAAAATGCTTCTGTTACCAGTTATCAAAGGAGCTTTCTGGGAATCCGCGGATACCTGCAAGGAATGCCATGGGTCACAACATACAATGTTTCCCGCCCATATTGTCCCCAGAGCTGAGAAGGTGGTTGTCTATGTTTTCCAAATCTGTGTTCTCCGACACCTACATTTTATGCCGGGGGAAACAAAGGTTCCTGCTATTTTTCAGACCTGTGGTTCACACCCTGGAACCACCACAGCCCTCTTCTCAATATGAGCAGCCTCAGAGGGTCAGAGGGACAAGTCTGCGTTCCAAGTTGGTGGGCAAATAAGATGTAGTCTTGCTCATACCCTCTGAATCCAGATCAACCTCCGGCTGCCTGGGAAGATTCTGACCAATGCCAGCCCTCACCCAATCAACCGACCCAGGTGCCAACCATGGAAGTAGGACCTGGGCAGGAGTGCTCCAGTATAAATGTAGGAGCAAGAGGCTTACATTTGGCAGACACTGGAGATGGGAGATTGGTGGGGGCATGGGAGGCTATAGTGATGAGAAAAGATGGAGAAATGGGGGAGGCAACAGATTTTGAAGCACTGAAAAGCAAGACTGAGGGAGTTAGGAGGAGATTGCACTTTAGTAGCATGTAGTCTGAATATTTGGAGGAGGTGATTATATCAGGAGGAGGTAGTTGGATCCAGAGGAGGATTTCAGAATTAGAAAGAGGTGTTAATACTCGCAGGGGAGAGTGAACAGCAGCAGCAGGTGGTTGAAGACCAATGAGACGTTGGTAACATCAGGAAGGGAGTGGTAGTAGGCAGCGGTAACATCAGTGTGAAAAATGCCCTGAAGGAGGTGAATGGGAGAATTGTAAACACGTAGTCATAACAGCAGCAGAGTTTATGAGAAAAGAGTATATTGTGTTGCTGATAAGAGGATGGGTTTAGGTGGAGGAGGTAGGATGCAGGAAAACGGTGGAGGTTAGGGTATCATGTCGAAGGTGGCGCCGAACTGGTCACACCTAAGGGAGAGAGTAGTACAAAGGAGGTTGTACGAGGATAGCGGAATAGACCATGTATCAAAGGAGGGAATAAGGGAAGGCCAAGGTGTACCCTGAAAGACCAAGAAGTTTCCGGTGGGCAGGACCAGATGGTAGGAAGAAGAATGAGACTGGGCCAAGGAAGTTGTTGTCAGTTCAGGGAAGTGAAAGGGACGGGATCGAGGATACCCTTTGGCAGACCCAAACATTCCTCTGCAGCCTTCACTATGACCAGTGGTGTTGCCATGCACATGACTTGGTATCAGATCTAGCCTAGGGTTACAAGATATCCTTCCAGCTTTAGCTGCTTCGGAAAAATATTTCGACTGAGCACGTTGTGCGTCGGTGCGATCGACTCGATGTCACTCGAGGGCCTACATCTCGGGGTCGACGTCATAGTCTGTATATATAGCACATGCAGCGCCCGTTGGCTTCAGTAGCCAACGCTTCAAGAAATACGACGCACTTTGTTTTTAAAAATTTAAACTGCAACATCATCGAAATCGATGGCCGCCTCATTGACACAGTCAACACCGAAGACCGGGTTCAAAAAGTGGTATGACTGCGCAAGACAGCAGACTGTGGGTCCTGTTGGTCCATGACCATTAAGGGTCTTAAACAGCATAAAGGGAAATTAGTGCTGGGTAGGCCCACTAGTAAATCCCACATCGACGATACCGATGAAGACCCGATAATCCGAGTCGAGAGGCGACTCTCCTCGAAGGAAAGGGTTGAATAAGCAGTCAAGCTCTAGGAGTGGGTCTGACCATACCTCGTCTTCCAAGAAGGTGAAGAAAAGGTGCTATAGATCGCCTTCGAGCTCTTCCAATTCTTTTCCAGAGAGATGTATAGTCTGTCCAACAAAATCTTCGACACCTGCACAATGGGAGTTCCGGCAGGAAATTATTAAATGTTTGAAAAGGAGGCCTCGTTCCCCTCGAAAGAAAAAGAAGAAAGCCATGCTTCTGTCACACTACATAAAGCAGACAAGGAAAGGGTTGAGACTAAATGCTACACGCCCTCGAGCTCCCGACACAAGCTAGAGGACCTTGGAGGTCTCGACCAGACGAACAATGATTGCTGACTCCATCGAGTCGAGGTTCAAGTCCTTCGAGGGCTCAGGCGATGCATAAATCGTTGAAGCCATCAACGCCTTTGGTGTCCAAACCACAGGCCATAGGCATTGAACTCATTGACGCCTTTGGTCTCAAAACCATCTTTGCCCTTACCCACTAAAGAAGTGGAAAATTCTACTTATGAGAAGCACAAATCATCGGACCAGGACACACCACCTTTTGGTTTGGTGTTTGGCACTCCCAATGTCCCTGAATGTCATGACCCTCACGCACACAACCCATACTGCCCCGCAGCCCGATACCTGCACCAGGCGTTCCACGTGGCTTCGTCCCTCCAGGCTCCACTGCGCGCGAAGCCCCGCGCTGGAAAGGTACCGCTTAGGCACTTGCGGTTGTGGCCGCGATGGCGCTGGGGAACAACAAGAGACGCCGGCATGACTTCCTGGTCTCGGGCCATTCGCTACCGCTCACATGATGCTTTCAGGCCATTTCACCCAATCAAACCCATTGCCACTTCCTGGTCTGCTACATCACGTGACAAACCATGCCGCCCATGTGACCCAATGAAGATGCGGTCACATGATCAGAACTCCGGCATAAAAGAACGCTAAGTCCAATTGACCTTGCTTCTCAGCTGTTCTACTGTGCTCGAGTGGCGTTCGTTTTGCTTGGATCTTGTTCACCCGGCTCTTGGACACTGCATTTCTGTTTACTGGACTCCTTTTGCTTGTACCTCAGATTTGGTGTTTTTTAACTTTTGTCTTCCTGGATTTGGCGCTGTTTTTCTCGCATTATTGGAATGCCTTCAGTTACCTCAGGATTTGGTGTTTGGAACTCTTGCTGTTTCGGATTTTGGACCTCTTGGCTCACGGATTTTGGGACTGCCTCTGGATACTGTCTTTGTTTCAGCAAACTTTTGGTTAATAACTGTCCTGCATCAGGTGTTCCGCTTCCAGGGAAAACCGGCTGCCAGCATTTTCCTGAACTCCTCATCTTTTGTTAGGAGTTCCCCCACGTCTTTCATCCCCATCCATACGACAATATTGGTAGGTGCTGTTTACACTTCCTTTTTCCTCTCCATTCCCTGGCTATTGAACTTGTAGCCACGCTCCCCTAACATATTCTTTCTTTGCAGCTACCTGGCGCCCATATTCCTGTCCTCTCGCACCTGTTTCCTCAATAACTGGTCAGGGTGTGTTTTTTGGTCTTCCCTGACCGGTGCTTGGGGACGGAGGTATTCATAGACCTTTCCGAACCTTGGCGTGACACTGAAGCCCTTCAGATGAAACTAGATTAGGAGACTTATATGAAAACCTTCAGTCTGCAAGTGGTATTGACAGCTCTCCAGAAGTTTTGCAGACTAGACCCGGCTGACCATGCAGATGCCTCTTACAGGCAACATCTGACTAGATTAATTGGTTTTTTGGGATGAGGCTGACCTGCTCCTCCATTTGAGCAAGACGACCTGACTGATATTCTCAACAAACGTCCACAGATGGATCCTGTACTTCCTTTTTATGTCGCCCTCCAAAAAAGGGTTAAAGCGAATTGGGAGGCTTCGGAGTAAAGTCCTGCAGTGAATAAGAATCTCACCAAAAAAGTACAGGCCTTCGAGTAGGGACCCTGACTATTTGTGGAAGCACCCTACACCAGAAAGCCTGGTAGTTCAGGCAGCAATGTCTGCATCCAAACAGGCTGCATACCCAACCATCCCACCTGACAGGGACGATGAACGTTTTGACACTTGGGCAAGGAAGGTGTTTTCTGCCGGGAGCATGGCTCTTAAGTCTGCTAATGCCACTTGCGCTTTGGCAACATTTACATTACCCTATGGGACTGCATAGTTATGGCGAACATCTAGATGACACGCAATACATATCGAATTTAACTATGTTGATGTGAATTGAGGTTTTTGGTATTTAACAACGTAAATGTCCTGATGAGGTGTACCAGATAGAACCAGTATATGTCTATTGTGTTTGCCGAAACTCGAGTAGACAACACCATAGAGCCCACTTTGTGAAGTTGAGCCTCTTTGAGTTTCTGTTAAATATATAGACAATTAACAACATGTTCATGAGTAAGGCCTTTTTGAACATTTGTCTTGTTTAACTATTTGAAAAGGAAAACAAATCTAGTGTCAAATAGGCGTTTGGAATTATATAACAATATTGGAGTCCTAATAGATGGGTGTTCTACTTTTAGAACAGAGTGATTAGAAACGCGATTCTTTTGCACAGTACGAATGGTGGATGGTATGAATGTGGATGAAAGTGGATGTGAGCAAAGGATGGGTGAAATGCGATCACTGTTTTTTGATATGATAGGTGCTTTTTCTAGATGTGACGTGTGTCTTTAAAATTGGTTTTTAATATATGAAATGTCATTGTTCTATGTGTGGTCTTTCTATAAATGGATATTTTTATAATGAAGTTTGAGCAATAAATGCAATAAATGAATATAAAGCATACATATCGTGATGCCCTTTGAGTAGGGCTTCCTGATTGGAAGGGATGTTTGTCAGCATTTTTACGCATGACTTGTTGTATAAATGAATGGAGGGGATGCACTTATCCTTGGATAATTGCAACTTTTGTATAGTTATGGCGACTGATCATATTCTCGAAGGGGAAGAGACTGCTTTCTGAATATTGTAAGAGACTGGACGTAGGCCATGTGCGAGTTTCTGCAATCCGGACTGCACTCTGCTGATAGTATCAGTAGAGCCATTGCAGTGAGCATTGTGATGCGCAGGTTTGCGTGGTTGAGGAAGTTTGGATTTTCACCGGACGTGCAGTCTAGACTCCTCAACATGCCCTTTGACAGTACTCACCTGTTTGATAGCAAGGCTGATGAAAGCCTGGAGAAGCTGCAGACCTCTAAGGCAATATCCAATCCCCTTGGTGCCGCTGTCAGACAGCCACAACCATCTCGCCCCAGTGGATAATCTTGGAGGGGTAAGTCCTTTCGACTTCTACTCCTCAGTTGGATGGGCGAGAAGACTGGCTAGTCAAAGGGGCCAAAGAAGATTCCATTGTGGTGGACAAGGGAGGGGTGCCAAGTCCGCCCAAGCATTGGCTACTTTACCTTAAGCCGCTGCTTCAGTCGTCTCAAAACCTCTCTGAAGCCTTAACTCACAAGACCACGGTGGGAGGCAGAATCTCACAGCATCTGCAAGAATGGCAGGGCACTACTTCAGATCCTTGGACATTGGAAACGGTAGCCCATGGTTGCTGCCTCTCCTTTCTAAAGAGGCCTCCGGACCATCCACCGTGGAGCCACTCATTCAAAGTTCCTGATCCGTTCATCGTGCAGAAAATGTTGAGCCTGCTGGAGAATGGTGCTATAGAACCAGTACTTGTAACAGAGGAAAAAAGGGTGATAATCTCCTTATTTCCTAATCTCCAAGGAGGGACGGAGGATTGAGATCCATCTTGCCTTTACTGAGGAACTTTTTCAAGCATCTCAAGTCTAAATTCAAGATGGTTAACGTTTCTCAGATCCTCAGGCCCTCCAGCCTCCGTATTGTATGGTGTCATTGGAACTTCAGGATGCTTACTTTCGTGTGCCAACTCATCACAAGCACAGAAAGTACCTGAGGTGCGCCTTTGGCGATTCTCGTGATCAGTTCTGAGTTCTGCTATTCGGGCTGACCTCCGCCAGAGGGTTTTCACTAAGTTAATGGCGGTGGTGGCAGCAAGTCTTGAGAGAGGGATTCACATCCACCCCTACATGGAGGATTGGCTGATCAGGGCCGGTTTTCCTGAACAGGCCCTGGAACATCTCAACATAACTTGCCACTCTCTACAGACTGGGCTTCTCCCTGAGTTACAAGAAGTCCCACATGATACCATCTCAAAGACTCTAGTTCATTGGAGCAGTCCTGGATGCATCCTCGGGGAAAGCCTTGCCACCCGTGGTGAAGGCTCTACACATTCTGCAGATGGTCTGCAGATGGTCTCCAAATTCCAGAATGCCCAGTGTCTTTCAGCCTTCAACTTTTTGAGGTTACTTGGCCTTTTGGCATCCTACATTTTTCTGGTGCTTGAGGGTCGTCCAAGAATGATATTCCTCCGATTGGGCCATCGGGACTCTGACCTTCTTCAGGTTCTGAACGGAGTCACGCAGGATCTCCTGTGGTGGGCCTGCGAGGACAACATTGTGAATGGAGAACCTTTTTGGCAACCATGACTGGGGATAATGGTAGTGAAGGACGCCTCACATGGTGGGCAGCCCACGCCAACGATCTGGCAGACATTGGTCGTTGGTCTCCATTGGAGTCCAAACTACACACCTTTTGGAGCTGAGGGCAATCGACTAGCGCTGAAGGCCTTTTTACCCTCTGTACAGGTAAAGAATGTCTCGATAATGACGGACAACACAGTGGCAATGTACTACCTCCAACAAAAGAGGAGGCGTAGGTTGACTATCACTGTGCAGGGAGGCGATGCAGCTCTGGTTCTGGGCAATTCAAGAGGGAATCTCTATCAGTGGTTCACCTAGACGGGGAGGAGAACATGGCGGCTGATGCTCTCAGCAGGCAGAGCTGTCTCCCACGAGTGGTAACTAGTGCAGGAAGTCCTTCAAGAGATCTTCACATTTTGGGGGACCACCCTCCCCCAAGTGCATCTGTTTGTGACCAGTGTCAACGAAGTGTGAACTGATCTGCTCCAGGGAATTTCCCTCAAGAGAAGCTCTAGGAGACTTGTTCTTAGTGGACTGGGAGCTTCCACTCCAATATGCGTTTCCTCCAGTCCCCGTCATTCCTCACATGAACAGGAGGTTGAGAAAGTTCAGGAAATGCATGATCCTGATTTCCCCGGATTTTACATTTCATGGATGGCGAAGATAGGTGAACATGACCAACTTCTCAAAGGTTACACTGCAAACAGACTGAGACTTCCATTTACAAAACAAACATTGTCCAGATGGACCATTCTTTCCATTATGGAATGCTACAGATTGGTTGGAAAAGATACCCCATAAGACCTGAGAGCTCATTCCACAAGGGGCACGGCAACATCTTCTGCTCTACAAAGCGGGGTGCCTACAAAAGACCTTTGTGCCGCAGCCTCTTGGTTTACCATTCACACATTTACAAAGCATTACTGTCTGGATTAATCCTCTGTCCAGGAAGGAGGATTTGGGAAAGCTGTCCTACATGTAATCCTTGACAAATCTTAACTCTGCTTTGGGAGTCTATCAAAATATCAGAAATACGTGAGACAAACATCAGTCGAAAGAACGTTACAATGGGTAAGTACGATGTTCTTCTTTAGAGAAGACAATCCTAAACAATGTTATTATTTCTTGTGAAACATTACCCTGTTTTTGACATTTCAGTAGACCTTACTTGTACATGGAGAAACTAGTGAGGCCAAGCCTTGCCTACGGAATAGTAATGATAAAGCTTGGTAGCTGCTTGGACAGGTGTATGGGTATAGGTTAAGTCCAAACCTATTGCCAAATCTGTAAGAATGTTTGTCACACTCTAGTCCATGTGCATACTTATTATTGCCACATCCAGCGAGTAGTGGCATGCCTCATGCTTTTTGCGAAAGCACGAGGCATGCCACTACTGGTTGGGGATCCTCTCACACGGGAATCTCGCTAACAAGAAGTAACATTTTAACTTTTGCCATCATTTTCACTGACTGGAATTGTTTGTCTACAGTTACTAGCTTGCTCAAGGTTTGCCTTTCATACCCACAACAATTGTTACTATGATTCAGGGCAGATCTGGCTGTCCTTATCCAACAGACAAGGCTAAAAAGCAATTTCAAACCCTACAAGACACAGGGAGGACCTGGCCTAATAGCCGAACCTTAAGGGAGATACAATCCCCTGTACAGGCACTGGAAACTCATCGGAAACGAGGTCCGCATCAAATCCACACAAACACTCCAACACAACAATATGCTAACTCTTCCCTCTGCACCAACAAACGACAGAATGCAGCTATACCCCTCGATTAATTCGGCCTAGCTGCACTCCTACTTATACACCCCCATGATCACCTCAACAGTCTTTAGAGCACAGCTATACCCCACGGAAATCGGCATAGCTGCAGACCAAATCCCTTTCACATTCTCCACCGCCACCAGAATGCAGCTACCTAAGTCCCACTGGCCTTGCTGCACACATTGTACTGATCTCAAACAACCACTGCACCTTGCCTAGCACTAGAATGCTGCCATGCACCGCTTAATCGGCCCCAGGTGCACACATACCAAGTGCACCCAAGCACATTACTACACTACTCTCCCTCTCTCCCGGTTCTACTGCCCCTCTCCCTCTCTGACGGTTCTTATACATACATACTCTTCACTGACCTTGGCTACGGTCCCCGAGGGCGTTCAACCCACAGTGCTTTGGAATCATACCAATTGTAAAAGGCGCTATACAAATGCCCAATAACATAACCTACTTATAAAAATGTGATGATTGGATGTTTCTGTGGATCAACATAAGGAAATGCCACTTCTATTACAAGTGTTTCTTTTGAACTGAAGATGTCCCAATAGTATTCCAAAGAGTACTTTTGGTGGCAGTTGTGCCTCTCATGCGTTTGCCAGTTCTTTTGCATGCCTACCAAGATGAGTGGCTAATCGGGGTTCCATCCAGGCATCTTGTTGTAATTGTTTAAAAAACCTGCGACACCTGGTTCAGCTTGGTATTTTCCACAAATCAAAAGAAATCAAAAATAATTCCAGTTCATAGGATCCAGTTCCCAAGAACAATTTCTGATACGTCTTTGGGAAGGGTTTGCCCTCCTCTCAAATGGATGGACTCTATTTATGAGACCGTATAGTTTTACTGGTCAAGTCGGGCCTCAGTTTTGCAATTTTTTTAATTTGTTTTATTTATTTTATTCTTTCATTTACGTGATCCTTTTGCAGGGCTCAGAATTTGAGAAGTACTATTTCAGCTGGCCATTCAGTGGAACTAACATTTGTCCCCTTTTGACACATTCCTGGCATTTTGTATCCAGGTAGTTGATTGTCTTCATTGGTGGTATCAGAAGGAATAAGCAGCTTGGGTGGGGAACTGAGGGGTAGTGGGTACTTTACAAAAAGTCTCCTCGGACAACAGATGCCTCGGTATGGTTGGGAAGGTCTGTATGGTTTTCTTTGCCAACATGGTTTATGATTTGGTTTTGTGAAGGATCATGTAAAAGTTCTTGAACACACTGTTAGTCCTTCATTTTCATTCCTTCGTAAGTGGTGCATCTTCGTACAGACAACACCACTGTGGTGTTTCATTTGAACAAGTAGGGAGGCACCTGCTTACCATAATGTTTGTTGGTGATTCAAATTTTGCACTGAGTAATGGCGAACAAAGATTTTTTAGAAGCTGTTAATGTTCAACGAGTGATCTACATGGAGTCAAAGAACCTCAGCCGGCTTGTCCTTGTCAAATCAATCGGTGAGTAAGTAATGGTTTTTCATATTTAGTCACCCTCCTGTTGTTTTTCTTGCTATCATATAGTATGTAGAAGTCGCACTATTCAGCTGAGAGGGCACTGCAGGAATGAGGAGGGCTTTGTTGCCCATGCTCCCTTTCACTGCCGCCCCTGCAACTTTTGCTGTTCTACTAAGGTTGCGAGGGGCTGCTGGGTTTGCCAGTCAGCTTTGAATCTTTATTGGCAAAAAGGGATTAGTTGGATCGACTCCAGAGAACTATTGCGCGCTATGAGCAGGTATCTATTCTTTACTTAGTTAGAGACACTCTACAAGTAAGCACTTGTTCAAAATGTGTCAAAGTCCCAGATCATTATTAAGGTGGTTGTGGGGGGTCAACCTCAGGCAGCCCCTTACGCCATTTGGGCGTTCCCCTCTTAAACTATCTCACTTTCACTATTTTTCAACTTGCCGTTTCATTCAATCTTGACTTTGTATCTCTAATGTGTAGTACTTTTTAACAATTTGGTATATGCCCTTTTTAAACAGGTTTTACATTTTAAGATTTTGTATCTTGCACTTTATTTTATGTCTGGGGATGGGTTTTTTTGAGAATTCCCTTAGTGGCTATTCGATTGGATGAATCCTGTTTTATTGCTGCTTTGTTTAAATTCTTCTAATTTTGCCCACAACTCCGAGCTTGCAGGAAGCAGACTAAGTTATTTCAACTATTATTATGCTGGACGGCCACAGCAGGTGCAATGGACGGAGACAAACTAAGGCAGCCCCTTAAGCCAGTCGGGTGTTCCCGAAAGATGCCATATTCAAACTACAATTGGTGGAGTACCTGTAGGTCACTCAGTGTTCTCTTAATCTCCTCTTCGGTTCAGACTTTCCCAGATGGTGTCGTGCGGCGGCCGACGGCCCAAAGCAGCCTGCAAACCACTGGTGCATGTCCCATTGTTGCTGTTGTTTGCCATTTCCTCACTGACTATTAGCTTGAACTCGTTTTCCCAACTCGATTATATTACTTACATACAGCAACAAAGGTAGCCTTCTGGGAATATGTTGAAACGAAAAGTCACATCAAATACTTCTCGTGCTCATGGACCGGAACACTGCACGTGTAACGGCCCCAAAATCTTGATAAATGAGTGGATGACTGATCAGCAGTATGGGGCCAATAAAGGGAAAACCCTGAGAAAGGAGAAATCATTGGCACCTGATGAAGGGGACAGCAAGAGTAAATCCCGGAAATCACCAAAACATCAATCTAGATTAACATTCCCTACACTGAAACCCAACAAGCAAACTCCCAACTTCTAGTAAGTTTCTTGACTGTAATTTATTTGCAAGCCCCTGATTAGAAAACCTGCTGGGGGATTTAACTATACCCACCCACTTGAGCTTCATGATATAGTGAACAAAATTATCCCAACCTTAAGTCAGTGCTGCCCTTTGATTGATGTTGCACATAATGAGAAGGGAGGTACTGGTCCAGCAACAACAAATTCACAAAGTCAAAGTCGATGGAGTGTGGGGGGGGGACAAAATAAAATATTATGCCTGTAATGGAATAGGGTAAGATGAGAGTGTATGCTTTGCTATCAATACATCCTTAAATGACCATTATGTTTGTGAGAACTACAAGGCATTGGGTTTAAAAGTTGAATCATTGTGCTTGAATTAGGTTTGACATTGTCAATTTCTAAATGTATCACTGATCTTTCAAAAATAAGACACCAACAAACATACATCTCCCTCCACAGGACTATGGCCCATACAACTCACCTGACAAAAAAGTAATGGAGAAACCTAGTAAAAACCACCCATACCCCATGAATGTGACTGGCGCTAATAATGCCAGAGAAGAAGCCAACAACCCAATAACGATTGTAAGGCCCAAAACCAATCTGAGGGAAAAAAATCTGTTAGGGATGGCTTAATGATGCCATCCGATGATGAAAACCGGGCAGTATATGGTTAATGTACCAAGACTAGATAAAGGAAAATTGGAGGGGAAACCGACAAATACACCCATTGGTTCAGTCATAGAAAACACTATTATTTATTCAGAAAGATGATATTGCTGTCCTTGCCTGTTTTCAAGATCAAGGGAATGCTAACATAGACTACATCAGGATTGTGTTTAGAGATGTGTATTTAAATGGCCTGCTGTCTTTTTTTGATTTTCGAAAATTCCCACTGCCAGGGCTACAGATTGTTCTCAGATGTAGGCCCCTGGACTTTATCACTTCCAGGGGATCCCAAGTCATCAATGGGCCAAGAATGAATCTGATCTCTAGGCCAGGACCCGTGCCATGTGCACATATTGTACATATTGTTTGACATTTGTCGCCCCACTTAACCTAATACACTAGGTGCAGGAAATGCTCTCTGCCTGTGGATACCCAAGAACTTAAGCTGCCTTCTTGGAACATCTCTGGGTGGCCAAACATCTCTAGATGAACATGATTGGCTACATTTTATCAATACTTGCAACATAACTTGCTTTCAGGAAACGATGGCATATAATTAGGCTTTTGGGATTTTAATAAAATCTGATTTTTGATCCCCAGAAATAGTTTTCCCCTTTTTGGGGTTTTGTCTGAATTGGACCGAAAACGTCGACTAGATGGCAGTGCTGATCTTGCTACACATAGATATCCGTATTAAATTGCAAATTAAAAGCAAGGCCCATGCTGCCATCTAGTGGAGATTATCGGATATTTTCTTACCAATATGATCCAAACTAAAATAGGTAGTTTGATATTTTCCCCCAATGTGTTCACCGTGCATTTTAAAAAGTAGCAATGTGTATTCTGTTATTGGATTCCCCGAAACGGGTCTGCAAAACATTTGTTAGCCACTTTTCAGGGAAGATCCAAATGTTGTCTTGTATTCCAATGATTATGAAACACTAGTCTCTTTCAGATCTATTTGGGAAATCAACCAAAGAAAGACAGTTTTCAGAAAAATGAGATTGGATAGTTTGGTTCAAAAAATACATTACATCTGTGATTTGGATTACATAATTGCCATTAAAAAAAACCCAGCTCTTTAATGTTTCCAGACCCCTATTAAACCGTCCAATTAGTAAATATGCAAACTTTACATTTTACCAAGAGCTTCATTGTAATCTGTGGAGCGAGAAGCTTAATTCCACACAAGTGTTTTTTCAAAAACATGTTTCTTCAGTTCTTTGTTTTGAATGCAAATGTCAAAATGAATATACATAGAAACCTGCCTTTGTCCCCATCTACCTTCTCCGTTATTGCCTGTTCACTATGATATCATTTAACTTTGGGTAGTGCATGTCCTAGGGTTCTGCACACATTAATGTCAGCTCATATTTTGCTTTCTATCGGGTAACTGGAGCATATCCAAGGTTAATTTGATTCTTTGCATTTTTGTATGAGTAATGATAACTTACTAGTTATATTGGGCATTTATCCAAAGCGCTTTACGTAGGCCATATTTACTATATTATTATTACCCAATCATAATTGGTACGCCCTATGTGTAGATTTCTGTTTCTATTATAAATTCATGACTGCAAGTTCAAGAACGCAAAGAGGTAACCAGCACTGCATCAGCACAATCTGTAATTTTAGTTTTGTTTCGAATGGATTGTGTCCTACCACGTATTCCTCATCTTTGATATTCGATATCCAGCTTCAACTGCTTCGGAATGTTTTATTCGGTAGAGGGCGCTGTGCATCGATGCAGTCGACTCGATGTCCCTCGAGGGCCTCCTTCTCGAGGATGTCATCGAAGGCATATATTGCACACGCAGTGCCCATTAACTTCAGTTCTGTTTTTCCGCAAATGCTATCGCTTTGAGAAATACGGCGTGCTTCATTACCTCATAGGTGAGTATATCTTTGTCGACACAGACTACCACGAAGACAGGGTTCAAGAAGTGTCGAGATTGTGATTTGAAAATTTAATTGATTGATCCACACCGTATATGCCTATGGTGTCTCAGGGTGGAGCATAAGACCACGGCCTGCTCAAAGTGCGAGTCGAAGACCGGAAAAGCCCTGAAGGAGTCTAAAGGGGAAATTGGCAGTAGGTCGAAACCCCAAATCATCAACCCGACCAAAAAACCTTCGACCGACGAGTCACGAGGCGACTCTTTTTGGAGGAAGAAAGTTAAAAGGTTGAGATTGAGGAGTGGCTCCCACCACTCCTCGTTGAGGAAGTCCAATAAGAGGCACCATAGGTCTCCTTCGACTTCATCGGCGGACACCTCCCCAGAGAGGGTATTTTGCCCCACAAAAAAAAATCCACTTCTACCGAATGGGAAGCTTTTAGAGCAGAAATGTTAAAAATATTTGAAAAGCAGAAACCCACGGCATGCCATGCTCCTACAGTGCCTTCCAAAGAAGCAGATAAGGAAAGGGCTCAACCTAAATCCTGCACACCCTCGAGCCCGGGACAAAGGCCTGATCCTCTTGGAGAGCCTCTGTGGCCTCGATGCAATGGCATATCATCGAAAGATCCGTCGAGCCGTAAACATAAGTACAAGTCAAAGGCATCGACGCTGGCTGCACCCTCGACGCCAGCCAAGCCCTTCACATGGGCCTCACAGTCGACACCAGTTGCAGCATCAATGCCAGGTACGCCATCGACGTCGAGCGCCCCATCTAAACGTATGGCGCCATTGAAAAATGTTCCTCCAGCATCATATCCACTATTTATCAAACCCTTGATGCCTCAAAAAACGTATGTGCCTTTACCAAGGAAAGACTATTTTAAGTCCCTTACCTCAATATATGAGGAGAATTAACCCTCAGACAACGATTCACCCTTTGGCCTCCAAATTGCCACTCCAAATGTGCCTAAGTTTCATTTGAGGAGTCGAGGTTGAAAGACATTTATGACAATCTGCAGATGACCAGTGGGGTGGACTCCTCACCTGAGCTAGATTTGGGAGGACCAGAGGCTGGGGAGCATGTTGAGGTGTTTTATAGATAGCTAATGTCCAAGGTGGTGGAATATATGGGGGGAGTAGGCCTCTGTTAACATTTGAGCAGGATTACCTTTTATTGCTCTCCAAAAAAAAAGGGTGTCAGTGAATTGGGAGATGCCAGAAACCAATCCAGCTGTGAATACAAATTTGACCAAGAATTACCACCCTTCTAGTAGTGACCCAGACTATCTGTCTAAACAACCCACTCCAAAGAGTCTGGTGGTACAGGAAGCTACCGCAACTTTTAAGCAAGCAGCTTACCCTACCATCCCTCCAGATGGGAACGACAAAAGAGTAGATGGATGGGCAAGGAAGGTATTTTCTGCAGGGAGTATGGCGCTCAAATCAGCCAACTCCACATGTGCCCTTGCAAAATTCACATTCACTCTATCGGACTGCATTTCCATGGCGACAGAGCACGTTCCCGAGGGGGATGAAAGAGACCGGTTCTTGGCCATAATTAGAGATGGCAGAGAAGCCATATGTGAGTCTCTTCAGTCAGGTCTGGATTCTGCTGACTGCATCAGCAGAGCCATGGCTGCTAGCACCGTTCTATGCAGATTTGCATGGTGGAGGTCTGCACTGTATGTCCAATCCAGACTCCTCAATATGCCCTTTTGACGGGTCTCACCTTTTTGGCAACAAGGCTGATGAAAGCCTTGAGAAGTTGCGGACCTCTAAGGCGGCAGCCAAATCTTTAGGTGCCGTCATTAGGCAGCCTCAGCCTTTTCAGCCTATTGGACAGACTTGGAGGGGGCAGATCTTTTCGTTACTACTCCTCAGTTGGAAGAGCGAGAGGAATGGCTTGTCAGAGGCCAAAGAAAACTCCCTCGTGGTGGACGAGGGAGAGGTGCAAAGCCAGCTCAAGCAGGGGCATCTTTACCATCTGCCACTGCATCAGCTGCCTCAAAACCTCTGAGGTCTTGAGTCACAATTCAACAGTTGGGTGCAGACTGTCTCAGCTTCTAGAAGAATGGCGAGACAGTACTTCGGCTGCTTAGGCATTGGAAACCATAGCCCATGGGTATTTCCTTCCTTTCATACAGAGACCTCGGAGTAATCCACTGGGGAGCCACTCTTTGAGGATTCCAGATCTGCTCCTTGTGCAGAACATTTTAACCCTGCTAGAGAAAGGCACTATAGAGCCTGTGCCTGTAGCAGAGAGGAACAAGGGATGGTAATTCCCATATTTCCTAATACCCAAAAAGCACGAAAGACTGAGATACTTTAACAAGTTCCTCAGGAAGGGCAAGTTCAAGATGGTCACACTTTCTCAGATCCTTCAGGCCCTTCAACTTCATGATTGGATGTGTCATTGGACCTTCAGGATGCTTATTTTCATGTGCCAATCCATCTCAGACACAAAAAAACCTGAGGTTCGCAGTTGGCGGTTCTCCTTATCAATTTTGAGTTCTGCCATTCGGGCTAACCTCCGCCCGAGGGTTTTCACCAAACTGATGGCGGTGGTGGCAGCGAGTCTCAGGAGATAGGGATTCACGTCTGCCACTACCTGGACAATTGGCTGATCAGGGCGCGTTCTTCCAAACATGTCCAGGATCATCTCAATGTCACCTGCCACTCTCCTCACAGACTGGGCTTCTTCCTCAATTAGAAGAAGGCCCATATGACACTGTCTCAAAAGCTCCAGTTAATCAGAGCTCTACTGGATACATCCTTGGGGGAAAGGTGAGGGCTTAAGACAGTCTACAGATGGTCTCAAAATTTAAAAGTGCCCAGCGTCACCCTGCCTTCGATTTTTTTTGAGGTTGCTCGGCCTCATGGCATTCAGCATTTTTCTGGTGCCAGAGGCACGCATGAGAATGAGATCCCTTCAATGAGCTCCCAGAACTCAATGGTCCCAGTTCTCAGGAAAGATGTCGGACCTACTTCAGGTTCCAAACCAGATCGCACAGGATCTTCTGTGGTGAGCCTGCGAGGACAGCATTCTGAAGGGGGAAACCTTTTGGCAATTATGGCCGCAGATAACAGTAGTGATGGACTCCTCACTCACGGGGTGGGGAGCCCACACCATCGGTCCAATCTGAGTTCAAACTACATATTAAAGGCATGGTCTAGTAAAAACTATGATTTAAAAAATAGATAGGCAACATAAAAAAAAAATACTAGCATTCTCTTTTTTAAAACTTCCTATGTAAAATTTTGAGCTATTCAAGCTCAAAATTTGCAAAAGCAAGCACATGGGCGCATCCATTTTGTGAAATGGATGCCTGCCTTTGCTGGCTTTTGCTTTTGCGGCACTAATGAAGGAAAAGCCAGCCAGCTGTAGTAAACAAAAGCTACCGCTGGGTGGCTTTCCCTTCATTAGTGCTGTACGCGGAGGACGGGGACCGGAGATCAGAGCAGGAAAGCTGCAGCTGAATCTCAGTAAGTACTATTTTTTTTTTTTTTAAATAAGAAGTAAAAAAGATGAGGAATATGTGCGAGGACACTTATCCATGGTAACGTTCTTTCGATTGGATGTTCCTCCCACAGGTTCCTTATCGCCCTCCCAACCTACCACACAGTAGAATTTCCCATGCTATTGCAGCTTTCGCTCCTTCATAGTTGAGGTCGATCATTCCTGTGCTTGTGTGGGTATTTCTACTGTAAGAAAAAACAGTTTGAGGGGATTGGGTCCTCCGATGTATTCCATATCTATGACAGTAATCACCACAGCTGTGCTGCTTGGGAAAATATTTCGGCATCTGCGTCCTGCGTCGATGACGTCGATACGCCACCCTCGAGGACCTCCTCTGACTGCCGACATCACCAGATGTTCTAAGTAGGACGCACGACGCCCGTAGCCTCAGTTCTGTTTTTTCCACGAACATGTTCACTTCGGGAATCTCGGCGCGCCTCGACTCTTTGGAGTTTCTGTTGTTCTCTTGGTTCTTTGAACCTGGTCGTTTTGTGAAGTTTCTTCTTCGTGAAGGATGTCTACCTCATCTTCCACCGCGCATCCAGGCTTTAAGAAGTGCGGGGACTGTGGGTCCAAGATGTCGGTGACAGACTCGCGCAACGCCTGCCTTTGGTGCCTCGGGGATGCCAATGACACGGATGACTGTGTCGACTGCCAGTCCCTCATGTCCAAAGCCTTGCGGGAGCGCAAAAACAAGTTGTCGGTAGGTAAGGTGTCCAAGCCATGGAAGTCGAGGTCTGCGGGGCTTTGGACGAACGATTCAAGGGGCGACTCTCCGCATCGTCGTCGGAAGTCCAGTGGGTCTTGGTCCTGGAGTTGGTCTTGCGGCTCCTCTGCCTCTTCAAGGCACTTCCGGAAGCGCCGTCATCGGTCGCCTTCCCCATCCTCATCCAAGGAGTCTGCCCGTCGGCGGGTCGCTTATCCCACCAAGCATGCGACGCCGGAGGAATGGGCTTCCTTCGGGAAGAAAATGTTAGCGAATCGCAGGGCACCGGTCTGTCCGCGCCTCCGAGTGGGGTCGGTCGTGATCGGTCAAGAGACACTGCTCGCACGCCTTCGGGGTCGGGTAGTCAGCACGATTCACGGGAGAGGTCCCGCTCGGACAAGGGGAATCGTTCTTGTCGTGCCCAGTTCAGGTCCCGGTCCTCGACGCGCTCAAGACCGTGTGAACCTGTGGTGTCTTCGAGGAAGACGTCGACGCCGTTGGCGCTGAGGTCGTCAACAGACTCTTTCGAGGCCCCGCCTCTGAAGAAGTCGTCGGCGCCCAGGCTGTCGAGGGACACGCACGGGGCTCCGGCCTCGAGGCCTGTTTGACTCCATTGATGCTGTCGGCACCGCATTCGGCATCAACGCAGATTCACTCGATGCCCTCGATGCCTTTCGAGGCTGTGTCGACGGGGGTACCCCAGGGCTCGGTGGAACCCCCTAGAAAGTCTCTGGCCAAGTTCAAGCATGGCTTTGGTTCACATTCTGTGCCTTTTTACCGTCATCTTGAGTTTATTTCAGAGGTGGATGAAGGCTCTGATGATGGCATGGTTCCTAATACGGTGCCTGACAAGATTCTCTCGGGCCATAGCCAATTTGAGGACCTGAGGAAGTCCCTGCACGATGCTAGTGTGCTGGACACCTCTCCGGAGGTGGAGTTTTGTAGGCCTGAGCCTGGCACTCATGCCGACTCCTCATACCGGCGCCTCATGTCTAGGGTCACCGAGTACTTGGGATGGTCTGCTCCTCCAGGGGAGTTTCTTCAGGATGACCTTACGGATATCCTCGACCTTGGTCCACCAACTGACCCGGTACTGCCGTTTCATATGGCTCTACAGAGAAGGGTGGCGGCGGCTTGGACTGCTCCGGAGAGTCTGCCGGCAATGGGCAAGTCTTTCCTGCGAAAATACCGCCCAGCCAGGGGAAAGGCCCTGGTCTTGATTTCATGCCAGGGCACCTTTATCTGAGTTCACCAGTGGTATGGGCACCATAATGCTATTGTTCGACGCTATCCTAAAAACTGGACAGAAACCAGCAACATGGCAAAGTGCAGAGATGGCGCCAATCTTTAAAAAAAGGAGACCCGGGAAATGACTGCTCTATCTCGCTGCTCGATGCCTGTAGCAGACTCTTCTGGGAAATGCTCTTAATTAAACTGGATATCTGATAAAAATGCATTGAGCGATCTAAAGGCTGGTTTCTCGAAAGGAATTAGTACATAGATCGGGTGTTCAGACTGCTGCTCACTTTGAATAAACCTGTTTCCATCCATGGGGTCAAATATATCTGACCTTCTTGTACCTTAAGGCCGCCTTCAGTGGCAGAGGCGTGCCTTGAAGAAAAAAGTACCACCACCACTAATGAGTGCAATTATGGATGGTTGTACACAATAACTCATCACCTTGCTTAGGTGGGGTGCAGGTGGGGAGCACACTTAACCTTTTCCTGTGCAAAAAGGTGTTCAGCATGCATACTGGGCCCGACTCCCTTCGATTTGTATTTTGATGGGTTGGTAAAGGAACTTTCCTCAAGTATCTTTGATGCTCCCTTAGGTCAGAAAATCTAATTTTGCGGATGATGTGGTCCTTCTCTTTAAATCACCATGGGGTCTCGTGAATCTCACAGGGCAGTTAATTTTTCATGATGGGGATAGTCCTGAAATCAACTAAAACGAAATAAAAGCAATGAGAGATGGCAAAGTAAAGGGACCTCGTGCATGAATAAACCTTAATATTGGTGGGTCAACCATAGAGGCGGCCCATTGCTTTGATTACCTATGGATTCGGGTCTCGGGGGGGGTGGGGGGTGGGGGGGGGTTAGGGGTATGAGGGGGTGGTGTGGTGGTAAATCAAGCAATCCTCCATAATGCTAGGATGGCTTTGTTGACGACCAGTGGAATATTGGGCTTGTACTTACCCGAGTGCTGGAAATCTATGGAGCAAATCTATGGATAACGGGTGATGGCAGCAGCCATTTATGATGCACAAATATGGTAACATGCAGCCTATGGTAATGACTGAAAATTATTTTCAAAAGACTCCTCTGGCTACCTAAAAATACACCTAACATTGCTGTACGAATGGAACTCTGCCTTAAGAGACCTCCTCAACTACCAAAATGTTCTTAGCCTCTCATGGTTTAAGTACATCAAGGATTCCCTTGGGCTGTTAAGTTTAGATCTTTGGTTTTACCCAGATGGCATTACTAATATGAGCAATCAAGTCGTCCTAGATGCACATCCTGTTTATACAAGAGTTTATATAAGAGGTCAGCATATAGGCAAATGATGTGTTTATCAACTGGTTACACATAGTTGTTGATTAAGCAAGATAACTTATTGGAATATTACCTCAGTCTAATCGACAGTCCAAAACAGATATCTTAGTATACTCAGTCAGAGCTGTATATACAATCTATTGCAACAGTAAATACTAGATGCCACAGTGCTCACACTGACTGCTCCCTATTTTCTATTTTGCCCTGGGATCATTAATACGAATATCGGGAACTAATATTTAAAATCCTGCTTGGTGAATAAAGGTCTACAATCTGATTGTGTTGAAGAATGAGGTCAATTGTCAAATTCTACTGATGTTATTTTCTCTGTATCTAGCTAAGTTAGTAAAGCATGGTAGAGGAGAGAGAGAGAGAGACAGATAACGGATAACAATAGAACTACTAGAGTATTCACACCCACTGCATCTGCTATACCTGTCACCTGCGGAGTCCCCCAAGGACCATGCACGTCCCCCACACTCTATACAACATTTTCACTAAGCGCCTCTTTGATGGCTTAGACCATATGGGCGTCTCCTACACAAATTACGCGAACAACACCCAGATCCTTATCACTATTTCTGGTGACTATTACACATACTCCAATTGCCTAAACGACGTCTACCTATTCATCCAAGCTTGGATCTTGGATAGCCAAACATGGACTATGTCTCAATGACGACAAGACGGATCTGCTCCTTGTAGGTACCCAAGCCAGACTCAACAGACTTGACAAACAATTCAATGTATTCACTATTGACGGAAACAACATTACAGTCTATAAAGAGGTATCTACATTGACAGAGAAATTAACAGAAATAAGAGCAACTACATTAGGTTTCTTAGCTGAAGAGGCAAATGAAATCCTTCGACTCATAAAGGAAGCCAACATCAGCACACATGACAAGACAAGGATCCAAACCAAAAAATTAAACAGTTAGAATATGCTATCAGGAAAAACATCAATTGTAAACTGCATGCAGTAACTTTAGGTCGCTATTATAAGGCACAAAGGATACCACGATGATTGGCAATTGGTTTGAAACCCACCTTATGCAAGGAAAGTAAGGAGTTTGTGAAAAAATGGGAGCAGATTCTCAATAAGTGCTCCCTAGATTTAATCTTATTGACCATCAAAGAATTATCAGCAGACCTATTGGTCCTGGAGCAAGAAATTAAGGATCTCACAATCGAGATCACCACACTTACCAGTGCGGATACATTTAAAGAGATCTTGATTGACATCAACAAGAAATTGCAGAGTTATACAACAGACTTAGAAGCCAGGAAAATAAGGACATTCAGACGCGACACCTTTGACTATCTACGGGACGAAGTCTATACCTGGGCAGACAAATATCAAAGTCAACCGCAACGACCAAGGAACCCCAACCCCAACTCTGACAATAGCAGCTCAGATACAGATTCTAGCAGAGATGGACATGTTCCAACAGCAACCACAGCGGAAACGGAAGATGGGGCAAGAGGATTCACAAGAGCGGGCACAAGCAACATTGCTACTCATCCTTCCACTTTTTTAGACGCAAACCAAAGAGGAAATGAACGAGGAGGGGGGCAGAGGAAAAGGCCCCGGAGTGCAGACTCGACACCCGTCTCGAATAAATTAATGGTCAACATTTCGCAACGTACGCTGAGTCAACAGGAAGAAGCAGTATTGCAAAAAGGTTGAACTACACAAATTAACTAGAAAATATTGAAACTTTTTGCAGAAATGGAACACGAAGCGAAAGAAAGAGAGCCAACAGAATTTGTCGAGTTCAAACCAAAAAGCACATTTATCCCACCCATTAGTGTACCTGCAATTGATATCTTTGAAAAGATGGTAATCTCGGATCTGGAAAAAATCAAATATGGAACACCACAAAGGAAGAACTTGAGCAGAGGAGAGATGGCATTGATACGCAACTTATACTCTGATGATAGTATCACTATAAGATCAGCAGGTAAAGGGGGAGCATTGGTGATACAGGACACACAAGACTATGAAAGAGAATGTAAAAGACAACTGGATGACCAAACTGTTTATTTGAGAATTGAATATGACCCAACCAAAGACATCAGCAACAATCTGGCAATTCTATTAGACAGGGCGGAAGAAAGAGAAATGATTACAAAGAAAACAAGAGCATTTCTACAGACACCAAAACCAACTGTCCCACACTTTTATCTCTTACCAAAGATACACAAAGGATTGACAAACCCACCTGGGAGACCAATAGTGGCGGCCACAGGTGGCATCTTGCAACCACTTGGCACTTACATCGACTTATTTCTCAATCCGTTAATACAAAAAACACAAACCTATGTCAAGGACAGCACACACTTTCTGAACATTCTGGAAAAGATACAATTGTCTGAACATGATATTCTATTCACAATTGATGTGGCGAGCCTCTACACGAGCATTCCCCACAATATGGGTCAAGAAGCAGTCGAATGGCTCCTCTTACAAGAAGGAGAAATAGGGGCAGCCAAAGAATTCATCATGTCTCTCCTGATTTTCATCTCTACAAACTCCTATTTCAGATACAAGAATGACTATTATATTCAAACATCAGGCACAGCCATGGGTGCAACCATGGCACCGTCATATGCCAATGCTTTCATGTATCGCTTTGAAATGATGAACATCTTAGAAAAAGCGCAATGGAAAGACAAGCTCATAGTGTGGGTACGATATATCGACAATATTTTCGGTATATGGCAGGACACAAGAGAAACATTGAATGAATTTCTTCAATACATCAATAGTATTGACCACCGGATACAATTTACCTCCGAAATAGGGAACCCTGGGATACATTATCTCGACATACAAGTTAAAGTACATAATCAGCAGATCACCACAACTCTTTTTTCCAAACCTACAGATAGGAATAACTTACTGCACCGGATGAGTTTTCATCCTCAGAACACTTTACGCAATCTACCCTATGGACAAATGCTTCGCCTCAAGAGAATTATCAGTGACCAAAGTGAGTTTGAGCAAGAACTAGCTAAATTAAGTAAGAGATTGGAAGACCGAGGATATCCCGAGGAGGATATCAAAATGGCCACAGAGAAAGTTGCAACCAAAACAAGATTAAGCACTCCGACTCCTAAAGATACTAAAACATCACCATCTCTGGTATACGTGTCCAAATTCCCAACCCAGAGTATGCAAATCAAGACGTGCATTAACAAACATTGTCAAATTTTGACCAAAGAAGAAAGAACCAAAGAGTTGTTTACTGATCCACCCACATTCGCTTATCAGAGATCTAACAACCTAAGAGACCTTCTTGTGAACACACGCGATGACAAACCAAGAAGAAGTTCAACAAAAAGAACTGGCACGTATCCGTGTCTGAACTGCAGCAACTGCAATAACATAATAAAAGGGTCCTTTGTGTTACACCCATACACAGGAGAAAAAATTCTTTTAAAATGCTATGCCAAATGTAACACGGAGAACTGTGTATATTGCATACGCTGTCCTTGTGGACTGTACTACGTGGGCGAAACAGGACGAAAAGTACGGATTCGTCTTAATGAGCACAAGTCATGTATTCGAAACAAAAACATTAATTCAGCAGTAGCTAAACATTTCAATGAAAAGAAGCACAACATCTCACAAATCACATTTCAGGTATTAGAAGTCATTGTGAATACCTGCACGGATACCAAAAAGAAGAGACAACAAAGAGAATCCTTTTGGATTGACAGACTGGAAGCATTGTCACCTCGAGGAATGAATGACGAGTTAGACCTTAATTGTTTCTTATAAAATATCCAATCAACCTGTCTTTCAGACATGTCAATTTTGAGCATCCAAGTACTCACCAGTATTGTAACAACAAGCGCTATATGCCACAAAGTGGAATATGGATTGTATGTTAACTAACCCATGCAATTCACAGAGAACTAAATTTAGTTTGATTTGTATGTATAAGCATACACGATACATTCTTTGGTATTGTTTTGTTTGTTTTCAGTTCATTCATTCACCTTGTTATATTTGTGTATATTGTTACTCACAATCTACTCCAAAGGTTTATATAGCTCTCTGTTTAGAGTGGTTCTTACTCCAAGTGTTTACTCAATATTCCCTTCAGAAGTTTATTATCCTCAGCTTCTTCTTCTTATAATTACACGCTCGCATCCACATACTTCACTATCATACGACAGTAACGTCATAACAATGTAGAGAGGGGATTCTCTCCTTATTGCTGACATCATCCCAACTTTTAAAGAGATGGTCTTGCCAAGTATCGGCCCAAACACGATTACCAGATTTTGTAATTGCCCACACGGAAATGGCCGTTTCACGTACCCGTGATCCGCCATCTTGGTATGCACATCACCATGGCAACGTTAGATATGCATACACAGACGTGAGTACAGCTTTCAAGCTATCCGCCATCGGAGAAGCACATCGTTTGAGAGTGTCAAGCATTTACAAAGTAAGCGGTCACTACTTTCACATAGATAAGCGCACGTTAGAACAGACCACGAGCGGCCATAACTAAATGCAGCATACCATTTTGTCTTGCAGCGTTCTGGGAAGGAACGCTTCGAACTGAACGCTCTCTTCTAACATTTTCAGGTTAGTGACACCACAAGGCGAAGTTGTTTGATTTTATATGACGCCACTTTACTCTTTAGACATAGGAGCAAGCAATATCTCACTGAGGACTTTGCCATTGAACACTAGGTGGATTAGTGAATTAATACGTGAATCAGAGCTACTGGAGGATTTTACTTAAACACAACTTTATTATTATGTTTTTGAGTTAACCTGGCTTAAATAATTCTGCATCATATATGTGCAATGTGATATATACAATTTACTGACTATTTAATGTTCTCTTCTCTCTGTGTTATATGTATGTGTTTGTTATTTGTGGGTACCCTGTTTTTTTGAATGCATGCATACCTGATGTTTTTCTAAATGTTCCAACAGCAAGATTTTTTGTGCATTTAACCGGGCTATGAAGAAGGAAAGTTACCTTTCCGAAATGCATTAGCCCTAGGTTATTTTTCCTTTGCCATTGTATCAGCAAATAACGATTTGGTGAAGTTTAACCATTCGTTAACCCAAAGAAAGAAAGTACAAAGGATTAACTTGCTAAATAAAAGCACTTTTTGAAGAAACACTATGGAACTTGATTTTACTGTCATGTTATAATCTCAACCAAATGTTTTAAACCCTATTGGGTAAATTTAGGAGTGCGGCCCACACCGATGGCTATTTAGCCTAGGTCCTTTCTTTCTCATCTACATTGACTCCTCCATTTCACTGACCAGACAAATCAACGCAACTGCCTCCAATACTGCATACATGTGCAAGTTAATCAACGCCTGCAGACCATTTCTGACCACAGGTAATTGCATGACATTAGCGAGGGCCCTAGTCCTCTCTAAGATAAGACTACTGTAATGCTCTCTATCTTGGCACTAACCAAAAAACCTAAAAAAGTTTCACATTTTCCAGAATAATGCACTCAGATCAGTGACCAACCACCCTAGATCACTCCACATCCCATAGCTGAGATGCAATGTACACTGGCTATCTGTCACTCAAAGAATCGGACTTAAAACCCAATCACTTACCTTCAAATGCCTATACAACCCAGCACCCAAGTACTTGTGCGATAAATTTATACGGAACTCTTCGGACTGACCTACTAGATCCTCACAATCCAATTGCCAAAGTTTCCTCGTCCTTGCAGCTGAATTGTGGAATGCCCTACCAGCAACCCTCAGAGCCGCACCGTCCTTCTATAAATTCAGAAACAATTTAAAAACCTGGCTCACACTGAATGAACCCTAACACTACCACCCTCCTCCTTATTGACCTTATTTCCCATACCTTGCCTATCTTGCAATTCCCCATGTATTCTATGGTACACTCTGCTTCACTTGCAACTCAACCTGCAATTCCTTGTGAAATTCACTGTACACCATGTTAATTGTCGCTTATTCTCACTGTTTAAATACTTATTCTTTGTCACTTGTTAATACCTTGTATGCAATTGTAAATTACCTATTCTATGCTACTGTAAGAAATGCGCCCAGGTGCCTAAGGGCTTGGTGCACTATATAAATAAAATACAAAAGAGAGAGAGAGAGAGAGAGATACGAGCATTTGTAGCTAATGCTATTCTGTTGTCTGTTGGGACTCTTTACTGTGTCTTTTTTGTTGTCATTAACGTTTTTATTGAATCGGGTGCAACAGTTTTCGTTAACAAAACATTAGCATGAGCGCAGCTCATACGTTACGGGTAAGCTCATTATTGCTGGTCTATACATTCACAGATTACATCGGCTGCCAACCAAATGTTGCCATATTGCACCAAACCTTTTAACTTGTTTAAACATTTTAAGCATAGCGTATCTCACCAGTCCCTTTTTTCCATATTTAAACCTGATGATATTCCAGGATGGATCTCAAATAAAGGGGGGAAAAGGTAAATCAACAGGGATGAGGGATATAAACACAAATCAAATGAAAACAGAAAGAAAACAAAAACTTTGTGTGGGCACATAACTTATCTTAAACGTGGTTCTAGAGCAGATAAGGGCGGGTGGTTCTACGCTCTACAGTATCGAGAAGGAAATCGTCTCATGAGGTTTGTGATGAATGTTGGGGTTATCAGAGGCGTGAACGAATGTGATGAGTGGGGCCCAGTCTGACATAAACCTTGTCATTGTCCCTCTCATTGCTGCCTCAATCTTTGACATTGCAGCTACATACCAAACCTTCTTTCACCATTCTCTTATCCCTGGCATGTGTTCCGATTTCCAATGCTGTGCGATTATCAATCACGCTGCCATTAAAAAGAAGACCAATCTAGAGCTCCTAGCCAACAATTTATAGTTCCCCTGTTTATCCTCATTTCCCAATAGTAGAACCAGAGGGTCCAATGATAGGTCGACCCCACAAATTTCTTTAATCCTGGTGACTATAGTCCGCCAAAACATTTGTATTCGAGGGCACTCCCACCACATATGGAAGAAGGACCCCACATGGGCATTACACAGCCAGCAAGCGGGGGCAAGAGTTGGAGTAATTCTATGCATACACTCCGGGGCAAGATACCATTGAAATATTAGTTTAAAGCACTTTTCCTAAAGGTGGACCAGCTGAGAGGATCTGTTGGCCCTTGTCCAGATATTGTACCATGTAAGATCAACTGGTTTCCCCAGATCCCTTTTCCAGCCGACCATGTATGCATGTGGGGGTTTGAATCTGATCTTGTTTAGCACTTTGTAGAGGGTCGCTAACTTGGCCGTAGGGGATCCCCAATGAATAGGTCCTTGAACACAGTAGTTTCCCTGAGGCGCTATGTGTGGGTGAGTGATCCAGTGGTGCAACTGCAAATATTCAAACCCGTATCTCTCCTCAACCATATATGCCTCCTTACACTCGTCTAATTGTGAGGGGGTGGTCGTCTCTATATAGTTGTCCTATCGTATGGAGACCACCCTCTTTCCAGCTGAGAAATCAGCCTCTATCCAGTCCTGGGGGGAATTCTTTGTTATCCCGTAGACCCGTTTTAGGGTATGGAAATGTTTCTACTTTGTATTTACATGCCATTTTATCACAGTATTCTAGTGTGGCATTGAAAGTAGGGAGGGCCCCGTACCCCGGTTTTGCATATTTTAGGGGAGGCCCAGCAAGCTTCATGAAGAGGAGTTCCTGTAACCTCTCGCTCAATCTTGACCCAGTGTTTGATTCCCATTGTTTGAGATGCCAATTGACTCTCCAATATCAGTGCTAGTTGTGCTGCGTACAAATAGCTTTCCACATCTGGGACTGCTAGCCCCCCTGCCCGTTTTAGTTGCCATTAGTGTGTGTCCGGCCACCCTGGCCCTTTTCCGGGCCCATATAAAACAAAATATCTAGGATTGCAGAGGTGTTTTCGGGATCCAGACAGGCAGCGCCTGAAATACACACAATAGTTGCGGCAATAGTGTCCTTTTAATCGCTGTCATCTTCCCAAACCATGAGATTTCGTTACTCCCCCAGCTTATCAAATCTAGTTTGTCTATTGAATAATGAATGAAATTTGCCATGTAGAGATCCGCGTATTTCGCCGTCACATGCACCCCCGAATATTTTAGAATGTGTGGTACCCACGAGAGAGGAAAATCCCTCTTCAGCTGTGTAATCTTATCTGGATGTTCTGTGACGTTGAGTATTGTTTTTTGTCAAATGAATTTTAAAGCCTGAGACCTCGCGGAAGCGCTCCAACATACAGTGTCTTTTTTATCTGCTTATAGCTCATTTGCTTCTTTAAATGTCTTATCTACTGGGGTGTATGTGTGCAACTGTTTTAATTTTGTTTTAATTTATATTAGTGTTTCAAATTTAGTTATTTACTTTTATTGTGATCAACTTAAATAAAGGTAGAATCCCTTGAATGCAACATACTGCCCCCAACCGTGAGGGGGGCGGTGATCACAGTGCTCCCCAAGCCGAGCCAACCGCCACAAGATGTCTTCCTACAGGCCCCTGTCACTCATAAACACGGATGCTAAAATATTCGCAAAAGTAATGGCCAATAGACTCTTACCGGCGGTTCCCGTGCTGGTCCACCCCGATCAAAATGGGTTTATTCCCGCTAGGTCCACAGCCCTGAATCTCCGTAGGCTCTTCGGGCTAATGGCACAGATAGACCCCAAGAGAAGCGCTGCTGCAATATCCTTAGATGCTGAGAAAGCTTTCGATTCGGTTTCCTGGGTGTATCTCCTAAAGCTGCTGGAGGCATTTGGGGTTGGACCTAACTTCATCAGGTATGTTAAGCTATTATGCACTGAGCCGGGAGCTCGTGTTCTGACCAATACGTCCATCTCTGAACTCTTCTTATTGGGCACAGGCACCAGGCAGGGCTGTCCTTTTTCGCCCATGTTGTTTGCATTAACCATAGAGCTTATGGCAGCTGCAGTGAGATTAAGACACACTGATAAAGGCATAGACATAAAGGGATCTATCCAATTGATTTCGCTATACGCCGATGACACCTTATTATATATCCGTGAGCCTAACACAAATATAGTACCCATAATGGCGGAAATACAACATTTTGCTGACTACTCGGGCTACACGGTTAACAGAGCCAAGTCTGAAATATTTCCACTCACGCCATCCACTGGGTGCCCTGAGGCGCTACACGGTCTTAAATGGTTGGATCAACATATCAGATATCTGGGGATCCTGGTGTCTAGAGATAGGACCACACTATACCTGGACAATCATGAGGCTACTCTGCAGTCCATCACCACAAAGCTACAGATATGGGGGCGCTTGCCGATGTCTCTACATGGCAGACTAGCGGTCCTTAAAATGATAATCCTGCCTAACCTGCTCTATCTGTTTGTCAATATCCCCATATGGCCGGGCAGAACCTTCTTCGCCAAGCTTCGTTCCATAGTAGTGACGTTCCTTTGGAATGGGAAAACTGCCAGGATTAGCTGGGAAAAGATGACTGAGTCATACTCCACGGGCGGTATAGCGCCTCCTGACTTTGAGCTCTATTACCATGTGACCCAAGCACAATTTGCAAAGCATTGGCATGATACCGCACAGGTGACACCTCATGCACTAATAGAGGAATATACCACACACTCCACGAACATCCAATCAGTCATATTCGATATACAATACAAGGACATTTGCGAATACAACCCAGTTAGCTGTACGGTTAAAGCATGGGAAGCCATATATAGAAGATTGCAGATAGAAACACCATATTATCCAGAGATACCTCTTTGGAACTACCCAGGTATACCCCCCACGCATGACAGCACAATACAAGAATCCTGGGACCCCAATATGGAAATGAAAATTGGTGATATGTTCATAAATGGCAAATTTGCGACCCTGGGGGAAATAACAAGAGAGTTTGGAGGTGGGCCACTTCAATATTACCGCATGCGGTCTGCATTTAAGAACAAATGGCCACTATTCCCGGACGAACCCCAGCCACACCCATGTGTACAGATGGTGACCGCTGCGGGAGGCCTGGGAATATCTAGACTATACACGGAGGTTCAAGCCCAACAGCCACGATAAACCATGTAAAAGAAAAATGGGAAAGACACCTACAGATACCCAATGAAGACGAGAAATGGCATAGATTTTGTTCCTTGACTAAGATTCAAGATACTTAACAGGCTGCATTACACCCCAATCAAAATAGCGAAAATTACCCCCAGCGCGTCGGATGCATACCCCAAATTTAATATGCGACAGGGAGGAGACTTTCCTATGTATTGGGAGTGTCGGGTGGTGATGAACTTTTGGAAAGAAGTTGCTGAAATGCTTGAGGAAATCAGATTCCCCAGACCTGAAGCCCCAAAAATATTTATTTGGGGACATAGGCAAATGTTCCGAGAAAACTAGAAGACTGTTTAATGTTGCGTGTGCAATTGCTAAAAAGTGTATCCTGCTGAAGTGGAAAAATGCGTGCCCACCCAATATGAACCAATTTCTTCGTGAACTGACGTATGTAAATGAGTCAGAAGAACAGTATGTAATGACCCGACCCACAGCCTGCAGACCTAAAGATATATGGGGCCCTTTCAGAACTTACCTATGCAACCTGTCTTCTGATGATGACGAATCTATATAATTCTGTGTAAATGTTATAACCATGATGTCAATAATTTGCTCTGAAAATGTATGCTGTAGATGAGATGCTATGTATTCCTATGTTGCCACTAATAAAAAGAGTTTGAACAAACCTTAAATAAAGGTGTGATGATGCATGTAAAAGCCCAGGTTTTCTTTCCTAGGTGGTGAAGGGCTATGTCTCCAAGGGAGATGTATTTCTTCTGGATTGGTCAGACCAGATACTTCATTTGCCCCAAAACCAATGACTCACAGAACATTGTAGAAATCCAGTCACAGCAGTGATGCCACTCTGTTTCTTATTAATCTGTGCTGGTCTCTCCATTTTTGCAGCTGTGAGTGTCTGTCTTTATGAACAGACTGTTGCAACTGCATATGAGCATTCATTCTTGGTCTCCCTCCATCGCCACACCCTATTTGCCCGGCACTGGCATTGGACTTTGCTTCTGTAAGCATGATCAATTGGCCATTGTGCTGAACAGGGCACACGGTTATTTTGTTTGCAGAAAGATATTGAAGTCATTTTGATAATGTGCTTCATCTTAACCATCCTTCCAAGGAACCTGGCCCTTGCCTGGTAGTTGAATTTGATTTTAAATTTTACTTATGAGGAAACCTTAGTGTAGAACCTTTCTAATTGCAGTTACTCATACCAGCAAAGTGAGTAATTTGAAGGGCTTGTCATCGGAGGCGTCTTTTGCAGTTTGCCATTCCCATATGAAGTTTAAGAAGTTACTGCATTTATTTGTAAGGTTTCTTCATATGGCCAACCTAAGCCTCCTAGATTTCCAGTTGGAGAGACATTATTTATAATATGTGTGCAGTCCCAGATCTCATTGTGTTTTAGACCCTTCTTTCAGTTTGATGTACATTTTATTCACACATCGTGGCGTTTTTCTTTGGCACAACGAGGCAAAGCAGTTGCTGTCCGGTAGATTGTCTTTGGCAAGTCTCTGGCATACATATCACCAAGGTCTGAGATTTCATACCTGAACCAAAATATTCAAATAAGCACCTGTAGCTTTTCAAAGGCATGTGTCCATGACAGGGATGTGCATGGTGGCTGTGTGGGTCACATTCCAAGCATTACTCGGTGAAGTCAACTGGGAAGCTTCAGAGGTCTGTGGCACAGGCATAGATTATAGAAAATATGTGTGTCCATTGTGAAGCTCTGTAGGCCTGCAACAAGCACCAAAGCCCTATGCCTGTTGCAACAATTGTCTGGACATCTCTTTGATGGGATGCTTCAGACCCAAAGGCATGTGACCTCTGCATTGTCCTGTACCGGACTGGAGTGCAGAAGAAGGCTGTACACAAGTTAAGGAAAAACAAAGATGTTTTAATAACATTCAACACTTCTCTTTTTTCTTTGGTCAAGAAAAAGTAACAGAAAAGGTATCGCGCCTGTCAATGGTATTCTCTTCACTTCAGCAGACCTTGCTGGGTTTCCACAGCCTGTGATGACCTCCTTTACGTCTCCCAATCCTGGGCCAAAGGGGTTCCAGCACCCTGTATTTAACTCTCCATATGTTTCTGTGCTTTGTTTCTCACTCTGGTTTTCAGTTCCCACATGTTTATTCTTCCTGGTGGTTATCTGAGGGTCTTTGCCACCTCCGCTTAATCTGCACCATCTCGCCTCTACTGATCTTGTCTTATTCCTCCTTGTCACCATGACATGTTCTTGGATGGCCACCTTCCATGGGCCTGGCCCCTTAAGATCTAGACCTCCCCCCTAACGTTGACTTGGCAGTTGTGCCCACAAAAAGCTGTCTGGTCTTACTGACTATTGTACCCTGTTTTTCTCCAACCCGCTTGAGATGTCTCCCAATTTCCTCTTGCTATCTTTCACCACCCTCCCCCAGATATGTCCTACTCTCCACCTGGTATCTTTCATGTACCTCTGAGAAATGACTTAATCAAACCTTATCCTTATAGCTGATCTCCCCCGCTCACTTTCAACCACCTCCCAAATCCGACCTCGCTCTCCAACCTCCTCTTTCACTCTCCTACCATGAACTCTCGCTCGACGCATGTGCACTGCTTGTCTGGAACGTCAAGCTTATACAGCCCTGTGGACAATACCCTGGGGCTGTGTTCCATGTGAGGCTGTGCACCTAGGTCCAGGACCGAGTGAGGGCCTGTAAATTGCTGCCCTAGGTGGAAGCACCCGTATGAGTTTCTAGCGGTCCCAGGTTTTGAAAGAGCTTGTCTAATTTATTTAAATGTACTCTTTGCCCTGGAGCTGCCGTGTTCCATTCCTCGTGTTTTTCTGTTGTCTTTGGTGCGCTCCCGTTCTTTCTGTGTGGCTGGCTTTGATGTGTAGATAAGTAAACTAAAAGCATTTTCCATACTGTTGCCATTTCCCTGCTAGAGTTAAGCTTTGAGGCTTGTGGCAAAGCGATGCTGTGTGAAGCTGTTATACTGTGAGATTGCAGAATGAGTACCGTTTAAGGGTGAAATGTCTGCTGCTTGTGCAGGCTCACCATGTGAGTGCTGAAATTAAATAAACTGGGTCTCCGACATTGGGGCAGGCTCACAGAGGTACATTTAATGCGCTACTGATGTCTGAAGGTGTTTACTTTCTGCAACTAAGATACACTTTTTGTGTGCTATGTTTCCTTCATACGGTCTGTTCAGATTTATTAAAAGGTTCAGTGGTAAACAATTCCACCTTTGTCCTCTGCTCCAAGATGAGGACTAAGCAGGAGTGGGAAGTGGCAATGGGATTCTTTCCATACCACTCCTGGGCCATCATCACTGGGTGGGAGGCACCCAGCCACCTGGTACCCCCCAGAAGATGCCCTGAGAGTTGAGCAGGGGATATATACACTGTAGACAATAGAAAGGAGTCATGTTCCGATTAAGGGGCACAGTGGAGTGGTAGAAGATGCTGTACCCCCATAGGTGAAGGAAAGATTACTTGCTGAACATCTCTACCTGATCGGAATCTTCAGCGTCCGGTGATGTAGGCTTACATAGTAAACATGTGCACATAGCAATGATCTGTAAAACAGCTAGATGGATTAAGTTGGATCAAAGGACGGATCTAAGTAATAAAATGTTGCTCTTAGCCAAATGATTGATCCTTCCCCTCATGCATGCGCCTCATGCATGTGCCATGGTCATAGCATGTGTGATGTTTGGAAAAAACATACGAAACAGTTGTTTGGGCCATTTTTTGACTTTACTTGTAGTGGTAGGTGAGTGGGCTCTTGTGCACACCGGAATGCCTGTGGTGGGTGTTTGAAATTCCTTTATAAGCTTCAGTCTTTTGTACTGTTAGTATCCATTTTCCATACTTGCCTGCTACAGGAACAAGATTCCCAACTAGTGTTGAAGGTGGAAGAGCTACGGACAAAGTCCACGAATCACTGTACATGTAATATTGTCATGATTATGAGAAGGAAGAATTATGGGAATTTGTGACCATTTTTTTCAAGTTTAGGTTGAGGCATAAGGTATCTCACTAAGGGGTTGAGCCATTGGTTCTGTAATTACATTTTTTGTAATTTAATGAGAAATATACTTCAACCACGTTGACAAAAGTATTCTACCATGTACACATGGCCCAATGCTGGACTGCCTGACGCAGGCTGACCGATTAAGCCTAATGCATCCCTCAGACCCACATGTACGTGTTGGTCATTTAGGTCCCAAATACTTCATATTAGTCGGTTTGTTAAAATGGTTCACAATGTAACTTCAGTTAATTCATATCTCAAAGTTCAAAAGAGATGGGCTTTCACAATATTCTTTGGGTTAACTGCTCAAATTGGGCACGTTTTAAATGGAATGTTACTATACCATCTGTTTTTGGGCAGTGCTTAAGGTTTATGTTCAGTAAAAGCAAAATGATTTACAGGGGTTCTAGGAATTTGATGTACCATTGGTTTGCCCCATGTCCTATTCATATTCATATAGATAATGATGCTTTTCAGCAGGAGTTTAGGAGTAGGTTCTGCATCACTTAAAATTTCTATAAGTTGTTGGTGCCTTATAAATGTTGGCTAGGGGCGGAAGGTGAAGCAACCATGAAAAGTAACCCGGCATTCCTAAAAAGCTATGATGCAAATGCTTGGTTTAATTAATGCAGATGATAAATAATATGTCATGTTTTGTAGGGTTCCAACTTTTTTCCCTTCTTCCTAAAATGATTGGTAAATCTCCCTTGACACCCCATTGGAACTACATAGACTACCTCTTAAATACCTTTATCACTATATTACAATCTTATGAGTAGGATATACAGGATGTGTTTTGGGATCGGATATCCCATGGAATGCAGAGTTTTGGTTGATGGCATTTTCTGTAACATCCCTCTATACATCTCTTAGACAGAAAGATTGCATCAGTGCATGTCGGTACTTTTTGAGCAAGAGGCCTGACAAGTTTTATGGTACATACCGACATACTGGTCAAAATTACTTGGAGTATATTAAAAATATCTATATAAGCTCTCCAATGCCCTTGCAAACTGACATACACAGGCAGTACCATAAGCACGCTAAATAACTACTTTAAAATGAAAGTGAGCAAAACAGAAAGACAAAAATCATCCCTTGACTCTGTGTTTCCAGAATGCCATAATAGCAATGCTGATGTGTAGTCGTTACCTATATGAGGAAAGGCTAATGAGAATTAAGCCTCAGACGTTTGAAGGTAAGATTAACTATAATATTCTAGACAAAATCATCAGGTGGTTTAAATACTAGTGAAGGTACTATTTATTTCTTGGTGAACAACAAATACTATTGCTGCTTCTTTAAGAATTTCAGAACTTACCTCACCTTATCATATATGATGCTTGTTGCCATGACTTATAACTGCACTGAAGATTTGTTTTGGAAGATCTGTTTTGAAGTTGGTGGAAGTATGAGCTACAATTGTGCAGGTGAAATAATTAGACTATCATTTCTTTCCAAAACAAAAGTTTATATTGGTTACAATCGGGCCTTGTAAATTATTTAAAAACCTGATAGTGCTGCAGGTTGAGTAACTAAGTTTACCTACTCGACCAAAGAGAAATGCACTTGAACCATGGCGATGGGTGACAAATGTTTTACTAGCTATGAAAAACCTGAGGGTGTTTCACAACTCAATCCCCAGGGATCCCTTGTTCAGGTGGCCAGGGAAGGGCCATCGCTATTGGATTCCGACCCTGGGGGGTGGACAAACAAGGCAGGACCGCCTTGTGTAGGGGGTCAGAGGGGGTGGTCCTTTTGGGGAGTGTGGAAGAAACCCCGGAAGTGAGACATGGCATCTCCCATTTCCCGACAATTGTTTATCCCATATTCCCTCTACCTTTATGGGATACTACAACTTCCATAATTCCCCTCCTTTCTGTGGCAGCCCAACTACTGAGATGTGGAAGAGTAAGACTGAGATTATGACGATTGCCACTAATAATAGTCAATGGTCCTATCCCAGTAATGTGGCCAAGCAGGGTCAGACATAATCATATCACACACACCTGAAACATATTGACGGCTACCCAGAGTATAGGAGGTGGAGCATGGAGTCACACAGTGAGCGAGTTGGAGCCCTAGAAGGAACATGAGTTGGAGGGTGAGCAGGCAGGACAATTGGGTCACCTGGATACCCTGAAATCTGTCAACGGAGAGTGCTGAGACGTTGGGGGCCTGAGAGGTGGAAAGGCTTCAGAAAGCGTGGCAAGGGAGTCGTGTCTCCAAGGAGCCAGAAGGGGGACGCTTGAGGAAACCGACTCCAAAGAGAAGTCCTGTTGCAGGTGCTTGTTCCCCCGGGCCTGTAAGAAGGCCTGGGAGTGTCGGAGGGGCAGCAGAGGAGACTCTGACCTCGTTCAAAGCAGAAAAGAGCCCAGTTTGTGATTGAAATAGTATAGGACACGCGTATGGCAAGAGACAGACGTGATGAAGTTGTAAGCTTCAATTGTCCATTGTTAAAAGAGTATGAGAAGAAACGGTGGCGGAAAGGCTGCTTGTACGGGTACACGAGTAAAGAGATTGTTTGAGAATTGTGAATTACAAACGCAGCTTTACTTAAGGGAAGGGTAGCTGTAGATGGTTTAAGGCACGAGTGAGTGTGAAATGAGAGCTGTTATCTTAGTGGAGTCATCAGACCCGCGATGAGAACTGAGAAGAGCGTCTGTCTGAGGCCCACAATAAGAATTGAGAAGAGGGTCTGGGACCCCCAAAGAGATTCATGAAAGACCGTGCCGGCGGCACAACAAAGTGAAGTATTGAATGCATGGGAAATGAAATGTGTAGACGGCCTTAGCAACAGAGTAAAGGGTAAAGAAGTGCCAGGGCACGATTGTGTGAAAGCCTGACTGACAGAGTGTGCACAGGGCTGGCGAATACTGTGCATTTGTGTAGGTCTGTTACGTAAACCATTGAAGGATTGTTGAACTGTTGGGGAAGGGAATCCCAGTGCGAAACCTTTTGAGGAAACTGTTTTGGAGTAATGTGCACCAAAATGGGCGAGCGAAGCCCGAGTGAACTGTATGCTGTTTAAATTTGTGAACTTGCCACCCAAGTTCCTGAAGGACTCTTATTTCTCAAGCTTGCGGAAGGGAGTGTTCTTCAACTCCATTGTCATCCTGACTTTCTTTTGATACTCTTTGTTTTGACTTATTTCCAACCATTATAAAAGTGTGAGCGCAAGCATAGCTTTCGGATAGAGATTACTTTATTTTGACTAGACTGACTGACTAATTCCTTTTATTTAATGGTAGAGACTGCTCCTATTTTAGACTTGAGGCCAGCTAGGAAGTCTCCAAACCCATTTCAAAGCTTAATAAAGGTGTTGAAACTTGTATCGTTATATCTTTGTCTTCTTGTGATACCATGCCTACCTCACATAACACTTTCTGTAAAATGATGCATGTCGTTGTCATGTCATAAGCCAACTTCATGTTTGGCACACTGCTGCCACGCAGTGAACCATCCCCATTTGAGAGTGAATTCCAAGAGTGAATTTTAATGTTAACATTGTTTTAGATGTTGGTTGTTCACACCACTGATTTTAATGTATGTGCTGCATACATATAAAAGTAATTACATTGTAAAATAATTTGCAATATAAAGCAAATGGGAAATCAAGTGTTGTACGCAATATGTCCTGTTTCATAGCCATATCGCTAAGATATACTGGCATTTGTTCTCCTCCATGGTTTTGCTTTTAAACATTGATTTATAGCATTTTCTTGTATTCACTTCCGCCTACATTGAGATCAGTTTTTGGTGTTTTACATTGGAAAGATTTTGGAATTGTTTCTTTCTTGTATATTTGCACAACGAAACAAGCTATTCAGTATCACAAAGCAAGGGCATGCATTAGTTTACAAAAATTGATTAGCAGAGTTTGCTAATTACATTTTGTTTTATTAATAACGATATTAGTACAACATTGCTAATCAAATGTGTCCGTTTGCTAATTCCACCATTTTGTATCCAAAGCATTAGTGAGAGGAGTCATGCCTTGAAAATTATTTAAAATTCATCTTGATCTGAAGGTCAGGTAACCTGGTTTATCTATTCAACCTAAAAGAAATGCACTCGACCCATAGCAACGAAGGACAACACATTTAAAATGCCATCTCTGTAAAATGGTCTATGGCACATCAAACCTGCTTTGCTTGGCACTCTCTGCCGCCCTGAGGCCAGCCATGCACAGTGAAACTTTGTGGCATTTACTGTAAATAAAGTAAAATATAAGTTTTAAACATCTCTTGCAAATGCTATTTGTCCTTCATAAAATCTACAAGACTATGCAAGCAGGTGAAAAGACTTGGCAAGCCATAGATGTAAAATGTGAAAGGTTAGCTGCATGAATGGTCACAAATAGATATGACAAAAAGGCTCTGAAAAACAGTTTGGCCATCTGTCTCTTTTATGTATTCATTTTTTAAGAGGAAAGAAAGTAAGACACTAAACCGAATCGTTGGCATAGCAGGCAGAGAACTCTGCAAACTAGGTGGAACATTGTAGTTTGCAGCATCTCACTTTCACGCTAGCCGGTATAAAGCAACATGGCGATAGAATGTTAAGGCGTATGGGTTTGCTCGTGGGTTGAGCACCAGTTGCAAGATGTATGCAACATGCAGGTCACAGAACTGTACATTTTCAAAAGTGTTTACTCATCAATATGATGCATCTTCCCTCAACAAAATGAAATATAGTTGACACTGAAATTTAGATGCACTAACCTAAACTTTACTGTAAAGCATGGAGATGCAGTGTTTTACGATATCATTTCTGTAACTATGCATTATGTAACAACTTGCATGTAGGAAAGGAATTGCCTGACTGTCTAAAAAAAATATATATAAAGTTGACGCATACTAGTCTTGCCAGACATGATATAGAAAGCTTAATAAAAGTATAATCCCGATTACTTCTGGTTTGCAATTATTTGAAAAATAAATTCCTGCGTAGCACCCTCACAAATGCCTTTTGCAATTTAGAGTGGAGGAGATAATTACTGCTGCACATTCTCTCCATTAGCACTTGAAGTGAACAGAGAAAAGAGGGTGAAGAGAGCATAGAGGGCAAGAGAGGAATGCAGGGCGAGTTGGCCTTTCATTGAAGAGGGCAACTTAAATAGCTAACTTTGCTACACAAGTGTCCATTTGAATAGCACATCTACAGAATTGCATAGCAAATTGCTATGCGACACTACTTATTTCATGGCTTGCAAAGTATGATGGATTATCTTGTGTTGTGAAGGACTTGAAGAGGTGTGCATTGATGGGTTGTATGCGGTGCCTTTGTGAAATGTAGTGTTTAATCCTCATTTGACCGAGCCTATTGTATAACAAGAGGAAGGATATGCATCCCTCTTTGTTGTTGAGCTGGGTATCTGGCCAAACATCAAATGATAGATGACAGTTGTCAAATTGTACGGCCTGTCTTAAGTTGTTTGACTAAGCCTTCACCGGTTAAAACTGCACAAGCCTGCAGCCTATTGGTAAACATTACATTTTTCACAAATTACAGACAATATATTTGACTGTGACTGTGACAGTATCTGAGGTTAATGGTGTGGTAACCCAAAGTGGCTCAGCATTTGAGGTATTGCCTGGCATGTGGTGCCTCCTCTGCTTATTTTTATGTGTAAATAGCTCAAGCATATCACATACAGATCTAGTGCGCTCTCTATCTTTCTCTCTGTCTCACTCTACCATCAATCTTATCCTCTACTTTGCCCTCTTCAAGCCGGTTTCAATTCTGGCAATGGGACTGAGTTGGTTCCCACCCACAGCCCTTGTCGACCTTCACCTAGTGGCAGACACTGGTTCATCGGCTGCCTAAAATCGACTTGATGCCATTGGCATTTCTAGGTAGGCCCTTTCTTGGTTTTGAACCTTTCTCTCTGGCAGACCTCAGGCAATCTATCTCCCCTTTACTTGTATTTTCCACTCCCTCACTTGGGGTGTTCCACAGGGCTCCTCTCTTCCCTTCTTTTCACCATTTATGTTCAACCCCTTGCTTTCCTAACCCCTTCAGCCCTTTTGGTTTTTCATTTTATATATACGTCGATGACTCAGTTAATTCTTGGTAAGTAACAACTATTTGAAACTCAATTCTGATAAAACAAGGTTTTGGTCATAGGCAATAATCTCTCCCTTTGGACTCCTAGTCTTTAGACACAAGTCTTTGCCCTCTTGTCTGCCCCATTTACTATAGTTAAAAACCTGGATAATAAATGTGGTTCTCCACTCACGTTCCTCCATCAGGTGAACCACGTTTCTTCTTTCAGTTTTTTACAACTTCATATTCTTCATCAAAACTTTCCCTATCTCTTTCTCCGCAAATATCTTTGGGCATTGATCTGATACAGTGTCTCTTAGAGTATGGCAATTATCTCTATCTCAGTATATCTTCCTACTGCCTATGTCAGCTTCACCTCGCCCAGAATACTGCTACACATCTTATTTTTAGCCTCTGCAGACAGGGACATATCTCTCTCTTCCTACTTTAACTTCATTGACTTCCCATAAAGCAAAGAGTACTTTTCAAATCTCGGTGTCCCTCATTGTTCTCTTTATACACAGAGACCTCTATTCCTCATTAAATGGTTTTCTCTATACACCCCTCCATGCAATCTTTGCTCTTCTAATCATTTCCTTCCCGGCATTCCAATCTTCCATTTTTTTCTGCAAAGATGGACGCTTTGTCTCATTTTCCTTTTGCCTCTGTTTGGAACAAACTCCTGCTCTCTGCTCCCATCTTCTGTTGCTTCTCTTTGCACTGTTATCTCAATACCTGACTCTTCTTACAGATCATATAATCCTCTGCTCATACTTTTCCTGTGGACGCTTGATGGCAAGAAAGCATCTTTGTGGTGTACGAGCACTTTACAATGGACTCTAACATAACATACCTCTGAAGGCTTCATTCAAGTTGTCACGGGCACATTTGCTAGAGCCATACAAGCCATTGCAGCAAGCTGAGAGAAAACAAATATCTTGAAGGATGGGAGAGGGGCTTGCTGTTTTTTTTTAATGGTTAAAAAAAGTAGAATGAGCAGCAGCAACAGTCATGCATGAGGTTGAAACTGACTGCTATTTGGAGACCTACATTGTCAATGGGCATGTCCTGCTGGAATGTTGCCATCACGCAGTGATCACCTTTTTCATAAGGGGGGGAAGTTAGGGAGGTGCTGGTAAGCTCTGTTTGGCGTGCTGCTGTTCTGACATCGACTGTAAGCGATCAGAGGCCCAGGCTGTAGGGTCTACAATTGTGTATTTTCAATTTATTTGTTAATTTTCAGAATTTGTGTATACTGCAACACAGGCATGGGTTCAGCACCACTAGCAACCAATCTGTCACCAGCATGTAAAATTGAACATTGCCTTGGTGCTCACAGAAGAAAACGGGTAATTATTTTGAGGAGCAGCTCTGTACTAACATTGTAAAACTGTTTTTTTTTTTAAATGCAATCTTTCTTTCAGACGTTCACTTACAGTATATATTGTTGTTCTAATAAGAATGTTACTTATCTCACTGAGCAAATCACATGATCAAAATCTAGAATAGCAATAGACAATATTTTGTGATATAACTTCATAATTTCAAGATGGATTGTGGTGTACCTTCATTGCGCTCGTTCAAAATGCCCCTATGCCAAGGGGAAGGGAACAAATCACTCCAGCAAGGGTTCCTGATTGCTTTGTATAAAATGAAAGCACAATTTGGAAACATGTGTGACCATAGAGCTTTATATTTGACAAATATATCTGTGATAAAAGGATTGCATGTTTGAATCATAAAGTTCATGATTCACACTAGGTTTGGACATTTTCACAGCGCACACCTTAATATTAAAGTGTTTGTAACAACACTAATTTGTTTATGTTCACAAATCCTGAGTGTGTTAGGATTTCAGGATGCAATTTCTGTGATATCTGCCACTCCATTAAGATTGGAGCGATTGCATGGGTCTCGAGTAAGGATGTATGTATATATGGGTATGTGTTCATCCCCAATACCTAATGTACAGACATCCTTGAGTTTTATATTTTTTATATTTGGGATATATACTTTAAAAAAGTCTTGCACGAAAAATTCAATGCCTGGTCACTTACTTATTTAAATCTTGATGCGTGGAAAATTAAACCCGCAAACACTCAACTATATCCCTTCATTGAAAACGCCTTCCACGCAGACTATAGATTGTTCTCTCCGATCTGAAATGTACTGGCTGAATTTTCTGAATGCTGTTTTGTTCTAAAACTGATATTTCAGGCATGGCAATGTATTCCATCCCTCAGGAAGGCTCTCAAATATTCTTATTTTAGACATGGAGTGTTTCCAGTAGTCAGTTTGATAAATGCATGTTGTTAAAAGTTCAAATGCCTTTTCAGTTGTACATCAGAACATGTCATAATGTAAATGTATGCAAACAACTTCTGGTCGCATAGCCTCTTGTTGGTATGTTTATCCTTAGGCTGAAGTGAACATTAATTATTACTGTCTATAGCACAGCTTTCTCTACGGTAATGTAGTCCAAGAACTTAGTGATACTTCAACTTGAAGAGAATGACTTTTGTTGTTCTTTACTTCAAGAACATACTCTTTATTTTCATTATGGTCAGATGACAAAATGTTTCTCTTATCACAATTGGAAAAAGGGTGGGAAGTGTATATAAGAATTTGTTGGGCTTTTTAAAAATCGAAGACTTTTGCAAATGTATGCCTACATTTGGGTTTGCAGGAAAGGCCAACCAGTCAGCATACATTTGTTATGAGCTGTGCTTTCCAGGACCCCCTAGGAATTAATTCAGTCTCCCACTGAGGCATTTACTCTTTGCAGTCAGTTGAGCTGTCTTTCACCTATGTAATAAACCCTTGGGTAAGAGCAGCTCGTATATATTTCTGAAATAACTGTAGTTGTAAACGGGAGATCTCTACTTGGCTTAGCCTGGTAGGGGATGTACACCTCTGGGTATACCTGCTCTTTTATTTTTTTTGGGCCTCCATATACAACCTGGCCTTTCTTCTACCTCAGATAGCCCCTGGGACTTGTGCCTATATCTGGCCAAATTTCTGTGGTAGAATTCTTTCAAACTTCTTGGCTTTTTGCCCACTGTATGACTCTGCAAGTCCCTGGTCATCCAGGCTATGGGAAGGGTTTGGGCTTGGGAGCCTTGATATCCTTTCTGGAGAGCTACGCTCCGGATCCTGCTTGTGGGTATTAGACATTCACCAGCTCTGTTGAATCTGGCATATAGTTTCTTTGATTTTGCATTTTTCCTAACTGTTTGCTTAATTTCCGTACTCCCATTGTGTTGCGGCATACATAGAATTTTAACCCACCTCTGGTTTCCTCTGACATGTAATAACCCCACTGACCAGAGAGATGTTTAAGTTAAGTCCTATATTATTTTAAAATGTGATTGGTCTCTATTATTTTTAGGGATACTTGCAATGTACTGCCAAAAAGCCCCCAATAGCTGTAAATGTGGGAGTTCACACAGTAGTAAGTTCCTATTTTGGAATTTCCTTAACCCTCTGGGAACCCTTCATCACTTCCTTCATCAACTCCTCCTTTAAATCTGGCATAGTACCAAATAACTTTAAGGATGCTTGGGTAATCCCCTTAATCAAAAAACCTAACTTTGACCCTAGCAACCCCACCAACTATAGGCCTATCACCACAATACCTTACCTCCTAAAAATCCTGGACCGCGCCGCAAATCTCCAAATTCAAGATTATCTTGATAAAAACAACCTATTAGGACTTAGGCAATCTGGTTTCTGGCCGAGACATGGCACAGAGACAGCTCTAATAGATCTAAAAACGCAAATTGAGGATCTCAAAGACAAGGGCAAACAAGCGCTCCTACTCCTTTTAGACCTATCCGCCGCCTTCGACTGGTGGACCATCAAATCCTCTGCCAGCATCTCAAAACGGCTGCCCACTTCTCTGAGGCAGCTACCTCCTGGATCAGCTCATTCCTTGCCAATAGATCCACGAGAGTCTTCTCACCTCTTGCCGCTGCTGAACCAGCGCACGTCCCCTGCAGAGTCCCAGAAGGCTCGTGCGTATCACCCACGCACTATAACGTTTTTACTAAACCACTCCTTGATATTCTTGACCATCTGGGTGTCACCTACACAAATTATGCGGATGACACCCAGATACTCATCCCTATCACTGGTGATTATGTAACTGACGTCAAAGCTCTAAAAGCAGTCTACACCATCATTCAGGCGGTCTCTGCCTAAACGATGAGAAAACTGAGTTACTCATCCTAGGCTCTCAGTCCAAACTTTCAAAACTTGACAGCAAATATGATGCCTTCAACATTGATGGTAACATCATCAAGGTCACTAATGTCACTAAAACCCTCGGAATTTACCTAGATTCCACCCTCTCTCTCATCAGACAAACCAACTCGGTAGTCTCAGCATCAGCATACACGTGCAAACTAATCACTGCTTGCTGTCCCTTCTTAACTATGGACAACTGCCTGATCCTTGCTAGAACCCTCATCCTATCCAAAATTGACTACTGTAATGCCCTCTACCTGGGAACGAGTCAAAGAAACATTGACAGACTTCAGGTAACTCAGAATAATGCCATCAGGGCTGCTCTCAACATACCCAGGCGCGCACACATTTCATCCACTAGACGCAACATACGTTGGCTTCCCATTTCACGCCGTATCGCTCTCAAAACACTTGTTCTAAGCCACAAAGCGCAGAACAATGCAGCACCGGCCTACTTGTCCTCATGCTTCACTCAACACACAGCCTCCAGACCTCTAAGATCTGCACAAGCACACAAACTCATAATTCCTAGCTTCAAGCTACAGACTGCCAGAGGCTCAAGCTTCCCAGTCCTGCCAGCGAAGCTCTGGAATTCCCTACCCAATGATCTCAGGAATGTCCTCTCCCCTCAATCCTTCAAAAACAGAGCAAAACAATGGCTTCATGAGCAAGGTGAAGCTTCGGCTACCCTTTGGTAACATCTATTGCATGCTGTGCCACTGCAATTACCTCTGTATATACTGAAACTACTGACTACCCTTGTAAATGTATGTATATATCCTTGCTCTATGTATATATATATATATATTATGTAATATGTAACTGCCTTCTGTAACTTTTCACTGTAACCTTTCCAAACATGCGCCCTGATGCCCGCGGGCAGGCTGCGCAATATAAATAAATAAATACTTAATACTAAAATACTAAATACTAAATGACACCTTTAGAATCACCCAGCTTTCAGACATCACATGCTTAGCTTTTTTGTGAACTTTAGTTTATTTGTAGAGTGCACCAAGCCCTCGGGCATCTGGGCGCTTGTGTTATAGGTTACATAATTACATACATTTGTATTGCATTTTACAAGGATGCATACATACAGTTGGGTTACATACAGCGGTCTTGAATATTCACATGTGTACAGAATAGCTAGTTATATACAGATCTTATGAATACAATAATTACAGTGCCAATGTAAAGTAGCTCAAGGGCGCTGTCATGAGGAGGTGCTGCTGTCTTGATCATGGAAATTGCCAAGGGGGCTCCTGGGAGTCCCTCTGCCAGACATTAGTCCTGGTTACGAGAGACTTACCCAGAGTCTTTAGCTCACTATCTTTCACAGAGAAGAAATATCCCAAACAGATCAGTCTTTGTCCTGCACTGGGGCAGTCCAGCACCGAAATGCTAGGCAATTCTCCTCTGAACAAGAGTACCAACAGCATCCCCAGACACGTGTTTCGGTCTGGTTGGACCTCATCAGTAGGGAGGAGCTGTGCCTCTCTAAGAATAGTGAGCAACGAGTCCACATCTGGATTCCCCTAGTAACTTAGGGTGAGACCCAAAGTTACTTAAATATGCAAATTACCAAGGTGGGTCATGGAGCCATAGTTTTGCATTTTTTCTAAACAGCTGATAAGAGGGTTCAGATCTTAGTGATATGGGGAGGGCGTTCCATCTTTTGGCAGCGAGAACCGGGAAGCTAATCCCTCCTGCTCTTTGAACTTAGGGATTTTGAGGCAGTGTGTCTGAGCGATTCTGGTACGGCGGGCTGGTAAGTTACGTGAGATGCTGTTAGTTAGATACTTAGTAGCCAAATTAGCTAGACACTTGTATGTCAGTGACAAAGTTTTTAGTGTAATTCTTTGCTTGATTGAAGGCCATTTTTTATTGCGTCTGGTTTCATAGATCTGTTGTGACCTAGGGATGTTCATTGCTGACCTGATGGCATTGTTTTGTGTGACTTGCATTTTGTTTAGGTTCTGTTGGGTGGTTCCTAGATATAGTGCGTTGCAGTAGTAGAGTTTGGACATGGCTAGGCCTCTGGATATTGTGATACAATTAGCCGTTGTGATGAATGGTCTGCAGGCAGTAATTAATGTGCATGTATAGGCCGACGAAGAGGCAATTGCGTTGATCTGTCTTGTTAATGAAAGAGCAGATTCAATGTAAATGCACAGAGTTTTTACGTCCTTTGAGATTTTGATTATATCCCCATCAATGTTAAACGAGGAGAATTGTTCATCTAATTTGTAAAGGTTTGCTGGGGATTCTAAGAGGAGCAACTCTGTCTTATCGTCGTTAAGAGAGTCCATGATTGGCCATCCAGGCTTGTATAAGGAGGTAGATGTTAAGTGTTTTGCTATCCATGGCATAGTCACCTGTGATGGGGATGAGTATTTGGGTGTCTTCAGCATAATTGGTGTAGGTTACACCTAAATAGGCAAGGTCATCAAACAGAGGCTTTGTGAACACATTGGAAAGTTTTGGGGACACACAGGATCCTCGGGGGACTCTGCAAGTGATAGGTGTTGGCTCAGCAGAAGCTGATGGTGCAAAGACTCACATAGAGAAACACTTGTGTACGACCGCGATACAAATAAAATATCATATCAAATCAGATCTGTTATTTAAAAATGACTGGATACATGCGTTGACTTTGTCCTAGAAGTGCGCAGCAGACGTTAGATTGTTGCAAAGGATTTTGTGGTTTACTAAATTGAACACTGCCGACAGATCTAGTAAGAGTAGAAGGTTCAGTTTGCCTTTGTCTTGTAGGGCTTGAATTTGGGTCTTAAGGTCAATCGAAGCTGTTTCAGTCCCATGTCTGGGTCTGAACCCTGATTGTCGGAGGCCAAGTAGGCTGTTTGATTCTAGGTGTTGTTGAATCTGCAGATATGCTGCTCGATCTAGTATTTTGAGCAGAAAGGGTACAGTGGTAATGGGTCTATAATTGGACAGGTTATTGGGATCTAGAGTTGGCTTTTTTATTAGTGCGAGTACCCAGGCATACTTTTTGTTATTGGGAACGATGCTAGATTTGAATGGTGCATTGATAAGGGATGTGATGAAGGGGGCGAGTTCCTTCACTACCTCCTTGATAGGAACAGGGCAGATATCTACCTGGCATTTGGAAGGTTTTAGCTTCATGATGATGTTCTGTACCTCTTTAATAGAAAGGAGGAGAAGTTGAATTGGTTTTGGATATTTCGGCCAAGTGTGATAGGAGCTGGAGTCCAGGTTGCATTAGTGATGTGTAGTTTTTTGGATTCTATTTTACCTTGTAACATTGAGATTTTGTCTTGTAATGCTTTCTGAATGTTAGTACATCAAGAGATATCCTTGGTACAAGAGTTGGGTGGTGGGGCCGGTGATTCTAGTTCTTTAAGAAGGTTGAAGAGTTGCTTGGTACTAAATTTGGCTTTAGAGATGCAGTCGTCGTAATTGTCTTTTTCGAGGGGATTGTGTCCTCTGACGTATTCCACATCTTTGACATTGATTACCACAGCTGTGCTGCTTCGGAAACTTTTTTCGACATAGGCGTCCTGCGTCAATATGCTCCCTCAAGGATCTCCTCCGACGGCCGACGTCGCCAGATGTTATATGTAGGACGCACAACGCTCGTAGCCTCAGTTCCGTTTTTTCCACGAACGTGTTTGCTTCGAAATCTCAGCGCGCCTCGGTTCTTGTGTATCGGTTCTTCCGAATATTGTTGTACATATCTACGAGAAAATGTTTTCGTCTTCTGCTACCCCGAAGTCGGGCTTCAAGAAGTGTTAGGACTGCGGTTCCAAGATGTCTCTGACGGACCCGCACAACGTCTGCTTATGGTGCCTGGGTGGGAGCCACGCCACTGATGACTGCGACGAATGCCAGTCTTTGATGTCGAAGGCCTTGCGGGAGAGGAAGAAGAAGCTGTCGGTGGGTAGGGTTTCAAAACCCTGTAAGTCGAAGTCCGCTGGACTTTAGACCGACGATTCGAGGGGCGACTCTCCATGTCGTCGTGAGTCCAGGGGGTCTCGTTCCAGGAGTGGGTCCCGCCATTCCTCAGCCTCTTCGAGGCATGCAAGGAAGCGCTGTCATCGGTCGCCTTCCCCGTCCTCATCTGAGGACTCCGCCAGACGGCAGTTCCTTGTCCCACCAAGCATTCATCTCCGGAGGAATCGGACGCCTTCCATAAGGAGATGTTGGTGATTTTTGAATCGCTGGGCACCGTTCCAGACGCGCCTTCGAGAGAATGCCGCAGAGGGACACTCTAGAGCCACCGCTCGCACGCCTTCGGACTCGGGTGGTCGGCGCGATCACTGAGAACCTTCGAGGTCTCCGTCGGACAAGGAGGATCGCAATCGTGCCCGCTCCAGGTGCCGGGACTCGACACCGTCGAGATCGTTGGAACATCAACGCCATTGGCGCCATGTCCGTCGAAGGAATTTCTCAAGGCTCCGGCTCTGAGGAAGCCATCGGCGCCGAGGCCGTCGAAGGACTCGCTCGGGGCTCCGGCCTCAAAGTCGCTGTCGAAGTCGTCTGCACCTCGGTCGATGTCGATGCCACTCCCATCGGCGCCTTTTGAGGAATTTTTACCAGAGGTACCCCGGAGAGCTCTGGAGGCTCCTAAGAAGGCGCTCAGCAGGTCTGTGCGGCCTGGTTTCGTCCCACACTCTGTTCCTCCTCCCAGGGTGGAATTGTTCCAACCCTTGGAGTACATTTCTGAGGTTGAGGAAGGATCTGAGGAGGAGGTGCCCCCTGGGGTTCCTGATGACCTGTTGTCGGGGCATAGCCAGCTGGAAGACATGCGTCAGTCTTTGCATGACGCCAGTGGTCTGGATACCTCCCCGGAGGTTGAGTTTGGCAGGCCTGAGCCTGGTACGCATGCTGACTCATCATACAGGCGCCTCATGTTGAGGGTGACGGAATATCTGGGTTGGTCGGCTCCACCTGTGGATTTTCTGCAGGATGACCTCACAGATATTTTGGACCAGGGTCCACCCACTGACCCGGTGTTGCCATTTCACATGGCCTTACAAAGAAGGGTGGCGGTGGCTTGGACTGCTCCGGAGAGTCTCCTGACAGTGAACAAGTCTTTGCCGAAAATACCGTCCTGCCAGTGGTGACCCCTGCTACTTGTCTACGCACCCTACTCCGGAGAGTTTGGTGGTGCAGGCGGCTACAGCCCCAGCAAAGCAGGCTGCGTACCCTACAATCCCTCCTGATAGGGACGACAAACGCTTTGACGGCTGGGCGCAGAAAGTATTTTCTTTTGGGGTTATGGCTTTAAAGGCAGCCAACTCCGTTTGTGCCCTTGCAAGATTCACGCACACTCTCTGGAATTGTGTGTCGTTGGCGGCTGAACATATTCTCGAAGGGGAGGAATGGGATGGTTTTCTTGCCCTCGTTCAGGATGGCAAGGAAGCCATGTGTGAGTTTGTTCAGTCGGGTTTGGACGTGGCAGCCTGTGTCAGCCAGTCCATGACAGCGAGCACAGTGATTCGCAGGTTTGCGTGGTTGTGGAAGTTGGGGTTTGCTCCTGATGTGCAGTCCTGACTTCTCAACATGCCCTTTGATGGTGTCCATCATTTTGGCAGCAAGGCTGACGAGAGCCTTGAGAGGTTGCAGACCACCAAAGCTGCAGGGAAGTCATTGAGCGCTGCAGTGCATCAACCTCCGCCTTTTCGGCTTAGGGGACAGCAATGGAGGGGAGGCTCCTTTCGATATTACTCTTGCTTTTGTAAATCGAGGGGAGCTGCCAATCAAAGGGGCCACCACAGGAGTACCAGAGGTGGAAAGCAACGTACTTCAGGTGCCAAAGCCGCGTGGGCAGTTACCTCTTTGCCCTCAGGCACTGCCGCAGCCGCTTCTGCTCAGTCATGAGGCCGTGTCCCATGGTTCGCCGGTTGAAGGAAGGCTGGTGCAGCCATTACTTCAGATGTGTAGGTTCTGGAGATCATAGCCCACGGCTACTGTCTTCCTTTCCAGCAGAGGCCTCACAACAATCCACCGGGGAAGCTCTCTTTGAAGAGTCTGGATGCGCTCCTTGCGCAGGAAATCCTATCCCTGCTGGAGAAAGGCGCCTTAGAACTGGTGCCTGTAGCGGAGAGGAACTAGGGATGGTATTCCCCATATTTTTTTATCCCGAAGAAAGACGGGGGATTGAAACCCATCATGGACTTGCGTGGTTTGAACAAGCTCCTCAGGACGGACAAGTTCAAGATGGTTACTCTTTGGCAAGTCCTCCAGGCCCTTCAACTTCAGGACTGTTTGGTATCTCTCGACCTCAAGGATGCTTACTTTTATGTGCCGATTCATCCAAAGCACAGGAAGTACCTGAGGTTCGTGGTTGGAGACTCACACTTTCAGTTTCGGGTCCTGCCGTTCGGATTGACCTCCGCCCGAAGATTTTCATCAAGCTGATGGTGGTGGTGGCAGCATATCTCAGGAAAGTGGGGATTCACATCTACCCCTACCTGGATGATTGGTTGATCAGGGCACGCTCGCCCGAGCAAGCCCTGGATCATCTCTCCGTCACCTGCCACTCCCTTCACAAGCTGGGCTTCTCCCTCAATTTAAAGAAGTCCCATTTGACACCTACCCAGCGGCTCCAGTACATTGGAGCTGCGCTCAACACATCCCTGGGGCAGTGTTTGCCTCCCCAGGTGAGGGCTCATCACATTCTGCAGATGGTGGACAAATTTCAAAGTGCCCAGGATCTCCCGGCGTTCGAGTTCTTGAGGTTGCTCGGCCTCATGGCATCCTGCATTTTACTGGTGCCAGAGGCCAGGCTGCGGATGAGATCTCTGCAGTGGGCACTCAAGATGCAGTGGTCACAGTCCTCTGGCAGGATGTCGGATCCCGTCCAGATTCCGCCCTCGGTCGTCCAGGACCTTCTGTGGTGGGTCATCGAAGGAAATCTGTTCAAAGGGGCTCCGTTTTGGCAACCATGGCCAGAGGTGACGATCGTGACGGACGCATCCCTCACGGGTTGGGGAGCTCATGCCAACGAGCTGACAGCCAGCGGTCATTGGTCTCTGTCGGAGTCCAGACTCCACATCAATCTGTTAGAGCTGCGGGCTGTCAGGCTAGCCCTGCAGGCTTTTCTGCCGTCTGTACGGGGGAAGGATGTCCTGATTATGACGGACAATACAGTGGCCATGCACTACCTCAACAAAAAGGGTGTGGCAGGGTCACTCCCACTGTGCAGGGAGGCTCTGGTTCTGGGCCATCCAGCAGGAGATTTCGGTCTCGGCAGTTCATCTGGCCGGAGACGAAAACCTGGCAGCAGGCAGAGCCCGTTCTCTCATGAGTGGGAGCTGGCTCAGGAAGTTCTTTTGGAGATCTTCACCTTTTGGGGAACACCGCAAGTGGATCTCTTCCCCACCAGTGTCAACCGGAAGTGCGAAAGATTCTGCTCGCGGGAATTTCCTCCAAGAGGAGCCTTAAGGGACATGTTCGTAGTGGAGTGGTCCTTCCCACTGCTGTATGCGTTTCCTCCAGTCCCCGTCATTCTGCAGGTGTTGCGGCGATTCGGTTCACGGATGATCCTCATTGCTCTGGCATGGGCCAGCTGAGCGTGGCACCCGGACCTTCTAGACATGTCCATCTGCTCTCCACATCGTCTTCCCTACCAAGACGATCTACTCTCACGGGAGGGGGTTCGATTTCTCCATCCAGAGGTCAAATCTCTCAGCCTTCATTCTTGGTATCTGAAAGGCTGAGACATAAGGATTGTGACCTTCCTGAAGACGTGATGGAGGGTTTGCTTTCGGCCAGAAGGCCCGCAACGAAATCCCTGTACCGTTGCCGTTGGAGGAAGTTCTGCGACTGGTGCAGGGTACACCTTTCCAATGTTCCATTCCTTTCCAATGTTCCATTCCTTTGGTTTTGTTTTTTTTGTTTCCTTTGGCCCACAAGGGCCTGATTGTGGGTACCATTAAGGGTTACCTGGTGGTGCTGGTCATATTTAAGCGCTCGTCTGAGGAATGTTCTTATTTTAAAATCCCTTTGATATCTCAGTTTCTAAAAGGGCTTACTCATGTTTTTCCACCATCGCCTTTCCAGGTGCCGGGATGGGATTTGAATTTGGTTTTAATGTTCCTCATGGGAGCTCCGTTTGAGCCCTTACATTCTTGTCCATTGAGACTGTTAACCTTTAAAACTGTATTTTTAATTGCGGTTACTTCCGCCCGCAGAGTGAGCGAGTTGCAGGCACTTTCCGCCAAACCACCCTTCACTGTGTTCCATAAGGACAGGGTTATCCTTAGGGTACGGCCTTCCTTTCTTCCGAAGGTTGTGTCGGAATTCCATCTGAGCCAGAAGGTAATCCTTCCGGCATTCTATCCTCCCCCACATCCTGGTAAGGAAGAGGAGAGAGGCTCCATAGGTTGGATCCTAGGAGAGCTTTGATTTTCTATCTCTCACGGATGTCCCGGGTCAGAGTGGACAATCAGCTCTTTATTGGTTACGCTGGAAGGCGTTTGGGTCAGGCTGTTTCTAAGCAGACCTTGTCTAGATGGATCATTTTGAGGATCTCTGAATGCTAGCGTTTGGCGGGGAAGGACCCTTCTGTAGGCTTACGGGCCCATTCTACTAGGGGTATGACTACCTCCATTGCACTGCAGAGGGGGGTTCCGATTCGCAGTATTTGCGATGTGGCCCCATGGGCCTCTGTCCATACTTTTGTGAAACATTTTTCCCTGGATTCTATCCATGGGCAGGATTTGGCCTTTGGCAAGGCAGTCCTCTATTCTGCAATTTGATTGGGCATTCTAAATTCTTTACCCACCTCCTTACGTTGGTACTGCTTTGGGAGTATGTCAAAGATGTGGAATCCCCTCGAAGAACAAGTTACTTTCTTACCTGGTAACGTCCTTTCGATGGGTTGTTCCTCCGACGTATTCCACAACGTACTGTCCCTACCTGCCCTGCTACAGAATTTCTTTTGCGATTGCAGCTTCCGTTTCTGCAAGGCTTTCTGTTGAAAGGCTGGCAGAAGATTGGTGCCACACGTTCTGGGAAAAAAACTACAACTGAGACTACGGGCATCGTGCGCCTTACATATAACATCTGGTGACGTCGGCCGTTTTAGGAGGTCCTTGGGGGTGCGTATCGACGTCATCGATGCAGGACGCCTACCCCGAAAAAAGTTTCCAAAGCAGCACAGCTGTGGTAATCAATGTCAAAGATGTGGAATACGTCGGAGGAACATCCCATCGAAAGAACGTTACCAGGAAAGAAAGTAACTTGTTCTTTGGCTTCAACAATGGCTTCTTTATAGTTGGAGAATGCTAATAGGAAGTTGTCCTTATTGACTGTTGAGGGGAGACTTTTCTACAGTGCTTCAGCGTTTCTTTTGTGTTTTCGTAGGGATCTAAGGTGCGGGGTGTACCATGAGTTCAGGTGCGCGCAGGGTTTGGATTTGTTCAGTTTTAGTGGTGCTATTGTATTAATGGCATTCTATCGAGTGCGATTATAGAGGTCAACTATGGCATTGGGATCCATGATTGTTGTTGGCGAGTTGAGGATTGGTTGAAGTAGAGGCAGTAGTTTCTCTACTGTGATATTTCGTTTTTTTCTGGTGCTCATAGGTGGGGCAATGTTCTGTTGGTTTGGCTGATTATCCTCCTTTATGGCAAAGGAGATCATGTGGTGATCTGACCATGCACATGGTGTGTTGGACAAGATGTTAATATCGCAGTTCAGGTCTGCTAACCAGTCTAAGGTTCTACCTTTGTTATGTGTTGGTTCAGTTATGCGGTGTAGGAAGCCTAGTTCTGTGATAGTATTAGTGAGGGAATGAGCCTTTGAGTCTTTAGGGTCTTGAAAGCCTAAGTTGAGGTCACCCATAATTTTGTCTTGATATTGGTGGATGGGAGTAAGAAGATATCTTCCTCGAAAGTAGAAGTGGGCCCGGGGGTCTATAGATGAGATGGATGGTGATCATGCGGGGTGGTGATAATGGTAGCTTGATGGATAGTAGTTCTGTACTTCAAATCATCAATTCCCGTCAATAATTCATAGCAGTTGAAATCCATGTCTGTTTTCATCTTTTTATTTTTTAAGTAAGGTGACTTTAGGCTCAGAGAGATGTTAACAAGAAAAGATAAATAATTGTTCAACACGATTTAAAACTATCTTTAATGGAGAAAACACCATATTTGTATCCTGCGAAAAACGGAATGCTCTAGATTAAACTCTGCCATAGTTAAAAGGACACAAAGCTAACCTACAGCTCTTTTAATGTGGATTTGATGCAGATTAATTATATTCTTTGGACATTTCTCTTCTGTATTTAACATCGACCTCTGATTGGCAAAACTATTTAAGAACATTTAATCCAGATATTGTGACTAGGTTTAAGGCAGCAGATTGCAAGCAACAGTTATATTTCAAGGACTACGGAATTTTAGAATAAGTCTATTTATTAAGAGAGCCTTTTAGATAGGTCACATGGTACATAACACACATCCTTAGCTGATCTAGGTCGGGAATGCCTTTGAATGACATTGGTAATGCTATTGTAATTGTTGTACTTGTGAGTTATATTACGTTATGTTGATTTATACTGCACACCGTTACCACCCAGGGTCAGTCTCCAGGCGCTCAACGTTCTTTAGCTATTTAGAGAAGCACATAATCTCAAGGGATTAATATAAGTGAGCATTTTTGTTTACAAGATGAAACACCTATTAACACAGATTTTCTACAATACCTAATTAGTTGTCTTAAACTGGCATGATAGCCATCTTTTGCAACATAACAGATTGTGCTTACCTTAATAAAAGGGATACATATTGATTGACTAAACAATAAATAGGTTTAATCTTTCTCTGTTTGCATTAATGTCAAATGGGAACACACAAGTATTACAAGATTCATAATGATGCCTTGTTTGTTTGTCCAGTGCTTTCAATTACAATTAATGCTGATTTTTCCACAAACAATTGATCAGAGTTCAGGTGTTATACCCGTTCACAATTACCATCTTTGTTACACTTGGGATTTCTGTTTTTATAGAGACCCACATTTTCTTATTTCCTGGCACCACCTAAGATGTTCTTTAAGTTGTAATTTCCCCCTAAATAATTAACTAGAATAGTCTGAATTGCATTTCTTTATTTCCCCTATTGCCCCTGGGATCTATATGCCATTTTCGTCCAGTCCAGTGCTAAGTTGTATCTCCTCGTTTGTCTTCTTGATAGTCTTCAAAAATGTTGGTTTGTGTTAATGTTTATTCATTTATATTGCGCGCCAGACCCGAAGGTATGAGGGCGCAGGAGCAGCAAGGTTATTCTCAGCTTGGTTACAGTGCTGTACAGTAATTTACAGTGTGTACATAGGTTGATACAGTTGCGATGGATGCAGTAATATACAGTTTACAGGTATACATAATTACATGATTAGTAAAGGCGAGGTCAGTTATTGGTCATTATTCTTTAACCACTGAATGTAGCTACGCCTAAAGTGGGGATAGGTTTGAGGTGTCCTGAGGGAGGGTGGTAAAGAGTTCCAGTGTTCGACTGCTTTCACCTGGAAGCTGTTGCCACCCATTTTGGTTCGATTGAATCTGGGAACTAAGTAAGTTGGCATTGGTGGATCTGGTGGGCCTGTTAGGGGTGTATCTTTGTATTCTGTCAGCTAAGTAGCGGGAGGCTGCATTATTGAGGCATTTGTGTGTTAAGGAGGCTACTTTGAGCAGGATTTTGTCGGTGGTGGTAAGCCAATTGTGAGTTCTCCTGATGTTGGAGATGTGTTCTCTCTTGGGGATGCTCAGCGCTGCTCTGAGAGCATTGTTTTGTAGGGTCTGGATTTTATTGGTTACCTGTTTGTTGGCTCCTACGTAGAGGGCGTTACAATAGTCCAGTTTTGATAATACAAGGGCTCTGGCTAAGGTAATGCAGTTCGGAGTGGATAGGAAAGGTTTGGCTGCTCTTATAAGCTTACATGTGTAGGCTGTCGAGGTGGCGATGGAGCTAACCTGTTTATGGAAGGAGAGGGCATAGTCTATGTAGATTCCTAGGGTTTTCACTTCTTTAGATACCTTGATGGGGTTGCCGTCTATGATGAAGCTGGTGTAGTTATGGTCCAGTTTATTTAGATTGTGGGTGGATCTGAGGATGATGAGTTCAGTCTTGCCATCATTCAGGCATAGACTGTGGGAGGCCATCCATGCCTGGATGATGAGGTATAACCTGTTCACCAAGGCCAAATCCTTGTTGTAATCTCCCATCAACACGATGAGGATCTGGGTATCATCGGCGTAATTAGTGTAAGTGATACCCAGACCGTCAAGTTCATCAAACAGGGGCTTCGTGAACACGTTATACAGTGTGGGGGAGACGCATGAACCCTGAGGGACCCCACATGTGATGGGAATGGGGTCGGCGGAAGCTGAGGTGGAAAAGACACCTATAGATCTGTTGCTCAGGAATGACTCAATCCAACCGATGGCTTCTTGGGAGAAGTGACCAGCCGAGTCCAAGTGGTTGCATAAAAAGTTGTAATCTACTAGATCAAATGCTGCTGAGGGGTCTAGGAGGAGTAGTAGAGCAGTTTTCCCATTATCTCTGAGTGTCGATTTGGGCCTTAAGATCAATGAGAGCAGTTTCTGTCCCATGTTGGGGTCTAAAGCCTGATTGCCGGATTCCCAGGAGGTGGTTTTGTTCAAGATATTTTTGTATTTGTTGATAGGCAGTCTTATCTAATATTTTGAGCAGGAAGGGGACGGTGGTGATGGGTCTGTAGTTTGTGGGTATGGAAGGGTCTAGTGAGGGTTTTTTGAGTAGAGGGAGGACCCACGATTCTTTGAGGTTGTTGGGGATGATGCCTGAAGAGAAGGAGGCGTTAATGAGTTTGGTAATGAATGGTGAGAGGTCTCTTGCCGCGTCTTTAATGATTTGTGCGGGGCTAGGGTCGCCCTGGCAATTAGACTGTTTAAGGCTGAGGATGATTTTTTCCATTGTTATTCAAGTTGCTGGGAAAATGAATGCAATCAACACAGAAGCTGTCTTCCTTTTTATGGTCTGATCATCTTATTTCTGACACAATTCATCTTAAACCACAGGATGTAAAGTCACCCTCGCCTCTGCACTCAAGATGTCTGCCATCTGCCTGGAACAAGGTAGTTAATGCTATGAAGAGAGAATAGTTTTGTGTACTTGACAGTGGTAACCAACATTAGTGCTTTCCTTTTGGTATTTACGTTACCTAGGTTATATTTAAGTCAATATTCAGGCATTCATCCTTTCATCCAAGTCTTCCTTTTTACTCTTTATGTGGAACTCTTCCTCTTTCAGAATTATGTCTTGCCCTAAATCAGAGCCCAATTCTATCTGAAGTTGGTATACTCCCTTGAACTTTCCAGGGGTAGATTGGGGATACGTTTATCAGCTGCTTTATATGCTCCCAGCATTCTCTAGATCCTCATTTTGTATTTCACTAGAGATCTTGTGGGAGAAAAGGGAGGGCCTTCTCTAGAAGGTAAAATGTCTTCTGATGGTGCTTTTTCAAAATTGTATGGGATTATCCTATCCTTCTCCCCAAATTGTTGTGATGTATTCCAGGCTGTAAGATGTCTTTATAGATACTACAGATGTCTCCAAATGACTTTGGACATGTGCATATTGCAGATGTTTTCATACATTCTCCACATTGTCGCTTGTAGTAGATGTATCTATAAATGTTTGATCCTGCATACGGTAAAGGAGACGTTGAGGAATAGCATTTTAATACCAATCGGCTGAAACTGGAATATCTGGGTAGCTGAGTATGGGGTATATCGCAGAGCCAAGAGAACGAAGGGTAATCTCAAGTACCTACAAGGTGCAGAGTCTGCCATAAACTTCTTGTGGATTGCCACAATGTTTTTTTTTTATGTGTCTCCACTCTTTGATTAATGATACAGGCAATCAGACTATGTGGAGTTTTCTTTTAGCACTAAGATTTCCCATGTTATTGTCCCTACTGGAAAAATTACTTTCTTGGCCATAGCAAAACCTTTGGGAAAGATTAAAGCGGGAAAAGATGTGATGTAGATTCTTATTATATTGGCAGCAGTCTTCGCCTTATAAGTATATTGTCAACATTAAGTATGCACTTGTTTCCTCTTGTGCAAGAAGTCACTGATTCAGCGAAATGGACCTAAAGATCAGACCAAGATCCTCTTTTCTGCTTGAGTGCATGGGAGAACTAGGTTGGAAACGTGCACGCATCAAACAGTCCTTTTAAATATCCAGTTCATTGGGTGGAGGACAGGAACTGCGCTTTTATCTGCTGCCACTTGCTCCCTCAGAGCCAGTAGTGTCTCCGGATTACTTTGTGGCAGATCTCCCCCTCCTCCTCTTGACAAGGCCAGGCTGCCTGCCTTGTCACATTGCAAAGTTGTCAATTTGCCTAAAGCAACCGGACCATATGTATATGATTTTTAGAATCACGTAATCAATATAGCTCCATTTTCCAACTATTGAAGGAGCACTAAAAGTCACCGAATGCAAAAGCCTTTTTGCATGTCAAACTAGTAGACATCATGGATACAAACTAAGCTTTAAAAAATGAGTTCATTTTGGGACTCTTTTTGTTGTGGGCATTGCTGACCAATGTGGTGCTAGAACATCTAACCTTTTTATCCACAATCTAGTGAGACTCTGTCAAAATCGCCTGTGTTGAAAGCGACCCTAACTCCCCCCTTCATCTATGAAACCACACATAGGAGGACTGCTGTGAAGATGAGTGATCCCTTGTCCACATCTCTTCACTCAATCCCTATACTGCCAAATAAGTGTCATCATTCCAATTCCTTAAATAAGAGCTTACTAATGTAATGTATGATTTGTTCTGTTTCCCACTAAATGTGTGCTTTTTTTTGTTAAAAGTAAACTACATGCGACTCATTTTATTTGTCCTGGAAGCAGGCACAGATTGTGTATGCAATTGTAGCTGTGTGTGTGATTTAAATCGGAAATGGCCCATCATACTTTCCAATTAACTAAACATTCATAAATAAGAGCACTTCTGATGAAGAAATGAGTTAACAGAAGTAATTGCGAGGCTTTCGGCCCTGCGCGTGACAGCTCTGTGAATGGGTGAGGTCCAGCCACCAACCACTGGCCAGAATATTGTGTGGCGTGGGAGTTCAAGATGAATTAGCTAAATGTAAATTACGCACACATGTTTCCTGCAACCCTAAACCTGATTAATCAAGGAGAAAACTGGAGTACATCAGGTTTTGCCGGGACCCTCTTTTAGATGTTCCTATGCAAATCTAATGAACAAAGATAAGCTATATAAGGGCCCACGTGTGAAAGGGAGAGATGCTCACGAACATACTTTGATTTGTTCCAATGGAAATCTTTTTCAATCGCGGCCATGTTGTTTCGCCAGTAGAATCAGAGGTGCGATTGCATAGTATGATCACCAGAGGTCAGGAATTCCATGCACAGCAGTTAAGGCCCTGCACACCGTGGTTTTGAGACAGACTGCCATCTTCATAACGCCTGGCTGTATATTGGGTTCAGACTACAGTAGGGGTAGCACTTTTGCTTAAAGTGAAAAGCAGACTTTGGTCTCTTCTCTTGAGAAAGAAACATAACTATGTAATGCTGCTCCATATACAATTGGAATGTTTGCACACTCTTTCACGCGCTCATATTAGCATACTCGATTGAAGAAGAATACTTTATTTCGGCTTTCACCATTTACATAACGAAATACATTTTATGCAGATTACAAAGTTAAAACCATATTAAAAACATAGTTTCTAAAAATATAAAATTGTGCACTTTAATAATATTCTTACACTGTAGATGGTTAAAGTGTCCTTTCCAAACGCTTAAAAGCGGCGACAGTGTACTCACACAATCATTAACAAAGCATGTGCCGTCGCAAGACAAAACAAAATTAATTGCCTCCAAAACAGTTCTGACTTTATTACCAACAAAATGTCTTTTAAGCCATTGGCATCGTAGATCCAATAATTTTTAACAGATAAGCAAAATGTGCTGTAACTCCTCAATTGCAGCGCTGCCCCAGGTACAGAGCTAGGATCTAAACTGCCACGACATACAGCCCCTGAGTAGTATTTAATTTCACCATATTTTTAGCATACTATTTATTGCAAGATTGAATTCTAACTTCTTTGCTTTCTTTTTCCAATCATACAAGGACAGCCAACCCTTCTTTAACTGTGTAAAATCGATGTCCCACTTTTTACGTAATATGCAACACTTCTTGTACCAGGGGTATTCACTGTAGCTGACTGCTTTTGTCAATTTGCCCACGACATTGCTAATATTTGGATTTTTGGACAAGCTTAAGTGTATTTTACAAAAGTAGTCCAGGAAACTAAATTCAGCATGCACGCTGACTTCTAAGGCAAGCGCCAAGCATGGGGTGTTTGGTCACACGCCAAGTAACTTCTTCAGGTAAATGAGTAAGATAGATCCAGGTCACTACACGATGAGCTGCCTCAGATTTCGCTACAATACAAAACGGATGAAAATACCTTTGTGTTAGACGTAGCGTCTACAAACAGAAGAAAGCGGCAGTCTTTGACACGTCGTGAAGCTTTTGGGTCTTTCTGACCATGTACCCCTTAAGAGTACAAAAGGGCAGATTGAGGGGAGTATTGCCTGAAAATGAGTATGCCCTGGTACACTGCTGGCTGCAAGAAAGAATTAATACTGGTTAACCAAGAATACACACCAGAATATATCGAAAGATACTAACAGTTGTAATACTCACTAACGAAGCATTAATGATGTCTGCCAAGGATATTGTCAAGAAATGAGAGGTGTACGTACCCCTGGAACAATAACCAAAATAGTAAGCTAAGAATCGATGTCAGGCAGAAGAAAATATACTAGAGTTCAGTACCAATCAGTCCGTTCAGCATTCCGGATCAAAATACCGTAGTTTCGTAGAAGAGCCAAGGATACAGAAGAAAGTAGTCCCAATGCAAAGAAGGGTCGAAGAATACAAGAACAAAGTGAGTAACAACGAGATTCAGAAGCAGCGCGCTGAATCCGAGGCAGAGTCTTAAAGGCATCAGCTGACTTGACGTGACACGTCTCACCGTGCCCAAACCAATGGGAGTCTATGGATAGGCTGCCAACGTTTCCATGACAACCCCCAGTGCTCCCGGAATGAAACGCGGCGCATAGGGGTTTTACCTTTTATGCGATGGAATGGCACGCTGTGAACTCGAAGCTTTATGAGACTTCAACACACGATTAGAGCTAATGTGTGAGCACCTGTTTTGTAAAGGCGTGCTGTGAGCACGAGACTGAGAACGTGGTGTATTCCTGACACTTTGCTTACATCACCTGGATACGTTTGTCTAAATGAAGGCTACCATATTTATAATAAAATGTCAGAGGCAAAGTATAAAGCAAACCTAAAACGGGGGTAAGTCGGTGTTGAGAAACATTTAAATAAGGTGGAGTGTGTGGTGCTTATTCCTCTTGTTGCCATTTGTGAGACCCATGCGCAAAATGCATACAATAATTTGTTTTTTGTATGACCTGTCATGCCAGATTCCTTCAGTTTCTAAAATTGGCACTGGATTCAAGCCTACAAAGTACAGGCTGCCCTCATGTCAGAGTGCAGTGCTTCACTTCAGAGCTATTCACCCAGCTAGCTGCCAAATACCAGGCAGTCTTCCTGGCCAAATATCATGCACTAGAATAATTTCAATTTTTGTGAGAAACGTGAATGGTGGTCCTAACTTAAAATCTCTTGTGAGCATATTTGACTAACTACTCCACATTAGGGGTCTACATTAGGGGTCTACCTAAGACTAAACATGCACTTAATATGGAAGGCATAAAAAGAAACTGAGGAAGAATAACCTGCAGAAACAGATATGCATGGAAGATTCCCTCCGGAAAGGCCAAGATCAGAATAAATACCCCAAATACTTACTTAAAGGGGGAGTAATTTACACCCCAAAAGTGAATCTTGCAAGAGGCAAAGAATGATTCCCATGAACCCCCCCCCCCTTTTTTTTTTGTTCAGAAGTTGGTGCTACCTCTTTGTAAGCACAGCAGTTGGGTTATGGGCGTGCCACCCCTCCCCCCGAGTTATCTTTTCCTATAAACCCCAGAACCTACAACCTGCCAAAGTATACTGATAGTTCAGTGCTCTGCATAATGTGTAGTGCCACAGTACCTTCCTCTGTCCAGTTGGGCAAACGAGTACCTGTGATGAGGTGGGAGACAGGTGGGTCAGTGCCTCACTCTGGTTGGATGATTATTTTCCTAACCTGGCTGTACTTATTTTATTGGACAAGGAGTAGTTAAAGCACACATGAAGTTCTACTTCAAATGCTTTATTTTCTTTATAGCACCTCTTATAATATTATCTACCAAGTCACTTGACTATCTTTGTTACTGTTGTGGCTATTATCTTTGAGGAAGTTCTTTATTACTCCTAATTAACACACACATTAAGGCAAGGAATTTAAGTCAAGGAATTCCAGTTTGAAGGGCGCTTCCCATCTTGGCTTGAGATATGCCGTGTGCACCTGGAGGAAAGTCCAGCTGCTGTACGGATGTCCACGGTGAACTGGCCGAAACCATCGCTAAGACTTCCCTGACAAGCCGTTTTCATCGAATAGCAGCCTGTCTGGGACTGCGCATGCATTTACTGTGCACAGGGGTACTACGTGGATTCACTTCAGGAAGAAGCGGCGGAGGGTGAGGTGAGGAGGAGGTTTGGGAAGGGGTGGGGTGTGTATGTGCGTGCTTGTATGTTCAAGAGGGGGTGGGTCAGGGGAATAGACGTTTGGGGGTTGGTGGTGGCGGGATTGGCTGCACAAGCTAGATGGGGGTGGGGAGGAAGGGTAGGTAGGGAACAGGGGTTGTGGGGTTGTTCCCTGCATTATGGTACTGGATCGAAAGGGGCACCACAGTAGAAAGAAAGTTCACTGCATGGCCGACATCGGACAGGTGAAATGGGATTCGATGAAATTAACATAGATCCATCTACGGGAGATTCTCATGAACTAGTTAGCACATGGGGCAGGTGTATCTATGTCCAGTTCAATGTATGAAATTGGTCCACTGACCTTGAGAAAATAATTTTTAGGCACTACAGCATCCAGATTCCTGTGGGGAGAACCATGACAAACAGCCTTAAAAAGAGACACATTGAGGCACAGCTGTATTTAATAAGCAGAGTGTAACCTGCAACATACTGGCCTAGTTGAAGTACACTGCAAGGTGTCTTGCTGTAGAAGTCAGTCATCAGACTAGGCTTTGCCACCTAAATCTTCTGGGTGCCAGAGTCCTTTTAGAGGCAAAGCACTGATTAACCCCTGACCTTCACTTGCTCTTGTCCTCTCTTGCGAGTCCAGGCCTTGTCATATTTTCTCTATAATATGAGGGTTAGACACCTCCCTGCTCCATAAAGAGGATGCTCACTGATACTGACTTTGCATGGGCTCTTACAACAGGAATCTTCATGAGAATATAAACCACCTTCCACGTTCACACACACCACAATGGCGACACTGCTCTGGAGGAGTTAGAAGGATCAGTGGTTGCTAAACCACCTTCTCTGCCCTTACATTTCTACAAACCAATAGCGATCCCAATCATAAAGGAAAATTGGGCACAGCTAAGAGATATACCTCCTTTGCCTTTTGTGATAGCGTGGGCTGGGACAAGGCTATGCTCTCAGATGGGTTGTTGATGTGAGCCAGTAGTAATCCAAACAGCAATAGTACACAGTTCCAAAATAAAAGAATGTCCAAGGTTCTATGCAAATATATCTTAATTACACAAACCATCAGAAGGACAGGAGTTCCAGGCTGGTCCTGCTTGCTTCCAAATTTAGGACTGTAGGTTGCACACACAATTCTGGGCCATACACTTAACCAATGAGAAAGGGTTGACCCCAAGAAAAGATTTAGCTAGGACAATGTCTCCCACATTGGCTTTTTTCCTGCTACAATTTCTCACAATAGGATTCCTAAACACAGCAGTCAGGAGAACTTACCAGAGCTAAATAAATGACAGAGAGAACTTTACCTGTGTTCACCCATGTTCTCTTAAATTGGATTAAAGTAACAAACACTGGTCCATCCCAGTAATCCACTCTCTAGTGTGTGAGATTGGAAAAACAACCTCCTATTCATCAAAATCATTGATGGAACAAAAAGTCCAAGTCCACAAAAATGATGTTTCATAGCCAGGCATTGGGTTCATGGAAGGAAGTTCATGGTTGAATAAGGGTAGCTCATAGAATGTAAGGAATAGAGGCATATAGTGAAGCCAGGCAGATAAGATATTCATTAGTAGCTTATTGGCACACACATAGTGTGAATGGCCTCATAAAATCGCACATGTGATGCAAATCTGAGACTCACCAGAGCATCTGTAGTTGTTGAACCACGGCTGATCCACCCGATATGGAATGGATAGTTTTGAGAGTTTTGTGGTGGAAAAGATTCCTACTGCCATGTTAATACTCTATTGCCATCATCATTGTGAAAGAAAACACAAATATCCTAGGGGTACTAACACTAGTAAACTGTACAGCACAAGACAATGTAAACCTTATAAGTTTAGAATGATCCACTTCATGCACATACACCTCTTCTCTAAGATAACCCACCGAGACTGGAGGAGAGAGCTTAGAGAGTCCTGGCTAGAGAAAAGAAAGGATACTGCCCTTGGTGGGGCCCATAGTATAAGATCCTTTCCCCATGCCCTAGAAGGTATACTTAATATTACAGTGGACAAAAAGTCAGGATTGCCTGTTACCACCAAGTACATACAGATGTGACCTATTGTATTTCAATGTTCAACTTCCCACCTATTCTGTGACTTAAATAACTTAGTAGTGTTCCATGATGGGTTTTTGAAAGAGTGGAGGCAATTGGAGACCAGCTTTAGTTTCCTCTAAGGTATGCAGATAAATGCCTGGAAAAAAAGCAACCTTTCCTAGTCTGAAAAAAGTCTCCTCTTTCTTCCTACCGTGGGGTCCTTATGCTATAACAATCTAAGCAAGGTTCTCAAAGGAAAAGGGAGATTTCAACACAATGTTGTACCTAGACGAGAAGGTGTTGGAAGACACCTGTGCCTGACAACTCTTTGCTCCTGCACTTGTACATGGTCCATACCTTGGACTGAGTCTCTGGCTTTCTCCTAAAGAATACAATGTTTAATAACTGAGACCTTGATTTACTAAGGCATGTACAAGTACAGGAAATGGGTGGCAAATGATGTGCAACCTGGGGTGTGTCTGTAGATAACTAAACGGCGCGTCACAACTGCCTTTTAATACTTATGATGGCTAAAGTCTTAACAGTTGTGCAGATTGGGAGACTGTGTTAATTTTATGATGATGCCCATCCATCAAACTCAGAAGGGTGACTGGCAGAGTTGGACCTGCCTCTCTTTGTACTCTTGACTTTAGGCCACAGAGATTTCTGAAGCGATCACTCCACTCGCAGAGTCATCGTACCAGTGCACATTTCAAGAAATCATTTTATCACATTTTCTTATTTGAAAAGAAGGCTGTCCGAGGATGTACCCTTTAGCTAAGAAACAAGTTTGAATTACACCATAAACTAGCACAGAATGGAGTCGCTTTTAATAAAGAAATGAACTGGACCATTGGGAAAATGAGACTGCAGTTTGAGTTTAGGTAGAGTTGAAAAAAGGGCAAACCTGGACGAATTCCACTGCCTCTGGAAATGCTGACGACATTGCGATCTGCACCTGAAGGAATTCTTCTCCTGAGAATGCCAGAAATCTTCTTGGTGGCTTCTCAGTAGCCCAAGCTGGTCGTGCATACAATTATGAAGCCTAGGAAGCTTGGAAATGAGAGATGACACCTTCAGGTGAGCCTATCATGCCTAGTAGGACCATGTCTGTCCTCAGATGCTTACCATGAAGTGTCGTCGTTTCACCCTACTGCCTGATGAGCAGAATCGCCGCTGTTCATAACATCCACTTAGCTAAGACTGTGAAGACAATGTGGCAGAGAACCAGGGAGCCTATGCTCAGCAAGAGACTAGTCTGTGGAACCAGACCAATCGTGTAATTATGGGGGATGTGCTCATTCTTGATATATGCTGTTGAGGGGTCTCTCTGATAAAAATGAATCTGTTTAGAGACAATCTGATTGCCTTCCTCATGGGTGCAGATCCAACTTCATAATTGTAAGGAAGGGGGAGGTTGGGGTCATGACTCTGAAGACTATTGAATGTAAGTGGATGCATTGTTTCGCGAGACAAGGACTTGGAAGCTCAGAAGAACCGATCAGCTACAGAGATGCAGGATGAAATGGGTAATCTGGTTTTGCAATCCTTGTAGTTTCTGTAGGTATATTGTTGGTGGGTTCCCAAACAAAGATTAGTGTTTGCAGCTCTGTGACCTCTTGTTTTCAGAGAAAAGTTGACGGACATCACCCCATTCTAAGTATCTTGCAGCTTGTTTACTTTACTCCTAGGAACTTCTACTATTGATTCTGTCAGGTTATCTACGAGTTGTCTACAGCTAAAGCACATTACCTGGCATAGATAGATAAGCGAAGGGTGCAATGAGGGGGGGTCACCTTGCACTGCCACAGAGACTTGACATGGATGATCCATCTGAAGGTGCAATGAAGTTCCCATCTAGCACTACTGAGATTAAATGAATCCATATTTCTAAAGATGATCAAATTGACTAACTCTGTGGGACCTTGAGTACTACAATGGCAAAATGTGAAAGGTGTTAAACATGCTCAACTGATCTTCTTCCATACCTTCCCAGCCGCATGCCCCTCCTTCATCCGCCCCTTGTGCTCTCGGTGCTCCAAATCGGATGTTGCGCTTCATAAAACGTTATCGATGAAATAAACTGCACTGACGTACACAACAATGCAGAAAGGCATTCACGCAAGGTGGCCTGATGTTTTCTTTTAACAGTAACTTCTTATCTTCCTCACAAAATGAAGCATGAAGGTTCCAGGCAGGCGTTGGCTGAGTCAGGTGGGCTTTCATTATTGATGCTCTCACTGCATAGGTGTTTTTTTGTTTGCGTGCACCCTATACATGGCAAACTAACAATGTGTTGAACTGAACATTCAGCCACACACATACATATACGTTTTCATTGATGTAAAACACTCGCTAAAGGACTTGCTCTCTCATCTCTCCCCATCCATATTTCCCCTCTTCCACTTCTATCTTCATGTCCCGTCTATCCTCCCAACCTCCAGGTCTCATTGTGTAAGTCCCAAAACAATGTACCATTCTGCAATTCTTATAAGAAACTACACGGATGAGCTCTGAGTCTCAGTGCACACATCCTAACAAATCCTCAAAATCTTGGAGAAATGTAATTTTATATTTTACTTATTACTTGATACCATATTGATGTTTTGGAAGCATATTGAGGAGGACTCATTTGGTGTTGCTGTTGATGTATGTCGTCGACGTGTGGAACAGAGTCCTACCACTTGTTGTATGCCCTAGATGCGAGGTGCACTGGTGACCCTGGAGCAAGGTGCTTCTGAGACCATGATTGTGCTTTGTGTAGGCTCCAGGGGCGAAGAGCTGTTGACCTTGCAGATGAGGTGGTGTACATCTATGGAGAGTAGTTCTCATGAGACATTGTAGTGAGGTAGTCTGGATGCTGGCTCTTGGGACAAGGTAATGTAGGGCCTTGGGGTAAAATGGTGTAAACCCTTTGTTAAGATGGTGTGTCTAGGCCATGGAGGTGAAATGTGCATGAGACCATGGGGCTGAGTAGCCCACAAACCCATAAGAAACCAGATAGGCTTCTGAGAACCTGACCTGGTCTTTAGGCCGTAGTGGACTTAAGTGCTTCAGGGAATTTGAAGCAAGGGTTTGAGGCTCACCCGAGACCTTTGCAGAGAGGTGCTTCTCAGACCCTGGAGTTGAGGCTCCTGGAACCTACGGAGCTGGGTTAGGGGGCCTCCCAGATGAGTCTAGGCAGTGTATTGTAAGGGTATTGCTTCCCAATGTGTTCCTGTGTGCAGCCACTTAGCCAGTTTTATTGGCTCATGGCTAATAGTTGTCTCCTAGCCCATTCAACCCCCCCGCACCCCTGATCTTTGGGCTGGATGAAGAGCTTCCTTGAATGAATGTACGATGCCCGGAACATTGAGAGGAATGCCCGTGGCTGCCTGTGCGCCATTAAGTGATATCTGACCCATGTGCTTCTTTCTTCTAGAATGGACTTTGATGACGAGGACGGAGAAGGTCCCAGCAAATTTTCAAGGTGAGATTTTGAGTTCTTGAAAAATTATTATTATTTTCAAATTAGTGCATAAAATCGAATCATGGTTATGCATGCACGATTTTAATCGTAAATCATCGGTCTAGGCTATGCTCACGGCAGAGGTGAGGTGTCCTGCGCACGTTGCATATTCTATGTGCAGTGTTTGGACTCTCCATGTATGCTCCTGTCACACATGCTCCATGATTAATGAACACACTAAGCAGTTTTCCTTTAGACATGCCCAATGTCCTCTTGGATCCCTTTCATATTGTTTTTTATTCCTCCTCTTCTGCAAGGATTCAGCACCCACTTGTGTTCACTCATCACTCTTGTTGTATCACCCTCCCACCCGCCACTGTGTGACACACTGGCCCAGTTTCATCTACACTTGCTACATATAGTGCATGCCCTCATCACACTGTTCACTCTTGCCACAGACGGTCAACATTCCTTTCCTTACAACAAGCATGGAACTTGTGGAACTTGCTCTGTGTCCCCAAAGCTAGACACAAAGTAAATGCTAGCTGTGTGAAGTATCGGCCAGATTGAAGTGGCAAAGGAAATGTATATTTATCCCTCGGTCTCTGAATTTCCACAGCACTGTTGTTGAACTGCACATGGGCAGCAGACATTTTCTGAACTCCCCTTTACATTAGTGTGGCTGATCTCATGACTTAACTCCAGAGCAAATGGTTAGGGATGCTAGTTAGCAACAAGCACACTGTAAAGATTATAAGGTGATGAATTCAAGGTGCAAACATCGGAACTGTTAAAATAATGACTAAAACCCACGCGAAAGTGGAGAGTGTAAACCTGAGCAAACGCAGCCTAAAACATGTTTAATGGCAGTGTCCAAGGAGAGAAAAAAGGACCCGTCAAAATCAATAATGGTTATACGTAAAGGTTTAAACAAAAATTGAATTGTATCTTTCTGCAGAACATATACGTTGGGCTCGGTTTTTGTAGCACCTAGCCACCACGAATGGGGGTGGAGCCATGGACTGATGCAGAAATTTAACATGGTCTTACTTTTTTTGTGTGTAGCACAAATCTCTCCAGCCGGGAGCAGGCTGCAGGTGCTATCTGAAAAAGGTTCATTAGCCTTGAGCAAAATTGGTAGTTCTACAGAACATGTGGTGGTTCTTCTGATTTCTTTGCCAGCTCTTTTGAGCTGGCTCCGAGAGTGGAACGTGTTTTGATAGAAAGATCCCCGATCACACCCTCATTCTTAATGTAGCTGGTCCCATTTATCAGCACGCTGGTCTGACAAAGCATCGGGTTCTAATTTCCCAAAGGCAGAGACCAGGTTACACAGGGAAAAGGTCAGATCAGGCTCAAAATCTTTTATAAATGTTAATAGTTTTGAAACGTAACATCTATTCTAATAAAGTTTCTGTAAACACCCCAGTTTAATTGCAACATTGATATCAAATATGTTATTGAAGCTGATTTTGGCACTATTGTGATTTTATCACTATAATTTACATTAGAGCCAATGCTTCTTTAAGAATGTAGCTGGTTTTAGTTTTACAGCCTCCCACAGTATAAATGTCCCGTTTCCACCTGTTGAGGACAAATACGTTATACTTCCATTTGCATAGAAGACTAGCTAGCCCACAAACCTGAACCTCCATTAGTTATGCAAGTTGGAATGTATTTTGTAATGGAATCGACTCTTGTAATGGAATCGACTCGTGTGTAGTACGACCTTTGCCTTTTGGGCTTCCTCTTGGCGATAGGTCCTGCCATAGAGAGGGAAGGGTTTGATTTTGTGGGCAGAATACGGGAGAAACAAGATGCAAAAGCTGTCGGATTACTGTGTGGAGATTAGAAGTACCTTGTCTCTCTGCTACTTAGATTCTCTATTGGTAATTTTCAAGTCTGCCACCAAAGGTTTACACCAGGGTTTGCACCGGATTTTGCACTCTGCTGGATTCTCCTGAGTTTTTGCAAGCTTAGTGGACGCACAGAACGGGCTATATGTTCCCATCTTAAACGTTTTTACGCCAGCATGACCTGTGTCTGCCATGCATAACTTTCCAAAAGCATTTACTATTTTTGCATAATGTTGTGCAACACAGTGTCGACTTTTGCACGCTTTACCACTTTTTTTTGTTCTAAGTCTTCTTAATGTGGAAAATTGCAAGGAGGGATCCCAGCCAATGGTCACTATTAAAATAAATATGAATTGAAAAAAAGAATCCATTATTGTGTTTTCCAGAGGGAACCCCAAGTGCTCTAATCCTGCTTGCGTGCTATCTGACAAGTTGTTATGTGCGCATGGATGAGCCAATGCGTGTGCGGTGTGGGGGAGCTGTTGGTGGACTAGGTATCGTTTTTAATGGGTGGTGGTTCAGCGACGGGAGGGCTGATGATTGTCAGAGTCTTGGCTGCTGCTGCTGTATATATGGCTGGAAGGCGTGTGTAGCCTAAGGTGGCATTATGAAGGCTTAGCGGGTATTGAAGGGGGACTTGGTTATGGAATTCTACTACAATGGTAAAGTGGTGACGCCTTCACTGCAGCGAGAGTAGGTAATGATGGTCCATATGACTCTACTATACTAGCGAGATTTGCACTACCGCACAAAACTGACCTCATTGTTTTCATGGGGCTCTCCTACACAAGTACATTTGCGATCCCTACACTGCAGCAGGAGTTGGACATGATGGCCTATCTTACTAATGTACTCGTACAGCAGAGATCCGTGCACTGCAGCAGGATTTGAATATTCGGGTCAATGGGTCTCTACTACACTCATATTTTTGTGATCCCTGCACTGCAGCAGGAATTGGGTATGATGATAATGGGACTCTGCTACACTAGTAAGGTAGTGAGACCTCCGCTAAAGAAGGGACATGGTGATTGAATTAGGCACTGCCTCTACGCCGGTGTAGTAGAGGCCATCCCTTGGATTTAACTATCTTGTCCTTTTCTTCCTCACGGCTAAGCTCTCTGTTCACACCGTGCCATTCCCATTTACTTTGGGCCTAATGTTCTTCTGCCATCTTGCAGAAAGTGTCATGCCATAACATTTTTTTATCATTTCTGGAAATGCATAATTCCAGGTGAGTGGGGGCACTATATAAATGAGGAGAGGGCCTTTTAGTTTGTTGGTATGTGTGTAGTCCTGTTTGTGTTGTGTGAGAGGGGTCGGTTTTGGGCATAGTGTATGTTCTGTACATTGGGTCACGCTCCCACTTTACCTACAAATGTATCTCACACACCGCTCCAAAATACCTCTCAGACAAGTTCTCCCTACATCCCGCCACCCGCTCTACAAGATCATCACACATTCACCTCCTCAGTCCTCAGATTCAACCTCAAAACCGCAGGAGGAGCAAGTTTCCCTGTTCAAGCGGCTAACATCTGGAACTCGCAACCCTTTTCCATCAGACTAGAACCATCCTTCAATGCCTTCAAAACCAGTGTCAAACTCTGGCTCACTGATAAGCTCACAAATCACTGAGTCTAAACGATCCTGCATCACAGTGATCCTGCATCACAGCCCATTGTCTGTTTGCTATCCTGTTGCTTCTCATCTTACCTGTGCCTGCCTAAATGGTCAGACTAACTTGTAACCTAAGTCGACCTTCTCATTATTATTGCATATATCTGTTCTTATTTTGAAGGTCTGACCAATATGTAAATTGTAACCTAGGTCGACCCCTCCGCCATTACTGTGCTTATCCTATATGTAAAGATTTATGTACCTATGTTTTCTGCCTGTAACATGCTAAGTTTTCCAGTGCCCAGTTATCTCAGGGTTAGGTGTGCGATACAAATAATAAATGAATTCCAGTCTGAGGCCTAAATCCAGCAAACTGTCTATCACTCTGCTAGCTTCCCCTCGCACGTTACAGGGATTTTTTATTTCAATTCCTTTGGGCACCCACAGCTTCACAAGTGCCTCCTGCTAGAAGGACTGGAGCTGATGTATGGGGCACGGACCAGCTATTCTAAATCCAGGCAAACACTTTTTATTGTCTGATGGGTGCTAGTACATGCTCGGCTACGATGACGTTTTTATTATGTAACACATGAACAGTACATTTTGTGGTTCGGGTCCAAGCAGTGCAACGCCGGCTCGTGGGATGTAAAATGTGTGTACCCATAGACCTGCGCTCAACGACTCACTGAAATGTAAAATTCAGGCTATCCCCTAGGAATATGTATGTTAAAAATGCACTTTAAATGACCGAGTGTAAATTTGCTTATCCGCTTTGGTCTTTTGAAAAACCTGACTATTACGAGAGCAAAATGTGCAGACCTAGTTTTGGGACTGTAATATATGCCCATCAACCCACAAAGCTATGTTCAATTCACTAGCACTCGCCTTATGTTCTGTGCACTGTAATGCACACACAGCCATCGCTCCAGATAAGACTTTTGAAGTTGGAGTATTTTACTCCCTATTTTTTGCATTGGGAGCAAAATAATTTTTTCGGGAGTAACAACGTAATTCTCATTCTGAAGGGCTGTATTTTATGAATGAGAAAAACGCTATATATTTTCACTCTACAGTGGATATAATTTTATAATCCACATTTGTTTGCACCCAGTAAAAGATGTTTGTATATCTTTGAGTTCCTCTTCTGGTCGGACAGTAAGTAATACGGTTGGAATGCTCTCCTAGTTTGACTGATCTAACCAGATCCGTTTAACTATGCGGGTGGTAGCAGGGGGCTGGCTCCTGATTGACTGTGACTGTTTACTATTTTTTTCTTCAGTGTATTTTTAATCCAGATTTTGTTTTGGAGGTTTAGGGGGGAGTATTTGGCTGGTTTTAAGAAAAAAAGTGGCTGGTATGCCACTTCTCTGTAGGGCTGCAAACAGCAAACCTTAAGATTGTCTTCTGCATGCTATAATCCATTCTCTGTAAACCATAGTGCATGCCAAGCTGAACTCCAGTCAGGGGTTTTTGGTCTTGTATTGTATGCCCAAGTGAGTTTTGGGAATTTTAGTACGTGCTGACCCAACCTGAACTTGCATTCTAGCCATTCTACGGCATGCACAGCGAACCTCAAGGATGCGTTATGAATAGCTATCCTTAAGAATGTATTCTGAACGCTAATACAGATTTCCTTAAAATTGGCTTGTGTGCTTGCTAATACATGCCCAGTGGCTTTGACATCTAGGCAGTTTATTATATAGATACATGGCTCCAGGTTGGGGCCTTGGGCACTGAAGTACATATTAGGGCTGAGCGATATGGACCAAAAGTCATATCTCGATATTTTTGGCCTGAATGGTGATACAATATATATCTCGATATTGTTTATGTGGGTTAAATGCTCAGTTGTAAGCCGCCAACTACACAAACGCCTTTATTTATAAGACCCTGATCAAAATAAGGTGCAAATACAGGGTTCCTCCTCCTGTTTGAGAATACATACAGCTGGGTAAATATCAAAATGTAAATTAAAAGTGGTAGTAGCATAGTAATTTACTTTGATGTAGTTACTTCGAAAATTCATTAAACAAATATAAGGGGTTTGTGTGTAAAGGGGTGGGGAGGGGCTAAGGATAGGGGTAGTAATGTAGGGGTATGGGACATATGGGGGAGCACCCATTAAAAAAAAAAAAGAACATTGATGTACAATTTCAAAGTAATTACTTCGAAATAATTACTGGCATCAGAATGACATGGAACCTGTTTGTATATATGTGTGTGTGTGTGTATATATATATATATATATATATATATATATATATCTGAGACTTGTGGAATCTGCTTAGATCACTTGCTGTGCAAAGGCCGACATCTAGTGGAAGCTGCAGAGTATTAGTTTGTTTTTCGAAACTCGAAAATGGGCGTCGACACAGGGCGTGCCAGTAATACTATCCCTACTGTGACGTCAAAGCTGTGAACCCCAGAATTGAGAAGATGTTCAGGGCCGCCCAGTCAGACCCTCTTTACATAAGGGGTCAACTGAAACCTGACTCCTTGGTAATCACAAACACCAGAAAAAGAGCGGGGACCTCTATCATCATCCGAGGCTCCCCCAGACAAGGAGAGCAAAAGAATTTATGGGTTGGGAAGGAAAGTAGCCTCCACTTCCGCTTACCAGGCAAGATTCGCCAACACCACCACTCTGCTGGCAAGATATAATTGCCACCAGTGGGAGCAGGTAGCTGCTCTCATTGACTCCGCACCGGAACCACTAAAGGGTCAGTTGGCCCAGATCGCGTCGGAGGGTAGAGCCGTGTCCGGTTGCATTCTGAAGACAACCTTTGACGCTGCAGATAATGCAGGCCGGCTCATAGCAGAGAGCACTGTCATTAAGAGGCACGCTTGGCTAAGACAGTTGGGGTTTAAACCCGAGAACCAGGCAACCCTTATTGACATGCCGGTGGAACCGAATGTCTTGTTTGGCAAAGCGGTAGAGGACGCACTGAAAACTGCCAAAGACGAGCCTGATACTCTAAAGTCCCTGGGACAATTGACGAATAAGCCCACTAATCAAAGAGGGAATAGTAATTTTCATTGTTTACGCGGACAAAATTCCCAGAGGGGCACCAATTATGCACAGGGACAGGGTATATCATGGGGTGGAAACCAACAGACTACCCAAAGTTACGGCAGAGGTAACGAGAGGGGCTGTGGTAGAGCTAGAGGCAGCCCCAGCAGAGGCAGTACGCCTCCCGCAAAGCAGTGATGTTCCGCTCAGGTTCCCTTCCCACGCATCCCCAGTAGGGGGGCGCATTTCCAACTTCACCCAGGCATGGGAAGGGATCACATCGGACAGATGGGTGCTGTCCACAGTGTCCGCAGGATACTGCATCGAACTGCTAGAAAGCCCCCGCAACCACCCTCCACGACAAAAGATACATTCACTGGACCACCAGAAGATCCTCCTCGAGCAAATCGTCAATCTTCTCGCAAAGGACGCGATAGAACTCGTCCCGGGCAACCAGGTAAACAAGGGTATCTATTCAATTTACTTCTTTGTACCAAAAAAAGATCTGACAATGCGCCCAGTATTATGTCAAGCCCCAAAGATTTCGCATGACTACTCTCCAAGAAGTAATCCCCCTCCTAAAAAGGGGGGATTACATGGCAAAATTGGACATGAAAGATGCCTATTTTCATATTTCCATGTTCCCAGTGCACAGAAGATTCTTGCGCTTCAAGGTGGACAGTCAGCACTACCAGTTCAAGGTGCTGCCCTTCGGTATAGCCTCGGCTCCAAGGGTATTCACTAAGGTACTGGCAGTAGCTGCAGCACACCTACGCAGGGAGGCAATCCCAGTGTACCCTTCCCCAGACTACTGGCTCATCACGGGGGAGACCCCAGTAATTTGCAGATCAAACATCCAAAGAACGATCGACCTCCTCTTCGAATTGGGTTTCTCTATAAACGAGAAGAAATCAAGCCTGGTGACAAGCACCTCCAAGCAGTTCCTAGGAGCTGTACTAAACACTCAAGAGGGGGTTGGCCTTTCCATCAGAGGAAAGAATTTGGAATCTACTAGTGCAAATTCCTCTATATCAGCCCGGTCGCCAGATAAGGGCGCGCGAAGCGATGCGTTTGCTAGGCATGATGGCGTCATGTATTTACCTGGTCCCCCACGCGCGCCTGCGCATGCGACCCATGCAAGGGTTGGCGAAACAGTGGTCTCAGGCAAGTGGTCAGTGGGACGATCTAGTGGTCATGTCGCCAACACTTGTACAAAGTCTTCACTGGTGGACAAGAGAGAACCTGTCCAAGGGGAAACCCTTTTACGATCCGGAGATACAAGCTCTAGTCCCTACAGATGCGTCCCTGTCAGGGTGGGGAGCACACCTCCTCCACCACACAGCTCAGGGCCTCTGGTCTCACACAGTGGCCAAGAATCATATCAATCTGCTAGAACTCCTGGCAGTCTTCAGAGCGCTTTGAGTGTTCGAACCCCACCTGTTGAACCTGTCAGTACTGATCCTAACAGACAGTACGACAGTGATGTTTTACATAAACAGGGAGGGACTCGTTCGCCAAATCTGTCCAGGCTTGCCCAGAAAATTTGGACATGGGCACTCAGACGGAACATTTACCTGTCATCTCAACATGTTCCAGGGGATCTCAATTCACTAGCAGACGCTTTAAGCAGAGATCCCCTCCCAGAAGAACACGAATGGTGTCTACACAGAGAAGTCGTAGAAGACATCTTCTCACAGTGGGGTTTCCCCACTATAGACCTATTCGCCACAAGCAAAAACAGGCAATGCCCAGGATTCGCATCCAGGTTCCCTCAGCCCGACTCCAAGGGGAACGCCCTATGGATGAACTGGTCAGAGATGTTTGCCTACGCTTTTCCACCAACCCCTCTCATGAGGAAGGTGGTCAACAAGAGGCACAGGGAATCGATGACGCTCATCCTAGTTACTCCCATGTGGGCGAGGCAACCGTGGTTCCCACACCTACGCAGACTAGCAGTGTGCGAACCCATCAGACTCCCGTGCTGGCACAACCTACTATCCCAGAACCAGGGTCAAACAGTGCATCCTCAACCCAGCTCAATGAACTTGGCAGCATGGCTCCTGAGGTCATAGAATTTGGGCATCTAAACTTACCACAGAGGTGCATGGACATCCTAAAGGAATCTAGGAAACCAAACACGAGGCACTGTTATTTTGATAAATGGAAGAGATGCGTTATTTGGTGCCAGAATAAGCAAATCAACCCGGTTGATTGCACTCCTTCCAATATTGTCACCTACATGCTCCACCTGCTGGATGCAGGGTTGGTATTTAACTCACTCAAGGTACACTTGGCGGCGCTGTCAGCCTACACCACCTCCCATAACAAGGTTTTGTGGTGGAAGGTACCAGTGGTCAAAGCCTTCATGGAAGGGGTAAAGAGACTCCACCCTCCAATTTCTAACCCACCACCAGGATGGTACCTTAATGTGGTGCTTGCTAAACTCATGGCCCATCCTTTGAACCCATGCATAAAGCCAAAACAACTGACCTATAAAACTGCCTTCTTAGTAGCCATTACATCCATAAAAAGGGTCAATGAAATTCAGGCTCTGTCAGTGCAGGATCCTTTCTTTACTGTTCATAAGGATAAACTGGTTCTACTAACATACCCTAGGTTCTCACCTAAGTTCATTTCTAAATTCCACGTTAACCAGTCAATTGAGCTTCTGGCCTTCTTCCAAGAACCCAAAAGCTCTGATGAGGTGAAACTACACACTCTAGATGAGCGAAGAGCGGTCCTCTACTATGTAGACAAGACCAGTCCGCTAAGAAAAACAGACCAACTGTTTGTCTCCATAGCTACAGGCAGAGAGGGAGATTGCGTCTCTAAAGGTGCCATCTCGAAGTGGATAGTCGATTGTATCCAACTATGTTACTCCCTTTCTGAAAGAACTCTGCCTTTTACCCCTAGAGCCCACTCTGCAAGAGGCACTGGGGCCACTCTGGCTTTCATTGCAAATATACCACTTGACACCATTTGCAAAGCAGCTACTTGGAGCTCTATTCATACTTTTACTCAGCACTACTGCATTGACACTCATTCCAAGACAGATACTCAAGTGGGACAAGCGGTTCTAAGACACCTGTTTGCTCATGACCCTTCTCACATCCCACCTCCTTCTTCTAACACTGCTCGCTAATCTATGCACAGCATGTGATCGAAGCAGATTCCACAAGCCTCAGAAGAGATACATTACTCACCGTAATCGTATTTCTGATGCGTGTCGGCTTAGATTCACATGCGCCCGCCCTTCCTCCCCTCTGAGAGAAGGTGCATGGATGCTTGTAGTCTTATCTATCTATCTGCTTGGATAATCTGTACTCGCGCTACTTCTCTTGTTACCTCATGTCAGAAAAAATACAATCTGAGGGTCCTACACGCGTGAGGGATCATGGGTACAGTGGACGTCACACTAGGGATAGTATTACTGGCACGCTCTGTGTCGACGCCCATTTTCGAGTTTCGAAAAACAAACTGTAATACTCTGCAGCTTCCGCTAGATATCGGCCTATGCACAGCATGTGAATCTAAGCAGATACAAGCATCAGAAATACGATTACGTTGAGTAATGTATCCTATATATATAATATATATATCGCGATGATATTGTCTCATTCTATATTGATTCTGACCGTGATCACTGCAAGGTTATCTTCCGGCAGTGTCCAACCGGTCTAGGTGACCTCAAGGTTAGTTTTGGGCAGTTAGATGTGTCCTGCTAACCACAAGTTTCTGTGTTTCAGAAGTTAAATCCCAAACCTCATGTTGAGCTTCTAACAGCTGCTCTCTTTTTTCAAGTTTGGTTTATGGGAACCAAAAATCTTGTTAAGGTATTCTCATTGTTAGTTTATAACTACTGCAATACATGCCCAGACAAACACAAGTGTGTGTTCTTATATTACACCTTCTTTGGTAACCGCAAAGTCCTATTTTGCTTACTGTAATACTATGCCTTATAATAAATGGCCATTCAATCATCAGGTTGGCACACTACTGCAGGCCTGTATAATTTAAAGACTCTCCTTGCACTGTATTGCATGCTTATGCTTGCCCACCTTCTTTCCTGTGTTCTGGGCACTGTAATAGATGGCCAGACAACCTCACATTTGGGATCTGGTCATAATGCAGCATACACTCGTTACATATTAGGTGATCGTCTAGAGCAGTACTCTGCAATGCGTTCTAATACTTGCATCAGTGGACTCTGCTTCATTCTGGTCACTAAGCACTAAGGGTGCTATTCAGTCTTCTTCCCTTTTACCTCATAGGTTTAGGAAGCTGAAGGGGAGAGCCTTGTTGGTTTAATCCAATCTTGTGCAACAATAGTCTTCAAGGCTACTTCACACGGTGTCCTAGTGAAGTGGCATCCTGATGTAAGCAACCATTAATTTGCCATTGGACATAAGGGTAAGATGGTGGTTGTGATGGGACTGTGGAGAGGAAGCTGGTGACTTGAAGAAAAAAAGATGTAGCCAACATGCTGAGTAACCATGAACTTGTTATGAGGATTGTGAAGTGCTGTTAACATTTCGGAGAGATTTGTATTGGCAGGCAATCCAGCAATATTTTCAATGTGACCACCAGTATTTTTTACATTGTGAAATATCAAGATTTATTCCTTCTGAAATATAAAGAATGACATTGTGCTTTGCCAAGGTACCTACATGTAGGCCCAACCGCCATCCAGTAAAATTACATATCTTTTCTCCAAGTATTGGATGGTTTCACGCTTTTTGATGGCCCACGATTCGAACATGATTTTTTTTAATGAAGGCTATTGATTACATGACTGCATCCAGCAGCCCCATAGAAAGGCATCTAGCTACTGTTGATTGATTCATGAACGGAATATGTTGCATAGTAAAGGGGTCTTCCTAGCCCATTGGCTTCATTACACTTTACTATTTGTGCTTAGGCCCATTTTGACGTCCGTCATGGTGCCTTTACTCCTGTTATAGATGAATGGTCACCTATGTGCGACATTGCGTCACTTTGTGTGTATGTTCACTTTACAGAGTAGCACAAGCAGTATATCAGCAGGGGACTTGGTGCACTTGTCTCCCTCCCTTCCTGTCTGCGCACTTGCACGACCTTGAATTTACTAGGCATAGCAAGTTTGTCTGTCCCGTCATCCCCCTGTCTCCCCTCCCTAGCTTGGTTGTGCCTGAATTACTCGCGCCTAGGTGCATTAGTGATGACCGACCACAAATCAATCTGAAATGGGGCCAGTCCTAATACAGTACCTTATTGTTCTGTAAGTCCTTTTCCCTCTCCTCCCACCACACCCCCTTCTCTCTCCACTCTTTGTCATGCACTTGCATTATCTGACAAGTCGTTAGGCATAGTATGGTAGTTTGATTGTATGCTCTTCCCCTCCTCCCCCCCCTCATTCCTTCCTGTCATGTACTTTCACTAGTAGAAATTCCTCTGGCCTAGTATGCTAGTTATTTTTGTTAGATCATTCGGAGTCTTCAAGGCCTAAGAATGACGACTGTATTCCCTTGTTCCCTTCCCGCCTTGAAGCGCTTTGAAGCACTTCACTTGTCAATAAGCGCTTTACAAATAAACAATTACAATGGACAGCCTCATGGTCATTCTGTCAATTTTTATATCCGTAGCCATCTCATGATATTATTATAAAGTTCTGCTAAGGCATGTTGTGAGCTTAGGTTCATAGTATTTGTATTTTATTGATAGTGCTCTTTGCCAAAAGTGCTGATACTGGTGAAATTAAGCAACGTTACAATCAAATGAACGAGACAGACAAGTTAAACAGAAGAGTGGGAAAGAACAGCATTCAGTTAGTAGAAAGACCAGATGGAAGATGACCCTTTATTAGACTGAAAGATAAGAAGAGAGGAAGATGAGCGAACAGAAAGAGGAAGGGAGTTTCAGTGTTTTTGTGCAAGAAGAGCAAAACTGATTCTGGGAGCGAGTAGGGAAGTAAAATGAGACCAAGGAAGAGAGATAAGGAGGAGCAAGGCCATGAATACATTTAAAGACAATCGAGAAAAAGTGATAAAGATGAGATTTGAAAGAAAGAAACTACACAGATAGTAAAGCAGGTGTAATTGAGGAGCGAGAAGACAGAAAAGGACACCAATGACTTCTAGATCGAACAAAGAGGAAGAAGATTTGAAGCAGGAATGCCAAGGCGAAGGGATGAACAATAGTCGATACAAGAGAAAACCAAGTAGAAGAAGCTTAGCGTGGAACAGTGGTTCATGAGTTGTGGTAGAATCAGAAATGAATGAGGAAGAAAAAAAACGAAAGTCATTTAAACGAAAATGTCTTTTGTTTCTTTCTCCCGCTGACATTTCTGGTAACCTGCATCCTCCGACCCCCTTAGCTACCTTTTGGCAGCACACTTCGCTGTGTGCCGCCGACTCCTCCATTCCTCTGGGACGCTGGTTCCCTTCGCTTACGTGCATGGGAACTGGCGCCACAGGGTCCTTTTTTTTTAACACTTTATTGTTTGGGTCGCGGGGGACATCGATCCAGGTTTGAGCTGAGTGCAAATTGCAACGAAAGAATAGATCAGGAACAGAGTGGGACTTATTACAAACAGATCGAGCATTAAGGATATCAAAATCCAAAATTGAACAAAGGCAAAGCATCAGGGGAAATAGGAGGAAAGCAGAGCTTGGAGGAGTCACTGGTTCAAGTAGATGATGGCTGTGGGAAAGATCGGCGGGAGACCCTAATTGGAATAGGGCTAGGCATAAAAAGAAGCAGTGAAAAGAAACAAATGTGTAAAGCGATTCATGGCAGGCAAGCACATGATCAGGAGAAAACGGGAGTAAACAGTGTATAACGGCGCACTTACATGAGTCGCCCTTTGAAGGAGGTGCCCACGTGCGAGGCATCCTTATCCGGTTATGTTGTCATTCTGTTAACAATATTCTTCTGTTTTTCTCCTATTAAATCACTCGTGGAAGTTCCAGGCCATTCGTATAGTATTCCGAGTTCTTCTACTGAGTCGGAAGTGAGTCCGAAAAGGCATTTTTCAATGACTCCTGCTGTAATCTTTATTCATTCACTGCTTGGCCTAATGGCCAATGGCCCATTCCTATAATGCTGAAGCACGCTGCCAAAAGGATGTTGAGCTGGTGTAGGCTTGGCATAGTCCATAAATGGCATCTGGCGAATGTAGCAGCTCAAGACCATATGTCCAATTCTTCACACATGCAATCCAATTAATACAAATCTCTCATTAAAAAAAAGTAAAATGCATAAAACAAATGATAAAATGATAACACAGCAAAACAATACACATACATAAAATGCCAACATAATATGTAAAAACAACTGGATTTATAATCTCAATAAATCGGTCAGATTTGACAAAACAAATCTAGAGTCAAGGCAATTAAAAGGCATGTATCCGCTTTCTTCAGGCATTCAGTAAAAAGTTAGACCTTGAATAAATAACTGTAGTAAAAAGGGTGGTTTGTACATAAAGTAAGGTTTCTCTTGTATTTCTGATCACCAAGTACAACAATGGGACAAGACCAAATGTCAAGATAATGAAGAACCTTTTTCGCTGCAAAACTTGCAATATTCTGAGATATTTGTTAGGGCTGTGAGGATTAGAATATTTAATTATAACTTGTTGAAAGTTTTTAATCAAATAATTGTTTACACCAATATGTACTTGTATCTTTGAACCGCTTCCAATTTTGGTCTCCACTGGTTTCAATAATGTCCCAAATTGCCTTTCTATACGGGATTACATCTTAACCATTCTGCAAATGGAGCAAAAACATTAACATCTTTAAATGTGCATCATGCTTGATAAATTCCACGTCCAACTCCAGGTGTATGAGAATAAATGGAGTGCGTAGTGGGAGCTGCAACATTTGCTTAAACAATCTGTTCTTGCCATGCTCCAGCTTCCAGGGCAGGACTTGGGCCAAGAGTTCTGCACCATATGAGTGAACTGGAGCTTTATATGCTTCAATTGCTGGAATGGTAGTTCTGTCTCTAGCATTTACTCATCGATTTAAAGTAACTCCAGCTCGTCCTCTTAGGTTAAAGATGCTTTGAATAAGATGTGAATCGCATGAGATCTGTTCTGATTACCTAGGTTTAAGGTTTACCAAGATCATTTTGGGATACACTCATTATGAGCCTTGATAAGTTTTCCCGGTCTTCATGTTCAGTCCCTGGGCTCTGCATAAAATATCTCAAATGCTTGCAATATTTTTTGGAGACCCATTGGGGACTTTTATAATAGCCACATCATCAGCATAAAGAAGTATAAAGAAGTATGCCCACATTCCTACTCTCGCCCGCCCCTCAAATAGAGTGCACCTGCTTCCAGGATTTAATTATGAATTCTTAAGCCATTGATGAATAATACAATCGGGAGGACCAGGATACAGGCCTGGCACACCCATGTTCAGTTTGCACCGGCTAGATATGCTTTCTCATTGACCTCATCTTAAAATCTTCATGTTAGCCTGACTGGTGCAACCCGACAGTAACCATTTAATAACAGGGGGGACAAAACGTTCTGGCAATGCTTACATTGAGGAACAAATAATCAAGGAAAAGGGAGAGAAAGCCATTGCAGTGGCTATGCACGAACATGTCAAAACACCACCACGCTTTTTTTCTACACCCAGAAAACCACCAGTAAAATGACAAGTGTGAAGCATAGCCAACTAATATTTGGAGGCTATTGGTGGACAGTTGTACAGACCAGAGCAAAAGTAGACTTTGAAAGAAATGCTGGTGGGATAGAAAGCAAGACTGTTTTATTATTTACCTATCGTCCAAAAGGCAGGAATCGAGGATTTTATTAAGTGTGTTACAATGGGATTTGTGTGACTTTTCCAGTCCAGTTCCGAAAAAGAACCCGAATAGATCTGTCAGCAACCAGTGACAAAGATGCTAAAGATACATCCACTTAACATATTTTGCAAGATGCAAGTTGTGCCCACCTATATGAAAGGCACGCTGAATGGTGAACATATTGACCATTGAAGCCAAAGCAGAGATGCCAAGTCAATGTGGTTGAGCGGGGAGGATAAGAAGCCGCTGAAGGCATAGACCAGAGAGCAAGGTATGGTAACAAAATCACAGAAAATATGTTCCCTTCATAGCTATTGACTATTAGAAAAAGATTTCTTAAGGGAGAAGTTGGTGAAGGCAGAGAGGATATCTCAGGACAGCATGTTTGTTTTGAAAGCAAGATAGCGCAGAGGAACGCAGGTTTGAATCCGGGTCCTGCGCTTAGAGACTGGTCTCCAGAATCAAGCATGTAATAAAAGATTAATTAAAGGCCAGGCTACGTCCTTGCCAGTTAAAGTGGAATAAAATGACTTTCGGAGGGGGCTTTGTTTCCGATTTTTGAGTTCAAAGACAAGTGATGTGTGTAGGTAAATTGCCAATGTTCTTTGATGGAGCATCCAAAGGGAGTTAAGAAAAATGTTGGACTTGTGCTGCAAGGATCAAGTGCTGCCTGTGTCATCCCTTTAAAGGTTTTCAGAACATCAATCTCAAACATGCTGAGGTTTTTGGAGTAGGGTTAGGAAAGCAAGAAGGGCTTACACGCACGCACGCACGGGGATTTACCAGTACAGCATAATGTCAAGAGTCCTATATAATTGAATCCATAGCCATTAGTTACTGCCAATAGTGGAGGCACATAGGCAATACTTTCAGATGTCTGTTCAGCCTCAATGCTATTTGGGTGGGCTGCTACCCTATGCCAAAGAAACAGGATATCATGGGCAGGTTGGGAAATGCGGAGTCCATAACCACCTTTTACTTTGAAGGCAGAGTGCTGCAGGATATCCGTGCACCTGGAACTGCATGCGCTAATGGCATTTGTTACCCCACAGGATGCCTTCCAGTAACCTGTTGGTATTTGGATGAACAGTGGAGGAACCGAATATGATGTTGGACTGTGTGCCAGACCTTTTACAGTCAATAGTTTTGTCGGTGTGTGTGGGGAGCGAAGAACACACCATGATGACATTCACTTCTATCGCATACACTAGATCATAATGGTCTGTCTAGTCCGTGTAGTATTTTACATAGTACTTAAGGGTGAGTACAAATACCTTTCAAACAGAACACAAGCCTCTCCCGTATGTGCTGCAAGCAGGGAGGGTGATTCAATAATGGCAGTCTGGCTCCGCATATGTCAAAGTTACAGGAGTATGTGTACTGGATGTAGGACATTTCAGGCAGAGTGAACGTGCTAGTGAAGTGTTTGATTGGTTGATTGTGAAGGACACGATGACTAGGAGGTTGAGCGAAATGTTGCGTTGAGGGATGCTTCGTGTGCTGTGGTTATCCGTTTCTGAACCGAGTTGGGTGGCTGTCATGGAACACGATCAGTTTCTAATAATAATCTGTGTCTGTGAATAGGGTTTGGCTAATGCAAAGGTTGATCTCGGTAATGTCAGCCATACATGAAAGTGAGTAAAGCATCCACAAAGGTGGGTGTTGCGGGATATACATTTGTACACCTCATTTGTGATAGGCCTACGTGGGTGCAGGTGGAACTTGAGGGGCATGTCAGGGGTACTTGCAGCAAAACAATAGTAGTAGAGCAATACGGGTGGCTCATGCAACTGGCATATATGGTAGAAAACAATTTAGGGCCACCATTACATTAACCCTCCCATGCACCCTGTATGCATCATTTGGTTTCAACAGAGCACCTTGTGTATTTTCCTAGTTGTTTGCCCCAGAAACAGCTTTTCCAAGTGGTCAAACGAAAATACCTTATACCTTTATATAAAAAACCGAATGGTTGAAATGCTCCGGATGTACCAAAATGACATACAGCTGAAAATGCCAAACATTTTAACCATTCGGTTTTCATTATAGCCAACAAGGGAAGTGGAGGGTTAGAGGGGTGTCCCCCGCACCCTTGTTCACTGTAATGGAATCGAGGGTGGCAGGGGTGTCCTCTGCATCCAAAACAAAGTTTTGGAAAAGAAAAGGACCCTGCAGCGCCGGTTCCCATGGGAAATGGTGCTACAGGGACTCGGCGGCACACATCGAAAGTGTGCCGCCAAAAGTTAAGTAAGGGGGTGGGGTAGCGGGGTGTAGAACGGCCGTGTAGTAGTGGGGTGCTTACTTCGAATACACACATTTAGACTGCACGATTTTCGAAATAATCACGTACATCCTTTTCCAAGTTGCCAAGTGTAGTGCTGGCACCTCTCTCTAGGTAACTGCAATCTGGGCCACTTCACTGCATGTTCGGCTGTCATTTTTTTGTGATGGGGTTGAAGCAACATATACCCCATCCCTTGCCTTCAAGCCATCCACCACTTTTCTATATATATATATATATATATATATATATATATATATATATTGCCTTCCCCTTACACCAGTTGCATTAGTGACGTGCCTGTTCAGCTGTGTTGTTGTGCCTCAAACTACTTCAATGCATGTACTTGCCGTCGGACACTTTCAGTACTTACTGTGTGTGACGCATGTCTGCATCAACGTACACCTGTTCCAAGCAGTCTTGCCTTTTCACTAAAATCTTTTATTCAGTCACCCAGTACTGCATCATTTTTCCAGAGGAGAGCCACTGAGTCATTTATTAAGACCACCAGTACCCCATTATTCCAGATAGGCTACTGCAAAACTATTTCAGAGGTCAGTCAATGTACCATTATTCCTGTGATTAGGCACCACCCCATATTTCTAGAGCTCAGTGTCCCTCTGTGTCCCTGCCCCTTTATTCAAGAGAGAGAGCACCACTGCAGCAATATTTCAGGGGTTGTTTAATGCTTCATTACTGAAGAAGTCAGTCGCTGCACTATTGTTTCAGTGGCCATGATCACTTCGACACTAATCTAGAGGTCTGAGGCCCTTCACAGTTGCATTTTTATTCCAGAACTCGGTCACTGCAACTTGTTTTTTTTTTTACAGGGGTCATTTCTTGCACCATTATCCAAAAGGTAATTTCTCGCACCATGATTTCATTGGTCTGACACAGCACCAGCATTCTAGTGCAAAGCTGATGCACTGGAGTGCTATTTTAGAGGCCAGCCGCTTTAATGTATTATGGAAGGCAATTACTGCACCATCATTCTGGAGTATGAAATCCCTACACAGTTACTCCAGATATCGGTTACTGCATCAATATGACTCGATGACCAACTTGGTTCTGAAACCAAACTTTGCAAAGACTTCGATGCTTCTTCACTTTTGGGTTCCCCCTTCTGTCATGACATCACAAGGTGAACAATGATGGTCTGGAGAATGTTACTGAGCTTTGCCAGTGGCTTTTGATTCATTCAGAATCCTCCATACAGCTTTCTTAGACATTGCACACACTAGAACATACAAAATTGGCAAGTAGGCATTCTTATGCTTTTTTCCCCAGTTGTGAAATGCCTTACTGTGTCTGCTGGTTACCTTATTTCCTTTCATTGTGCAATCTCTGAAAAACGAATATGTTCTCTGTTTACATAATGAATAATGGCCTTAGGAACCAACTCTGGACTCCCACCTCATTCAGCTGTGAAATGACTAGTCCCACTCTCCTCTTGCTACTTCTTTCCCCTTTCTTTCTCCCTGTCCCCCTCATTGGGGTGCCCTTGTTTATTCCCAACTCCCGTTTACTAGTTATCTGCAAACCTCTCCACTGCCCTTGTAGTTGTATTCACGGTGTATAAATACCATTAATAAAATAACTAACAATATTATCCAGTCATCCGTCACTGCACAGTTATTTCAGAGGTAGTAGCCTGAATCATATTTGCAGAGGTCATTGCCCTCTTAATCACTACTCTGATTAAAGCCAGTAGCAATGTTTACTAACATGTTCTGAAGCTTCTGACATCAAAGTTCATGTACTGGTCACTGTGATGAGCTGCTGTGCTTTGAATTGTGGAGCATATTATGGGAAAGGTCTGTAAACTTCAAGTTATCTTTCGCTGTACCACTATTTTGTAGGCAGCATTGTGATAGAATGCCACAAATAACGAAGTCAAGAGGCATATGCAAAGAGGTATTCTTATTGACAACTTGACGAGAAGGAAGGATCGTGTTTCCTTAAGGAGGGTCGCTCCTTCCCTGTCACTTAGACATAGGGTAAAGGGGACCCTAAATGGTCTGTTGCAATGGATCCAGGTGTGAACCGGAGTGAGTGCTGGCAAGTCTGAACCAATTCTGCTAAACCCCTGATAGATGAGGTGGCGAGTAACCACCCACTCGCCTGCATAATAATTGAAAATTACTGACTAAATGCCTTCATGGGGTCTCGGGAGCGTGGAATACTTGCAAGAACCTTCCTGTTTCAAATACCACACAGACAAAAGAAACTGACCTGAGGAAGGAGTGATCACGAAAGATGTGCCAACCGGGGGATAGTGCTATTGACTTGTGACAGATCTAGGCCGAGGATCACCGGTCTAGGCTATGACCGGCTGGGTAAATGTCTGCTAGAACATGGCCAGAGGGAGCTATTAAATGGCCCAGTGAGGGGCAGTGTCAGCTACTCTGGTTGGCAGAGAAAGAGAAACTACACCGATTGTCCTGTGATACTTTTAGATGGACACCTTGAGATCCCATTAGGGTTCAATGTAGAAAAGATCGGAAAAGCGTGTGAGCTCATGCTGGCCCCCTGAAAAAGAAGCAAAAACATTGCTATTATCCAAGGTGTGTCATCAGAGGCCTTGTAAAACCGGTAACCGAGAAAGACCGTCTCCTTATGGGAGCTTGGACTGCAAGATTTTCTAAGTATTGAAAGTCCGTTTTAGAGCAAGGCATAGAGGGCTACACTAACTGTGACTGCAGTGGCGAACACAGAGGGAGTGCCATTTTGCAATGGCAAAAGGGTGTGCATTTTATAGTCCGGAGGGTAAGTGTTCTACTGAGTCACGCCCGCGGCAATTCCCATAAGTGCTTTGGCTCTGATAGAAAGATGGTGTAGGGAACCCTGAGTGTTGGGGATATGTCTGTTGTTGCTCCCTTCCCCACAGCACACACCTAAACTCATTGGGAGGGGCTGGAAATCTGAAATTGCAACCTAATATTGTGACTACTGAAATTGCAAAGGCATGGTGGGGAACTCTATGACCCACGACCACCCCACTCGCCTCACTGCTCCAGGTGTTATTGTAGCTCGGGCTGATAGTTTGGTATGAATGGCAGAAGTAGGGGCTGGTTGGTTATTAGGATATTTTGGTTGTCTGCAGATTCAACTCTTAGAAGAAACGGATGTAATATATTCCTTGCTGTGGTATAGTTTGAGGAGATTGCAAATAATGCAGCTATATTGAAGTGGACTTTATTGGGTTCCTGGCTGAACTATATGCAGCCTTGGAAAGTGGACGATTTAGAAACTTGGTTGGAGTGTCCAGAGAATGGCTAGTTTTTTTAATGTGCTGAAAGCTCACTGCATAATATTGATCTCTGACCTAAAGAAAATAGATGCTCGGCTGCAGAGTAGATAATAGAGAGGCTGAACAAGGTTTTCCTTGGAGGCCTGATAAACAGCTACCGATGTGGTGAAGGAAAGACTGGTTAAAGAAATTGGGAATGTTTTCAGTGACAAGGGAGTTTATAGTTGAACCTGTTAATACTTGAGGAAGGGTGAACGGCACTAGATATTATAAGGACAAGCAAAGGGTGCTCGTGGAGGAAAGTATTGTGTGCTCCTTCTCGTTCTGCATCACCCTCATCGGTTGATAAAAGGATGTTCATGTGTTTTTGCCACAGCTGTTTTGACCGTTGCTATTTTAACTGTGGTGTTTTTCATGGTGGCAGTTTTTGGCGATTTTTCTTTATTTTTTATTTTATTTTTTGACTTTTTTTGGGGTTCCCCTACTAGCCCACCACTTCACCTTGCCACCCATCACCCAAAATTCCCTGTTCCAAACCCACAACATAGAGATAAATTGCCAAAAATGATTGCTGCAAAAACACCACGTTTAAAATAGCCGCGCTGAAAGCAACCGTGCAAAAAACACTGTAACGAGATAAAGGGTTTGTGGTCTAGATGGGGTTATAATGTCCTATTATTATCGTTGAAGTTGGAGCGGAGATGTACCAGCTTATCACCGATGGTGGAATTTGCCACAAAAGGTTGAAGTTGGAGCGGGCTACGTCTTCCTTCTTCGATAGTAAACTGTTAGGAAACAACTTGCTTGAAGGAAGCATTGTCAGTAAAAGGAGTCCAAATGATATGTTCTGTTATTAGAATTGTATCGTGCACCACTGCTATTTGCGTAGGCCCCACGCACTCTAGCGAATCTGGAAGAGATATAGTGGATAGGTTTGGTTAGTGCTTTGTGTTGATGCTGTCATTTGGAAGCACCTGGACCTCTGCGTGCATGAAATATTTCTAGGTGCGATATCAAACAATCATTCGGGTCTCTGTGTCCATAAGAGGCACCTCATGCTTGCCGTGTGGGCATGCCTTGGCCAGGAGCTGGGCGAGTCTGGTGGTGCGTAGAGTTTTGTGTTTGGAGTCTGTGGAGATGGTCTTTTAAAAACAGTGTGTGGGTTGCTAGTTTGTGTGTGCATGTGATGAGCAAGGGGTAGAAATTGAAGGTTGGTTATTATGGCTCGTGGTTTTCCTGACAGCTTTTCTTAGTGAGTGCAAACGCATGGCGCCACTATTGGTTGCAGTGTAGTAAATGGTGTTGAGCTTCTTTGTGGTTGTTGCGGTCTGACTCGTGCTGCATTTTTTTATATTGAAGGGTGAAGTGTTCTTAGCAATGCCGAAGGTAGTGTATTCAAGTCATTTGCAACTATATCTGAGTTGCGTGAACTGGGTTGGAACTGGGCAGCCAGGAGCCGGTATGCCACTTATGTCTGGGTATATTTTCCATTGATTTATTAAAAATCCAGCTTTTATTTTTTTCCTGGATTTCAAGTGGTCCTGTAATGTGCAGATTTCTCTTGATGGCATGTTTAAAGTTTTGGCAGCCAAAGTGGAGAAGGCGGAGCCTCCGTATCTTTCTCAGCAGAATCTCCTGGTTTCTGTTAGCACATAATTTCTGGATCTTGAGCAATCTCTTATTATTTGCTATTGAGATTTTGCTTGGCATAGATTCTGCAGAAAGACCTTGCAGGTCTTTGTGGGTGATGCAGACTTCCCAAAATGAAGATGGTATCTTTTTTTTGGACTGGTAGCTAATTCAATGTTGTTAGGGGGTGGTGGTGTACATTTCTTCTTGTTGATTCTTAGTAATGGTCTAGCCACTGTGTTTTGTATCTGTTGTAAGTTTTCGTGAGGTAATCCGGGATACTAATATAATTGCTGTTGGCATTATCGATTCTAGAGAGAATTGACTGCCAGCTTTCTGTGTGGGAAAGCGACATAGCACATTATTATTCGGACTGATTGAGCAAAGATGATCAAAGCGCTTTTTGACTATTGTGTGTACTTGGGGTCTCAATGTGAGGCTGTTTCCATGGTATGCAGAGAAATTGGTTTCCTGTATGTTTCTCAGTAGCTTAGTTTAGTTTTCGCTTTACTGCATTGGACCCATAGCAAGCTATATGGGTGGCGTTATTATCAGTGTAGAGCATTGCCTAAACCTGTTCATGATCTAAATAAGAGGCAATTCGAGCAATTACAGCACAATTCTCGACCACAAATCTCTGCTTCCCTCATGCTTGAGTGAAAGATGCCACAGAAGTACAGAATCAGTTACTCATCTTTTCTTTTCTACTGGTTTTCTGGAAGACCGGTAAGGGGCCCATAGATGTGGTACATGAAGGAATGGTTCATGCTCACTTTGCTTTTGATGTTTGGTTTACGGAATGAAGAGGGTTTAGATCCTCAGAGTAAAAAGATGGAATGTATGCAGTGGGTTATGAAGTACCTACCTTTAAGGGCTGAAACCTGTATGGAGCAGACATAATTGAGCAATTAAAGCTAGTCTTGTGCTCAATATCCCAATCAATTGTGAATAGAATAGAATTTCAGTGACTTCTAACACTCTACTTTGAGTTAACCAAAAAAACAGTGGACAGTAATTGTGCGTGATTGAGTTGCTTGTTGAGCAGAACTCACTTCGTTGGAAATAAACTACAGTAGAATTAGGGCTTGTGATAAAATCAATACCAAAATGTAAATTCTGCGCAAAGAAAGGAGTACATGCTACAAAAAGGTAAAGCACGTGAAAGCTAAAAATATGGTTATATTGCAGTAATTTGGGCACTTTGCTGCAACCCACCATGTTATGTTAGAGGAACCAATGTGGTTCACCCAGGAGAATTAGAAAGGGCCCTCTTTGCTGTTCCTCCTGTGATGACATGTCTTAACATAGCTGCCAAGACATCTGTCTTTGCGACTGGTAAAAGCATGCTTGCATTTGCATCAGATTTTATTTTTTCATGACAAATGTAAGGAGGGACCCCCGAATTCTTCCTACAAAATAAAAAAATATGTTTGGACCGAGGTAAAGAAATTAAACCAGTCCTGTTACTTAATATAGATGTGAAGCTTGCCTTTCTCAGTTGCCTTTCTCTGCAAAAAGATACAAAGATGGGAGTAAAAGTCCCACACAAGTTGTTCCTATTTGCTAATCGCGTGCTCTTAAAGTAGGCCTAACACCACAGATTTCTTTTTTTTTGTGGAATGTTAGAATGTCTTGACTGTTCTATTTTAGGACAAACTTCACAGAATCATCCTGCTTGCTTATTTCTCTTACAGATGACACCAGAGAGAAGTTTTGATTTGTGTGGTTACTGACAAAATCAAGTGTCCAAAAGTCTGAGTATAGCCAGCGCTAGTTTAACATTTTGCGCATGACCATTCACTCTTTTAGCAAGCATTTCGATTTGTTTTACAGCAGTTTGGCAAGCTCACACTGTCAAGACCCCTTAGGCCACTATTTCCCCCATTTGATGAAACTGACAGGAGCTCAGACCTGGTTCCGCTTCTTTTTCTATTTGCTCCTCAACAAACAATGCTTACCTCGCTTTATCATGGGAGATTTACAGAGTGCTAGGATTGCTGTGACCTCTCTCTGCCCAGAAGTTTCCTTCTTCTGACTTTCCTTCATAATTCCCCTGGTACAGTTTACACACCTCTCCTTAAGGCCCTTAGCGTCTGCCAAATTCAACTTCTCTTTTCTTTCTATAGAAATGGCTCCCCCCACCCTGAAGTATGTTTGACTGGTGATGAGGCTTAGCACGGCGTGTCTGGGGGCGTACCGAGTCTGGCTGTAGATGTACAGAACATGGCCAAGGAAGTGACGAACATAAGTGATTGTTGCTTGGGTGTGAAGAATGTAGCTGGCAGTGGTGTGATCGGCTGCTGGTTTGCGTAGTAGTAGTTGGCTGTGGGGTGCAGAGCATGGATATCAGTGTGCATATCATGGCAGTTGGTGTGTAGAGTATAGCAGAGCGCATGCACTTTGTTTGTGAGGGTGGGCAGAATGCATTTGGTGCAGGGTATGGCTAAAGAAGTGACTATCTGACAGGCTGCATGGTTTTGAACGTGTAACTTCTGCAAGGTGTTTGCTGATAGGTCAATATAGATTCGGCTCCCGTATTCAAGTCGGGGGATGAGGACAGCAATAACAAGTGCAGACCTGTAGGCAGTTTGAAGGAGTCCTCTCATGACCCGTATGTGATGGAAGAAGGCTACCTCTTACTGCATTAACCTGAGTCGAAAACAAAACCTCAGCAGCAAATAAAACCTTCAAGTTATGGACAAGTTATGTGGGATATGGTGTAGGGATGAGATGGAGGGGACGGGGGAGGGATGGACGTCTGGTGGGAATTGCAGAAAGTTGAGATTTTTTACACAGCGATGTTTCATTTCTGTATTTTTTTCTTTTTTTCTTCCTGTTTCAGTGCTGCTCCTATTGCCTCAAAGCCATGGTTCACAATGGCAGCACTAGGTGGTTTGAAGGGGTACTGCCAAATGACTCTGCATGGATATTTGATGGGTGTGTTGTGTGTTCTGTGGGATCAGCGGGCCTCCTCTTAATTCTTTGTGGTGGCTCTACAGCGAAATGGAGCCTATCTCTGGGAACATTTCCACCATTGCTCCATGCTCTGCTCCATCGTACACCTAGCGTGACTTTATGCATTGATAGACACCCTTTTGTTTACTCTTGTGAACTGGATATCTTCATCCAGATTTTATTAGCAGAGCAATACGTTTTCTACACTTACCGAATGTTCTCAGGATCAGGGCCATTGGCAGCCTATGCGGGGTGGGTTGGGGGTTGGTACTATGGATGCTCTGTTGGAACTTCCACTGGACACAGCTTTGCAAGCTTTTTGAATGTGTGTCTTGTCCATTGAAAATGATTGTACATGTGCTGTGATGGTGTGCTGTTTCCCCACCTCTACACTGCTATTCTACATTGTGTGGCATTCTTCTAAGCACGTGTGTTGTATGTATGTTTGTGTGTTAGTGGAAGCTAGTCTTTTTCACACAAAGAACATGGACTATAGTTATATAACAATTGTGCACCTTACTGGAGTTAATGAAGCAGAGATGTTTCTGACATGATGCATGTATGGAGTGTTTTATCTATTTATTTATCATAAATGTATATTGGTGCTTAATCCTTACGTGTTCCAATTGTCAGCAGACAATGGAGCTGAGGTGCAGTTCAGGACGAATACCTGCGCCAGGTCGCACATTATGGTCAAGGTAAAGGAAGGATTAGAACCAAGGTTACCTGAGACCACAGTCAACAACACTAAGCCGCCTCTCTACAAAAAGGAAGTCCAGGCTCGGACTGACCTATAGGGCAGTAGGGCAATGCCCGAATCAATAATGCAAAATAGTGTGGGCCAGTTTGTTTTCCCCCTCTTTGCCCTCTAGGTCTGGTCATCTTTGTTTACACCTTTCGTTATGGAAAGGACTCCTTTTAGGTTCTGCCCTAAGTGTAGGGTCAGAAACCCGTGGAAAGACGGGCACAAAATGTGTAATTCTTTTCTCCCCTTAGATCATGACAAGAAGCGGTGTGCGGCTTGTAAACTCCTTCGGCCTAAGACCTTTAAGGAGCGCCATGTAAAGTGGTGGGCCGCGTACAGTATGTCGCGGGCGGAACCCTCTTCCTCCCCCGCCTCGCCACACCCATTGAAAGTTATGGGGGCACCTTCGATGACCAAACATCTGTTGCGGATGTTATAGACCTCGAGGCGGACACTTATAGGTCCGCCACGCCCGTCCCGACCCTTCAAGGCCTGACGCTAGTCTCGCTTCAGGGACAACACCAGGCGACAGGCGCGTACAAAGAACGCATCACACTAAACACACAACCCCTCCACCTATTTCGACGGGTACATTGAAAAAGGTGAAAGCGCCAGCAGGGCCGTTGAAAATTTCGGCGGATTCCTCTGATCGTTCAGATCAGCAGCCTTCCCCCGCATCCGCAGCAGCGTTTTGCTACTGGGCATTTCAAAGCAAACAAGGGCGCTACCCCTAAATCAGGTTTACACGTCGAAGCGCAGACTTTCGACGCTCCGATGGTCCCTAAAGGCCTGGTAGGCCCAAAATCTACGACTAGGCCTCAAGGCGAGAAACCTACCGCTAGGCCCTCTAACGCCGTGGTAGGCGGTAAATCTACCAATAGACCCTCAGACCCACTAACTCAAGCCGATTCGGTGGTGATTGAACACAGTATCGCAAGAATTACTTCGGCGGTTGGGCTGATACCTACTCCATCGAAAAACATGGGGCAGGTCGCCGGCAAATCTATAGATACGCCATGGTGCCCCGATTCTCGCCAGACATACGAGGACAGTCAGGAGCCTCTTTCCAATACTCTGAGCGACATATTTCGACAAGAGGCGGAAGACAACGTTTTTCCACCTGTAGGCCCTTCTGGTACCTCTAAGTGGACAAGGGAGAAATTTGAAGGGTGCATGGATCGTCTTGAAAAAATTATCAATTTTTCTGACATCCTTCCCCGAAAAGATCTCGTGGAGAACCTAATCTTAAATTGGCTTCACGTTTCCAAGAAGATCAGCCCTCGGTCCCCATCCATCATAAAGACATCGTCCAGATGGATACTTATCAGGACATTTACAGTGAAGAGGAAGACCCTTCCTTCCTGCAGGGCTACAATGAGGACCAGGCGGATGCCACGGACAATTGGGAATAAACCCAGCAAGTGGAGACGGACCCATGGACGCTCCCCCAACAAGATCAGGACACTGATGTTCTGTGCCTGGATTTTCCTCTGTCCACCCCGGCTCGCCAGGCCTCGCCTGTAGACAACCAAATGGCCTTCAATGCCATTTTAAGGAAGGCAGGAGATCGCTTCCAAATCACTACTCAAGAAGCCGTACCCGAGCAGGACTTTGTGGAGGACATTCTCAAGGAGAAAACCCCCCTCAAGCCAGGCCATTTCCCTCCTAAATTCTGTTAAAAGAAGTTTGGCCCCTTCCCTGGTGTCGCCAGCTCAGACCCGGCCAGTGAACCCAAGAGTGGAAAAGCTATTTTGGCCAGCTCCTTCGGAGCCTCAATACGTTAAAGGGCACGCCACCCCTGACTCCTTGGTAGTGACTACCACGCGGAAATGGGCAGGAGTACCCCTTGCTACGGGGGAGGCGCCTCCGGATAAAGAATCCAAGAGGTTGCATGCCTTGGGTAAGCGGGTTACCTTGGCTGCTGCATATACCACACGCATAGCGAATAACACTACGCTGCTGGTGAGTTATGCAGACGCTCAATGGAACCTAGTACAGGAAGGTCTCCGGTAAGTCCCAGAACCCAAAACAAGAAGTGGATGTTCCCAACGTGGGGAACTCCCGTCCCCTGCACACTGTCTAAGATCTGTCAAAACAGACCAATAATTTTTAACCATATGGTGTCTGATATACAAAACACCATGTGTAGTTAATGCTCTTCAAATGTATTTATATACTGTTCATCAAAAATAATTGAAATGGAATTCTTTCATAAGTATTAATAAACCAAAACTTTCATGATTAACACAAGAGCTTCAATTTAATTCATCATTTGATGGCCCAACGCGTTTCGAGTATTCACTCTTCATCAGGGGCAAAATTCACAATTTTCAAAGTTTCTACAAAAGCAAAAACAAATTACGGAAGAAAGTATTAATGAATAATATTCTAAAACTTAAACAAATCTACTGTGCAACAACAGTTTGTGTCAATCAAAACAATATACATCTTCAAACCAAGCATGATAAATGCATGATATGGGTAACATCTATGTAGTGCTTCAATATTGGCATCAACATTGTTATCAACCTAATGATGTACATTTTAGATTAAATTAGTGAATTCAACACTCCAATCGGTCCAGAAAACTAAGGACTATTTATTTAAACCAAACCTGTAGAGAAGTGTATGATTAAAAGATGTGAAGAGAAGTGAATTCTGCTGACCTTGTGTTTAGGATGTATTTTTCAAACTGTTATAGAACATTTTCTTAAAAAGGATGAAAAACATCCGGCATCATATGTGGAAGGGGCTATCACCCAGGGAATACAGGATACTACCTGTAAAAAATAGTAATCGGGGATATTAAGGTCTGAATACGCACAAATAACAAAAAGAAATTTATGTTCAAAAGAAGGTGCTAACCTTATTAGGTGTATATGCCACATGACACTCCAGCCACTGCAGTAGTTTCCAAAAGGAATGTATATCAAGCCTGTACTCTATTTCTATGAGTGATCAAAAAGACTCCACATCAGCGAACTGCATGGGCGGGAAGAAAGAGTATACAAAAAGTACTTAGTCTCATGGTGTAATGGACCGGGTCTACAGTAACCCAGAATATAAATCAATTCAAGACGTACTTATTTACACGAAAAAGAAGTCGCTCCGCAGAACACGCGAAGATTCAGAGGAGCAGGTGCCGCAGCTGCTGGATGTAAAGGTTTTTATCGTTGTCCACTTAATATAGCGTCATTAGGGTGACGATTGCGCGTCCTACGTCACACGCGTCATAGCGTGATCCCCTTGACGCGAGCTGACGTCATTGTGCACATGCGTCGTGCAATTGTCCGGTAATTCGCATGATTGAGATGAAAGACGTGGCCACGTCAGAATTATGTGTCAGAAGTACATGAGCGTGATGACAGCTAAAGTTCTCATATACTATTGTAAGGAGAAGTGGAACGCATACAAATGCATTCCGATCCGGTCGAGATCGAGTGCCCAAATAAATTTAGCCAAACAGAAATGTAGGGATACGGCAGGGGCGTTGCTAGGGGGGGGCTTAGGGGGCTATAGCCCCTGATCTTTTGGTTGTAGCCCCGGATAGAATCTCAGGAGCTACAGCCAAAAGACTAGCTAGCCCCCAGTCTCAACAGTTCCGACATCAGTTTAGCCCCGGGTCTTTTTCAGACCTAGCAACTCCCCTGGGATACGGTTCAACAAAATCTGTGAGTGTAATCATAGTAGGTGTTACTTACACAAATGGGAAAAATAACTCAGAAGTAGTAGAAAGTGAAGGAGTGGAATCTATATCCTACGAAAGATGGTCATGGACATATAATATAATCTATTGTTATTGTCAAAAATTAATGTTAACCTCAAATGATAAAATGTTCACTCTGTTGCTGTTCCATCTATGGATTCACAATCTGATACATGACATACACATCTGTATATATACAGTACTTGAATATTCATAGTAAGCAACTCCTATGTAGTAATGACTTCTGATACAATATTCAACTAATTTAACAGTATCTGGTAAATATGGTAAAAACTGATGGAAACTGCTAAATAGAGGAATGGTAGCTGTTTTATAGAAAAGGTCCCAGATAGTAGTCTTCATTAATCCCTAGTGGGTTAAGAGAGTCAAGGCGATGGATCCAGTATAATTTTCTTTGAGATAATCTCTTTTGTAGATCTCCTCCCAGAAACTGTTGGGTCCAGGCTTCTCACCATTGTGGCCGAAGGCAGGCAAGTAAACTAGAATATAATAAAGAACACTCTGGACACTGCTGTGACAGCAGGCAGGTCTCTGGCCCAAGACACTTTACTTAAGCAGCCCGCTTGGCTTCGTAACTCAGGTTTCAAGCGTGAGACACAGGCCGCTCTCAACAAAACACTGAAGAAACTAACCTCTTCAGAAAGGCGGTCGATGAGGCCCTGGAAACGGCCAAAAAGAACATGAGACTCTTAAGTCTGCAACAGATTACTCAAAACCTTCCACGCAAAGGGGAGGTAATTCTCGTCGGTCCTTTTGAGGGCAGTGCCGTGCAAGTCAGAACAACTATAGCACAGGAAACTTTAATGCTGGACAAACATCAGGAAGCCATGCATACTACCCACCAAGGGGTCAGCGACGCGACAAAGCCAGAGGTAGAGGACCCAATCCTAGAGGAGCCGCAGCCTCTGGTCAGAAATGACCATCAGATCCAGATCCCCTCCCATGTCACCCCAGTCGGGGGACGCTTAACATCTCTCATCAGGGCATGGGAGGGGGTAACTTCAGACCAGTGGTTCATAAAGACGGTCGCCCACTGGTACTGCGTGGAATTCGCCCGACCTCCACAGTTCAGACAACCGCGTTCACGATGCCTGTCACCGGACCATCTGGAGATCCTAATTCAAGAGGTGGAAGCGCTGCTGGGAAAGGACGCCATAGAAGCCGTCCCTATTCTTCAGGTAAACAAGGGTATTTATTCAGTGTACTTCCTTGTACTTCCTTGTACACAAAAAGGACCCCACCATGCGCCCTGTTATCGACCTGTGCCCAGCGAACAAGTTCATAAAACCTCAAAAGTTCTGTATGGTAAAGCTACAGGAGGTGATCCCACTGTTGAAACAGGGGGACTATATGGCAACATTGAACATGAAAGATGCATACTTTCATATTTCAATGTTGCCAGCGCACAGGAAATATCTAAGGTTCATGATAGAGGACAGGCATTACCAATTCAAGGTGCTCCCCTTCGGCACCGCCTCGGTGCCAAGGGTGTTTACAAATGTCGTAGCAGTAGCACACCTGCGCAGACTATCCATCCCGGTTTACCCTTACCTCGACGACTGGCTCATAACAGGGGACTCTTGCGACACATGTTTTTTGAACATCCAAAATACCGTAGACCTTCTGTTCAGTCTGGGTTTCTCTATCAACAAGAAAAACTCCAGTCTAGTCCCCAGTCAAATAAAACCATTTCTGGGAGCTCTAATCCGGATGAAAGACGGCCTCGTCTTCCCCTCCAATGAGAGGGTTCAGAACATGCTTTTTCGGATCCCTCAATATGTAGCCAGTCAGGAAGTGACGTTGCACAAAGCCATGCGTTTGCTAGGAATGATGGCGTAATGCATATACTTGGTTCCCCACGCGCGGCTGCACATGTGTCCCATGCAAGAGTGGCTCAACAGCCAGTGGTGTCAGGCCAGCGGACAATGGGAAGATCTGGTAGTTGTCTCACCAGCCCTCGTTCTCTCACTGCAGTGGTGGTCAAGGGAAAACCTCTTGAAGAGGAAAACCTACACCACCCCTGCAGTGGAAGCCACTCTCACGACAGACGCATCTCTCACAGGGTAGGGGGCTCACCTGCTTCAGCAGACAGCACATGGAGTGTGGTCCCCACAAGATGCGTCCAACCATATAAATTTACTGGAGCTATTAGCCGTGTTCAAGGCATTAAAGGCCTTTCAGATGCAACTACAAGGGAAGACAGTGCTGATTCTAACAGAACAAACCGGGGGGCACTCACTCTCCAGGGTTATCCAAGCTGTCCCAAAACATTTGGATGTGGGCTCTCAAACACAAAATGTCTGTTGTCCCAACATGTTCCAGGGGAACTCAATCTTCTGGCAGTTGTGCTCAGCAGAGATTTTTCTCTGCCCATAGAATACAAATGGCACCTGCACGAAGACATCGTGTCCAACGTCTTCGCAGAATGGGGCTTCCGAGAGATCCACCTGTTCGCGACTCATGAGAATGCCCAATGCCAAGACTACGCCCCCAGGTACCCCCAGAACTCCTCCCCGGAGAACGGTCTCTGGATAACATGGTCAGCGAAATTTGTCTATGCTTTTCCCCGGACTCCCCTCCTCAACTAGATAGTGCACAAGATGCACCAGGAACCAGTTACCATGATACTGGTGGGCACCATGTGGGCCTGCCAACCCTGGTTCACTCATCTAATGGAAATGTCTCTCTCCCCACCAGTAAAACTACCCTGCCCATACAACATGTTGTCTCATGACAGGGGGGAGACCCTACACCCATGCCCACAAACTCTGAATTTAGCAGCCTGGCTCCTGAGGTCATAGAGTTTGGACACCTACAGCTCCCTCAGAGGTGCATGGACATAATAAGGGAAGCTAGAAAACCTAACGCCCGTTATTGCTATGCCAGCAAATGGAAATATTTTGTCACCTGGTGTAATACCAAGGGCGTCAATCCCATTGATTGCTAACCCACACACATTGTGCTGTACCTAACCCATTTGTTGGACACAGGGTTGGCCTTCAATTCCCTAAATGTTCATCTGGCTGCTTTTTCATCCTACACCACATCGCAACAAAAGGTGTTGTGGTGGAAGATACCGGTGATTAAGGCCTTTATAGAAGGGGTTAAGAGGATTTATCCTCCCATTTCTCACCCAGCTCCTGGATGGGATCTAAATGTGGTTTTAACCAGGCTCTTGGCATCTCCCTTTGAGCCAATGCATAAAGCAAGTGTAAAAGACCCCTTTGTTACAGTCCACAGGGATAAGGTAGTTCTGCGCACTCATCCCAGATTTGTGCCGAAATTCATCTCGAAGTTCCATGTGAACCAATCGATTCAACTACCTACCTTTTTCCAGAATCCCACTAGCATGGCCGAAAGAAGCCTACACACAAACTAGATGTGGCAGGGCAGTCATGTTCTACCTGGAAAGAACGAAACCACTGAGAAAAACAAACCAATTTTTCGTTTTTCGTTTCAGTGCCAGCTGGTAGAGAGGGGGATCCTGTCTCTAAATCAGCTATCTCAAGGTGGATTGTCAAATGCATCGCAGTATGTTAAACTCTTGCTAAGAGAGAATGCCCTTCAAGCCTAGCCTGGAGCACATTCTACTCGGGGCACTGGGGCTTCCATAGCATTCATTGCAAATGTTTCCCTAGAGTCCATTTGCAAAGGGGCAACCTGGAGTTCTGTACACACCTTTACAAAACACTATTGCCTAGACGCTCATTCTAGGTCTGATTCTCAGGTGGGTCAAGCAGTACTAAGACATCTTTTCTCTACTGTTCCTTTTCACAATCCACCTCCAACTCCGGGTACTGCTCGCTAGTCTATGCACAGCATGTGATTCTAAGCAGATTAACAAGCATCAGAAGACATGCATTACTTACCGTAATAGCATTTCTGCTGATTGTATCTGCTTAGATTCACATGCGCCCTCCCTACTTCCCCACTCGGGGTGGAAGGAACATAGACGTCTTACTATTTTCTCTCTTCATGTACTCACTCACAATAGCCTTGGGCTCCCTCACAGCAGAAAAAATACAATCGGATGGACCTCGGCGCGTGAGGGATTTTGGGTACACTACACGTCACGATAGGGATATTGTTACAGACACGCCTGAACACCTGATGGACTACCCACAGGAAAAAGACATATACAAACTAATTTGATTGTGTTACAGGTACTTTCATTCAATGACCCTACTTGGGGCTTATTGCTGAAATACCCGTTTTTGCTGGTTTGGGGTCTCCCCCCCACCACGCTCCAAGGAGATTGACTTCCTCAAACTTATAAGATGCTTTTATAGCATGTTGGTAGATTCCAGGTTATTTCTGACCATGAAGAGGAGAGCAATAGGGCCCCTGAAAAAGATGCTGTGGGTTAATCGGTTCTTCGATAAATGAGGAACGCATGTCTGTCATTGGAAAGAATTCCATTGACAGACCGGGAGTCTTAATCGTGGATTGAAGTTCCCAATTCACTCCAGATGCCCAAATACTGCAGACAGCTAGTGTTCACATCATTTCCACTCATTAATTTTGAGGAGTGTACAGTTCTTGTGTATTGGGTCATGCTTACAGGGCCCTGCTAATTGTGAGTTATTTCCTCTGTGGCAATGTTAGGTTGGATGCATTACATGCTTTTGTTTTCATTCCATGCCTTAGTCTTTTCTTCTTTATAATGTTGTGTTCATTGAAACTGGGTGCACAGTTAGTTCTAGGGTTTTAAGGATTTGAGGTATGTGGTTCTTCAAACTGGAGTTTGATGTAGCCTCACACTGGGTTGGAATGGCTAGAACAGTCCTTCTGTCTGGTCTTAAGTGTTTCATGAGCTAGAATATAATGTTTTTTTTGTCTTGGATATCTTAGGCAGAAAACACGTTTGTGCTATTTTTAATTTATTTATGTACCTTTGCAGACTTCCCTAAAGTTTTATTGAGAAGCATAGGGGCTTCTGCATTTTTTGCCATTCATATCCCATGTTTATCAACAGACTGTAAAGCAGGTTATTTCCAGCTCAAAGTATTGAAAAAAGTGCTGCCTATGATCCCGGCCCCTCTTCGTCCTCCGGTGTGGCAGCTATGGTGCTTACCCGGTTGGACTATTGTAATTCCCTCTACCTGGCGCAGCTGAAGGGGCTGGTCCAGTGATTGCAACGTTTGCAAAATCTTGCAGCTAGCGTGGTTACAAGTATGCCCTATGGGGGGGGTCACTTTTCACCCGTGCTTTGGGCCCTACATTGGATCCCGGTGATGCGACGTATCGGGTTTAAAGCGCTATGTATAGTCCACCGGGCGCTGCACAATCAGGGGGCGGAGTAACTTTGTATGAAGTTTACTCGCTATTGCCCTACATGCTGGCTGCGCTCTGCCTCTTCTGACTTGCTTTGTGTGCCCTTGTTCCACCGTGTGCGGATTGGGGGACAAGCTTTTTCCATAGCAGCAGCTCAGCTATGGAATGAGCTTCCGCTGGACATAAAACAACTATCTAATCATCTGGCCTTCCGAAAGGCTGTAAAACATATTTGTTTTAGGTGGAGGGGTGTTTTCTGTCTGGTCGCGTGCCTTGCCCCCTAGCACCAAGATACCTTAGGGTGATCGTGTGCTCTATAAATTCTCTTAACATAACAGACTACCTTAAAAATTATCACATTCATTGTCATTGTAACCTCATTGTTTTGAAACCCAGTGATCTCATTTCAGGTTTCAATCGGATTGAATTTACTCAGTTCATGCGAGACCTATGTTATAGGAGCAAATGCAGCAGATTGTAGAGTCCATATTGAATCTGAGCTATAGGAGAAGATAAAGGTAATTGTGTATTCACCATAAAGCATGCCCTACAGGCGTGGATGCTAGATTGTAGAATCACTTGAAACTTGAGCAATGGGAGTGGAAAAAGGGTTGCATGACTTCTGAGCTTTGCATAGATGCAGGAAATTGAGGAATTCATTTAAGATTATAAACACTGAATTATAGGGTCCATGTGAGGTCTGAGCTGTTGGAGTTCAGACCGATTAGACCTTTCTCATAAGATCGAAGTTATGGGAGCCTGCTAAAAGCATTGTGAACTATACATTACACCTGAGCCATAGAGACCGAGGGGGTGTAGAATCTATGTGGGACCTGAGCTACACGTGCAGATGTAAGGGATTGTAAAGCCAGTGTGAGACCTAAGTCTCAGTGGTGGATGTAGTGGATTGCAGTGATCAAGTGAATTTAGGCTGCAGGAGCGGGCACATTGAATGAAGTTGTTCTTTACTACATGAAAACTACATAGCAGTGAATGCGTGGGCTTGTACCTACTATGTGGGGCCTATCCTAAGTGACCTGCTAGGTAGATGGAACAGCTACATGTTTGAATTGGTTTGCTTTCAAAGGTTTTACTTCATATAGAGTTTCTAGAAGAGTGTACCTTGATTTAATGCCTTGAAATCATAAGGATTGGCCTCTGGCTTGACCATGCTTAACTTACATAACCTAAAGCATGTGGAGGGCCTATGGGATAATCCATGTGAGGCATGGGTTACAGGAGGCTCTTATCTTTTCCACGTGTATTTTCAAAATTACTATTGTAAACGTTTAATTTGGAATTTGATATGGCAACACTGATCTAGCACAGTATCTCAAATGTTTCTTATTTTAAAGTAATGTCGTATCTTATAGTAACCTCTCTGCCTTAGAACATGTTAAATGAAAGACTAACAATCATGTGCACACACGCTCTGGTTTGTAATTGGATGTGGGGGATTGTAGGATCCACCAGTGACCCAGTTGTTGACCATTTCTCAAGCTTGTGTCCATGTCTGCTAGCCCCATGCCCTCCTGTCTGAGCCTTTTAATGCCTTGTTGATGCTGTACTGCGCACACCCTGTGAGTGCCCGTTTTTGTTTGTGTTCCCTTTGGCCACATGTACTGACTGCTGCCTTTCTTCTGTACCCTTTGCAGGTATGATGATGAGGATGAGGAGGAGGCTCACGTTCCTGGGGTTAAGGAGAGGTTTGCCAGGTATGGGTGTTTTGCGATGATATCCTACAGAGGGAGGGGCCAGGTCCGAGGCCTAGGTTGCAGCCTCAGACAACTGGGGCTTTGTTTCCAGGTGGGGGAAGCCAAGTCCTGTGTACATCAGGCCATTAAGGTAGGAACAAGCACTCTGAACGTAAGTTGCCACTGTGTTAAATCTTTAATTGATGGATGTCTTTAATTGGATGAAGCAGCCAGATGTGTAACTCGGTGTAAATGACGTTGATACTGACTGGTATGGATAACCTGTTGACTGTAGGTGTGTGTGTCTCTTGCAGTTAATGATGTCATGAACATAATGGGATATCTGTTATCACCAGTGACTGTGTGTGACTGTAAAAGTGCATTTTGTATGCCTCGTTACAGCAGTGTTTTTGTATAATAGCATTGTGTGTGAAATGTGGTTGTTTGTGTGAAACACTGTCATTGCAGTACTCATGAGTATTGCAAATCGTTTTGTCATTTGTCATGCAAGTTCATTTTTGCAGCCTGACTGCTTCAAGCCCCCTTTCTCCAGTTTCCTGTGATGACCTGGCTAAAGAATGGTAAACCTTTCTTTCTAATCCCAGTCGTACTAAGTTGAATTGTTCTATGTCGGTGCACTCGAACCCCATCTTTGGCTAAAGGTTAATTTACAAGTGGTAATATTGTAGGATAACCCTTGCAGAAGCTGTGCACTCTTGCTTTTTAAATATTTGAAGTATGCTTCATCACTGTGCGTTCCCAAAATGTTTCAATTTAGTTATATTGCTTCAACATATCTTAATTCAAATATATAGCTTGTACGATTCTTTGCTTATCTCACCAACCCATGCACACATTAAATGTTTCGATCATTGCCTTCATTAAATGTTTTCCTATAAAAGGACAGTTTTTGACCAATACACATGGCATTACAAAAATAGTTATTTAATTTAACCACGATCGACATTAACTCTGGAACAGATCTATCTCGCGTGTCTGAACTCAGCCCTCGTGTCTTCTCCCAGAAGTGTTTGGTTCATTTTGTTTCTGGGTCACCGCTATCAGATAGGCTTTCGCAACTTACTCAACATTGAAAACAGACTATTCAAATTCTCACTACTTGTAGTAGCCCAGAACCCAGTTCTTTCTACCCTAACAGCATTTTAAAATCTCTTTTTACACCAAACCCTATGACGGCCTGTATCTTCCAGCTTGCATGTCTTTTAATTCCATTAGCTATTTCTTTAGGTTTATATTGATAAATGCTACTCCATTTCATGCCTCAGCCACAGTTTCATTGTAGTTCCTTTAGTCAAACAACCCTATCAAGAGACAGCAAACAGTGGTCCACTCTACTTTGGAATTAGACCAGTGTCTTCACTTGTGTGGGGATCAGGTTGATCACAGATTGTATGCTTTCAATAGCCTTAGTCTGACAACATAGACAACATACTTTTATGATAATCAGTCCTGTGCTCATAGTTCTATTGTCCTCCTGATAATTGTAGCACATCATGTCCACTCATTTCAAGCTAATAGACATTGTTACATCTTTGTTTCTTTCTGCATATGGCTCCCGTTACTAATAGCCGACTGTCATGATTTATCCTTGGAACTCCTCAAAGGTTTGCCTCCTTTGACTTATGAATCTTCAGTGCAAAAAGGTGCACCACAAGAACCATACCCAATATGGAAGCTTGCCTTCACACATCGGGACTTTCTTCTGCTCCTCACGGCTCATCTTTGCTTGCATAGCTCTTTTTCATGCTGCATATTATTCATCTGATTAACAGCTGTCAACACCTGAAAAGTGTAGGCCGAAAACGAGATGTAAAAGCTCTTGAGGAAGGGATAGCAACAGGAGGCATTGTCTAGACGAAATCGGGATTGCAAATATGGAGAGAGGCACTAGGTAGACTAGTCGGAGTGAGGAACCATGAGTGGGGTTCGAAGAGGCATAACCGGGCCACTGACCTAAAAGCAGCATGTGGAAAACCCAGATGCAAACACTGCTGAAATATAGCTGCCATTGCCTTCCTATGCAACAGTTCACCAACCTTTCTTATAAACCCTTCTGAGCAGGTGTTCCGGTATGATTTACAACTGTCAATAGTATGTCTGTAATCGCTAGCATTTGCCAGAACGGTAGGCAGGCGAGTAGAAATGGTGGAACAAAGGAGACTGAGGAAAAAAGTTGAGAAAAGTGAAAGACTGAGTAAGAAAAGAAGGAACTGAGACAATATGATGAGAAAGGAATTGAAGACGAGGAAAAGAAGCAAGAAGGTGAGGACGAAAGGAGAAAAGACCACAAAGGTGTGGGATGAGACAGCTAGTAGATGAGTCTGTGGTAGACGAGGACGAGACCTGATGCTCATTTTCCATTTACAGGCTACAAACATAATTTAACAAATAAATATGTCTTTGGGGTCCTGGAGAAGATTTAGGTATTGAGATATAGATGTCTGAATGTTCACATGGTAGTATATACTGGTAGAACGCATTTGGATTTTCTCTATATATAATATGTTTGGGTGTGTGTTCTGTATGTATGTATGTATGTATGTATGTATGTATGTTTGTATGTATGTGTATATATAATATGTTAGTTTGGTGAAACAGCTCAATGCAACAAACCTCTTAAAATTCAGTGAAAAATCTTTGTTGTTGTGATATTAAGGTGTCTGTTTAATGTAAGAAAACACTTGAAATTCATCAGGCGCTTTAAGCTTCGCCACCTTAACTCCGAGCCTTCCTGTTTCGCAGCCCATGAGCAAAATGATGACTTCACAGATGGCCTCACTGACTCACATATGACATAATTTATGACATTCAACGATGACAAAAAAGAAACTAGAGCATGTTGATGGCAAACAATTCACATGGCATAGTTTGACATCTAGGACATCACTAGTAGAGTACATGAATTTAAAAGTGTTGAACAAATTATTGGAGATCACAACAGCACGTAAAGATAATGCAGTGTATGGTGTCAGGACAATGTTTTTTTCAGTTCACCTTTAAAGTCTGGTCTCTTCAACAATTATATGCAGCACTATATAATGAGTATTTACAGTCAATAACTATTCAAGATCATTTATGGTCTGCCTTTATGCAGGTATATCTTTCAAATTCAAGTAGTAACTTGGGTCTTCTGAATATGTTGATTGGTAGTCTCCAAGGATGCAAACCGGTGTGAAAACGTCCACAGTGTAGTCTTTCAAAGCATGGTGAGGAACTTAGTATGCATTGTAGGTAGTACACCTATAACTTCGCAGCAGCCCACATAAGGATCTGAACAATAGAGGGGACAGTTGTGAATCCCTTTTTTTAACATTTCGTAACAAAGTTGTTTTTAGTGTAACAAAGGAAAGCTTGGGCTCCAGCCATCAGAGAAGGTAATGATTATGTTGTGTAATCTGTAAAGGCCAATTGCAATGACATTCAATTACGTGGTTAAAGGGCACCATCTTTACACTAAAAAGAAAATAAGGTACTCTACTCGTTAAACCACTGTTGTTCGTAATATATATGCAATTGTAGATGACCTTTTGTAGAAGGTTCCAGTTGATTTTTTTAAAGCTGGAAAATACATTTTCTTTTCTGTAAATTACTCATGATATACTGACAGGGTTTTTTTTACATCTATGTCCAAATGCAGCTATCTGCAACCATAGAATGTGTATATTATATCTTGTAATAGACCTTTTTCAGTGAAATGAAGACTTTCAAGTGATTTCATAAACAGTCTCATAACAGTTGAATGTATTGTGATTTGAAATGTCATACATTATTTCATAATTGATGTTGTGAGGAGCATCAGAAGTAACGGAATATGGGACGTCATTTGATATCGGTGTACTCTAGTTTCCAGTGAGTCATTCGTTATCATATATGATGTCCTCTGTGATAATGGTGGGCTGTGCAACAGGGATCTCCAAGTTAAGGTAGTCTAGCTTCCAACACCTGCTGAATTTCCAACACATGCTGAATTTCACAGGTTTTTTTTGTTTAAAACTGATACTTGGCATCGCTTCGACAAAGGTTTTTTACACTGAATTTCAAGGGATTTGTAATCGTGTATCTCTAGACATCGGTAGTTTTACCTGTTCTCATGGAAAAAGGGTTCAATGTCTGTTTTAGAAAAATCCTCGTTTTCTTGCTGAGCGACTCAATATGTCCTATAATGAGCATACGGACACATTTATTTTATCCCTCTAAGCATCGCAATACTTTTTTCCTCCTCTGCACCTACACGTTTTAACTTTATAATGTAAACCTTCCTGTATAAACTTGTTTGAATTTTAATACAGAGCAATGCAATCGCTTTTCAGTCAAGCCTGACAGCTACACCCTTTTCCTGAAGTGTCCACAGGAGCATTATTTCATCCTTCACTGTTCTGTAATGCACCATACTACCCACCATTGTCATTTACCACATACACCTTCTAAAAAAAAATGTGGAAATGAACTTCCATTGCAAAGTTTAGAAAACTGGTCCGTCGGTTTATTGCTACATTTTGCCCTAAAATCAAAACCACTCCATTGTTTATGTACGCATCATATGCATGCATAGCAATTCTCCACTGAAACATCTGCATGATTGTCCAAATAGTCAGAAATGATCTTTGTTTATACACCAAATCTTTTCATTTACGATGCTTGGCCCATTCTCACTTCTTCACTTCTGCCCAATTAAGCCTAATTTGGCCGTTTTATATGTGTTTTTTCAAACAAGGCACATATGTGAACATCTAGATGTCAAATTGAGATGTTTACGCTGCAGAAAACAGAAATTTTCTCAACCCGACATGAGATTTGCACCCATTTCAAATGACCTATAACAAATACACATGCTGAACGTGATGCTGCCTGTGTATGAATTAAAATGTCTCCCATTTCCTTATCATGGTCATATTTTCTAGCTCTCGTCAATGTCTTTCACACACCCAAAACATGTTTAATTTGCAATTAGAAAGCAATGTCTCGTTTTTTTTCCTTTTCAAAATGTGCTAATGTAATGGAAATATTCCTCACTCCCACTAAGCTTTCCCTTTATTACCATTTCTCAGTTTGCGTTTCTTTCTCTTTTTTTTTAAACTTTCCATCACACTCCTATTGCGATGTTGGACAATCACTCAGGGAGGGAAAAAAGGATTTCTCAGGCTTCCATAAACTGGAACTTAACTAAAGCACCTCGCTAGCTCCCCACACACAGGCTACCTTGAAACATTGTTAAAACCCACAAATACAGTTTTAAGTGAGTTTTTTCTCGCTCTCTCTCGTAGAGGAAAAACAGTGATTTTTAAATACTTATGTTCGAATCTGAAATGCCTTCGTTCGAGCAATGTATTATGGGAGATATGGAAAAGTGTTCGGTGCCAGGGGTACCCTACTCTTTACCTAATTTAAAGAAAAACTGCTGGACCAATTTTCACAAAACCAACAAAGGAATGCACTGCTTTGCTTCCCACCGCCTTTGAAACATACTTGGAGAAAATCTGTTCTCAAGCATGGTGTCTTGCATGGATTCACATGCCCATGAATATTCCCAGTCATCATGCTTTCAACTTAAACTGCTAATCTCCTATATAGCCAATCAGTGTCCTTTGGGTCATACTGCCCCTAGCCAATGAAACTCCTCTTCCTAAACTCTACCCCTGGTGGCCATCTTCAGATTTTACCGCACGTTTCTAGTGTCAGGAGTCCTCATTCTTTGCTCCTCAAATCATAGGATTTTTGCCATTTTCTGTGAAATCTTCCATCTCTTCATCAACCATCACGCAGTGACTACTGGCAGGGGGGACCATTGTTGGTGAAGATCTTCAATCCACCATCGGATCTTAAGCATGTGGCGCCAACAGATCCAGGCTTTGGCCTACATCTTGACACCTCAACTATGGCTGATACCACAAAGAAAAGTCTCTTCAGAGCCTGTGAAATCTGTGGCCTGAAGAACATCTTTTTCCGATGACCGGCACCTCAAGTGTCTATTGTTTTCATCCTGGCCACGACACCAATGGATGCTCCATCGGCCAATCCTTCTCGTTGAAGCACAAGAAGGATCCCCACTGGTTAGTGGCATGGATCGAGAAAGGGGAGGCCTCTGACGCAGCCTCTGGACGCAGTCATGCCTCGTCCAGAGCCGGCATGTCTTCTAAGTATACTCCTTCTGGTAAGAAGAGGTAGAGATCTTATGAGGATGCTTCCTCTGCTAAGATCCAAAAGAAGGCAAAATCCCACACTCCATCGGCATCCTCGTCAATGGTTTCTGGGGCAGCAGGACTGTTCTGGAAAGGGTTAATCTCCGTCCATGCTTAGCCTGCCGGCTGGTGGGTTACTGCCATCCATGCGGGAAATCGCTCACACCGTCCAAGCCCAAGTCGTCCAAGAGCAGATCGTCTAAGGACCAGTCACTGGCTCATCCGTTGTTGACACAAGCCCCTTTGACAACAACTTTGTCCACCAGGAACATCGCCCCGTTGACAACCACTTTGTCAACAAAAGTCTTGCCATCAAGCGCCCCGTTGACTAAGTTAGGGAAAACAATCTTTGGTCGGCAACCAAGTTCGTCAAAGACCGTCCTCTTTACCCATCTGACGGTCACCATGCCCAGGCAGGGTCTCTTTGCCTCCTAGACCCCCGTCAATGGTCCTGACTATTATCCTGTCGACAACTGCACCTATTCCTGCTCTGCAGGCTCCTGTCATAGCCTCCTTCCAGAGAGGCTCTGATCTGGTGAGAGACTTGTCTCCAGCTCTGGACTTCCTGACCATGCACACCAAGTCAGTGTTCACTCTGGCTCCTATGGGATCCCAGGAGATAACCACATATCTACACGCCTGAAGATATTTATTCAGATTAGGAAGGGGGCCATGGACACATGCCTCATGGGGATTACTGTCCCATGAGCTTTATCAACCATTTAGCCCCCTGAGGTGCTCGAGCCCAGCTCCTGCTCTGACTACACCACATGCACCTGATCCTCGTGCACCCGATCCTATGCCCCTGGGCATTCTAACCACCCTGCATATGTTGGTGGAAATTCAGATGAGGCTGCCTGCTGTCCCTGGTCCAGCCAGGAGTCCCCCAAGGCCATCTCTGAATCAGCCGACTCCACCTCATATGGCACAAGTTACCACTCAGCCAGTGCTGAGGTCCGTGCCTCCTAAGTCAAAGAGGCCAATTCTGACAGATACTGGCACAGACGCCTACACCACCGGATTTCACACAAATTAGTATTACTATGTGCCTGCGGATGGGGAGCCGCAGGATGTCGACGAGCCAGCCAGGGCTTCACCCCCAGATGAAATTGGCTCCTTCCACTCCTCATCTCAAAGGCTTCCAAGCTCTTCAATCTGGCACCAGAAGAAAAGGAAGGCTTCCTTTTTCAATGGCGTGAGGCCACTAAAAAGATCATTGTGTTGGTCCCGTTGTTGGATGACCCATGGGAAGACTGATTGGCAGTCATGAAGGCTCCAAATACCATGCCTGTGAAGCGTGACAGGCTGGAGAAGAAATACCAGGTTCCGGATTCGGCTCCCAGGTGTCTCAGGTCTCCGCCTTCTTCGGACTCAGTGGTGTCGGCCGCCGCCAGAAAGAGGCCATTAATCCCCCACTCATTGTCTTCCGTGGTGCCTCCGGACCTGGAAGGCAAGAAGCTTTATAAGGCTGGCATATGCATCATTACCACGGCAGCCTCCACAATCAAGGACGCCAATGACCTCGCCATCCTGGCCAGCTACGACCGAGAGCTGTGGTACAAGCTGGGGCCCATCCTTGACTTCCTGTGGCGCTCGACCTTGCAGACTCCGGTTTCTGCCAGATGGGGCATGGTGTGAGACTCTGGTGCCAAGGTTGGCTGAAGGCCAATAATGTCCACACAGACTTGCAGACCAAAGTCATTGCCATGCCATTCGATGGGGACCACCTGTTTGAGAAGGCAGTAGATTACACTCTCCAGGCCATCAAGTCCGACACAGAAAGCACACTTTCTGGGGGCCCTGCAGCAGAGAAGGTCATCCTTTCGTCTCCAGATCATCCACGGGTTACACTGCCCCCTATCGTCAGCCGTCCTGCTCCACCAACCACAAGGCTTACAGGGGTCACTCTCAGGCCTATGGCAATGCACCCATTGTTGTCCCCCATCCAGAACACAGATGCCCAAGCATCCCTGAACCAGACCACGATCCGCACCCCCACTTTCGCACCGCAGTGGGCGGCTGACTATCCCTGCATTCCTCCTGTGGCTTATAAAGAACTACACATGGCCCAGCTGTTACAGGAGGTTCAGGCCATGTTTTTTATGGAAAGGGACAATAGAACCAGTCCATCAGCAGCTGCAGAGCGTATTCCAGATACGTTCTGGTAAGGAAAAAGTCAGGAGGGTGGTGACCTATGCTAGACTTGTGATGCCTGAACAAGTTCTTAAAATTCCAGGATGGTCACATTGCAGCACATGTTTGACCAGCTGGAGTAAGGGGACCATCCAACTTCTGACTTTGCTAGGACTATTCATATACTATCCGAAGTCCAGAGTGGTGCCATCTCAGAACGCTCTGTTCCTGGGTGCCCTGCTGAAATCCATTCTGGGAAAGGTCCAACGGCTTAACAGCGTCCGCCGCAACAGTCTGGTCCATCAAATCCCTGCTGGGCATGATGTCGCCCTGCATCCATTTTAGCCCCTTTTGCAGGATCCAAATACGGCCCCCCCAGGAGTTTCTAGACGCCAGGTTGCAGCAAGTCACAGGCACATGGACAAACAAAATTCCCCTCAATCGGGCATGCCGTCAAGCTCTTCAATGGTGGTTGGTTTGGCCACACCTCACTCAAGGAGCTCCCTTCCAGATTCCCACATGCCAGACAACAGTCACTACCAACGCCTCTCTCGTGGGTTGGGGAGTCCACACAGGACAATTTCACACCAGAGGCCTCTGGCTCCTAGAGTTAAAGGAGTTCCACATAAACGTCCTGGAACTACAGGCAGTCTTCTGGGCTCTCGGATCATTCCTGCCTCAGCGACGGGGGAAGGTGGTGCGGATCTTCACTACCAACACCACCACCATGTTTTACATCAGGACACAGGGCGGTACACGTTTCCCCGCTCTCTCCTGGAAGCAGAGTCCCTATGGCACTGGGCCATTCTTCACCTGGCAGGCGTCAAGAACACCATCACAGAATCTCTCAGCAGAGAGCCGTGGTCCTGCCACGAGTGGGAGCTTCAGCAAGCGTCATGCCTATTCAGTGAATAAGGTCTTCCTCTAATTAATCTCTTTGCAACGGCTGCCAAGTCCAAGTGTCTGAGGTTTGCCAGCAGATATCCTCAGCTGAGATGTCTGGGGGATGCCTTCTGATTCCTCTGGGAGGGGCTCTTCTTGAACACCTTCCTACTGATTCCGGATCACGCCAACGTAGCCGAGGCAGATCTGGTACTCAGTATATGCACACAAAGAAAAGGTTGTCCCCTTTCCCAGTTTATAAATTCTATGTGGCCCTCCTTAGATTGATGGGGGTATAAACCTTGTTCCTACCTTGTCTTTGTCTGAGTCGTCACTGGATGTTAGACAAGGGGACTACTGAGGAGCTCCTCACATCTCTCTGCATTAGTCGCGGTCTATATCTGTTTCTATAGTTTGTACAATTGCCTATATTAATTAGGGCCCTGTGGCTGCCAAACTAAAGAAGAATGACCGTATGCAACCAAGTGTATTGAGAAAACAATTTATATAGTAAAAAAACAATTTATATGGTACAAGTGTGTAGCCACCAATTTACAGTGACTCGTATATACAGTGTGTAACCAAAACAATACAAAATATAACCGTGTTTCACTTTAAATTCTTAGTGCCAAACAATCAATGTACAAAGAAGGAATAAGCATAAATTCAGCCTAAATATTTCCTGCAACATATTTTTCGTGACATACAATCAAACAGAACGATTATAGAACATGTATGGAGTGTCACGTGAATTCTGAGGCGCAGTTTCCTCGAAGGTTGGTTATTTGAGCAGAGTATTATTAACAGTTCTCTCCACTTCAGTGCTCAAGGTTGACTTTTTAAAAAAGTCTTGGTCTTTGGACTAGTAGGGATATCTCTAAATTTAGCCAACGTGTTCAAAAATATTTGTCTAACACACTAATAGGTGAAGAAAAGGTAAATATTCTGTCTATGGTCATCTGTGCGCTGATTAGTGTGTGCACGTTTCGGTGCTTTAAAGTACTTGCAAAGTACAGGGCACCTTCTTCAGGACGTCCAATTGGTAGACCCTGCGTCAAGATCAGAAAGACAAGGGGGGGGGAGAAGAAAAATGTGGGATTACCTCAGGTTCTATAGAGCTGATAGAGCTTTTAAATCACCAAATACAAGCTGCACTAGGTACCGGCTGTGCTCGTGGCATCGTCGGTATCAAGATCCCAAGTCTCCTGGAAAATCTGGGGAGGGTGGGGCACTCGCATAGGACTCGTGGCAGACGGCTGCTGGTGCAGACTGTGGAGCTTGTTAGTATAGTCCTCAGTGCCCCTGGAGATACGATGTGGAAAGGGGGGACAAAAAAATAGAGAAAGGAGAGGGGGGGGTCAACTCTTATCGGAAACCTAGTTAAGAAGAGGGTAGTGAATAGAGAGTATCGGGCTAGTGATGCCTGATTACCTTAATCTTGGTCTCTGTGAGTAGACCTGTGCTTCCGTGGTGGCAGGTGCGCCATCTTACAGTAGCTGAGGTGCAATCTGGACTGTGCAGGGGAGAGACCACTTCTCTTCAGCGCTTGCTTCCGGACAGGTTAAGCGTCTGCCTATGGGAGGAAAGCGTATTACTGATGTGTCATCTGACCCGCGATGGCCGGGGGACTGGGAGTGGTAATGTAGTACTGTTTGTGTCCCTCTCCCCTTATCCCGTGACTCGTGCGTGAAGAATGAGGAGCTCAGGCTGTCTTGCCGTCTCACACCTGTTGGGAGGGGCTCCTACGTTCCCTGTTCACTGCCCGTGCTGTGTCTCCTGTTGCAGCTAGTTGTACGCCGTACAGGAGTCTTGTGTGTGCGAACGCCGCCATGTAGTTATGGCGACCGCTACAGGGAGCTGGATTCTAATTGGCGCAACGTCAGGAGCCGTGAGGCTCGTTGCGTGGCATGCTTCATGATTGGTGGCTCTGTGTTCCCTGGGTAACGGACAACTCCTGAGCTGTGACAGCTCAGGACGTGCTACTGTGCGTGATCAGACCTTCATCTGTCGGTGGTTCCAGCCATCCAACTGTCTATACTTCTTTACTTCCTCTCCAGAGAAGAAAGATCAATCTTGCGCTACAACCTGACATCACTGAGCCTCACGGCCTGGCTCCTGCAACCCTAGAATTTGGGCACTATTTACTGCTGTTGGAATGCGAGAAGATCCTGGCCAGGGCTCCCTCTATGTTGAATTGGCTACAGGCACAAGTGTAAGCGTTTCACATTGTGGTGCTGGGCACAGATGATCGGGCTTCTGCGCCTATGATATAAGTCATTTATAACGCGCCTGTACACTAGTGCTTCAAGGCGTGTAACTGCTCCACAGCTCCTCCTGTACCTGTTCTCGCTGATCAAATCTGGCCTTGCCCATGCATCCATTAAGGTCCACCTGGCTGCCATAGCCCGATATGCACAGGCTTGAGGCAAGCTCCCCCTGTGGTCGCAAAGGCTCATTAAGGAGTTCCTCAAGGGGCTCATCAGGATTTTCCCTCCGGTGAAGACTCCCAACCCGGCTTCCGAACTGAACTTGGTCCTGTCTAAGCTCATGGGGCCTCGGTGTCAACCAATGCATCATGCCCTTTTGAAGTTTCTATCGTGGAAGACCGCTTTCCTGGTGGCGATTACCTCTCCCAGGTGGGTCGGGGAGATTGCAGCTGTATTGGTCATTCCACACCTTTAAAGTCGTTGTGCGAACTTATCCTACCCTCATGCCGAATGTTCCATTAGACTTTCATCTCAACAACCATTTTGTGCTATCAGTTTTTCGTCTAATGAAAGAGTGTTGCATTTTCTGGATGTTGCTCGTGCCCTGAAGTTCTATGTGGCACGCATGAGACTTTCGAAAGACGTCTCAGCTTTTAGTCAATTTTGGACCTGTGGGACATGGGAAAGGCCCTGTCTAAGGCTTCCATATCCAGGTGGTTCTCCAGCTGTATCATGTATTGCCATCGTCTGGCAAACAGACCGCTTCTATGCCGGCCATGAGCCATTGCAGTGGCAACAGCATTTCTCTGGTGTTCCTCTGCTCGACATCTGCAGGCCTGCTACATGGATGTCTACCCACACATCACATAATTCTTCTGTATACAGCGATTACAGGGAGGAGTTCCAGGTCGGCCGAGCGGTGCTACTCAACCTGTTTTTGAGGCGAGTCTTTTCCAGGGCTAAGTGTCTTGCTTCTGTGAGCCTGGCTACCTCCTGTGGTTGTGTATATGGACTGCTGTAAAATTGTTTCTGATGCTTGTTAATCTGCTTAGAATCACATGCTGTGCAAATGGTCCCACATCCAGTGGTAACCGCAGAGTATTGCATCTTGTCTTTCAGGGGACCGAAAGGGGACGTCGGCATAGGCGTGTCTGAAACACTATCCCTATTGTGACGTGTGTAGTACCCAAAACCCCTCACACGCAGAGGTCCCTCAGATTGTTTTTTTCCGCCCAGATAACTGGTCGCCCTATAGCGGTGCTCTTCATGAGACATTGTTTATCTACCGAATTGTCGGTTTAATCCCCGTTATGTCACTTCGCCTATCAAGAACATCTTCGACGAAGACTACGGGGGAATCGTCTACGGCTGTGGGTTCTGGCGCCTAAGATCTGGCGTTCGGACCTCCACGTGGTCGGGCCTTCTGGTCGGCCTACACAGTAGGGAGAGTGGGCTCGGGGTTTGCCATACTGCTATGTCTTTCCTCTTTTCCACTTCTTTCCTTTTTGGCCTGGTCACCCTTCCCTTCTGCTATGGAAAGGACTCCATTTAGATTCTGCCCTGTGTGTAGGGTCAGATATCCGTGGAAAGACGAGCACACGTCGTGTAACGCTTGTCTCCCCCTAGAGCACTAAAGCGGTGTTCGGCGTGTAAACTCCTAAACCTAAAACCCTTAAGGAGCGCCGGTTGAAGCGGTGGGCCGCGTACGGAATGTCACACGTGGAGCCTCCCTCCCCTGCCGCGACACCAGCCGAAAGTGACGTGGGTACATCGGATGACCAAATGTCCAATGCGGACGTTATAGACCTTGAGGCGGACTATTCTAGAGCTGCCACGCCCGTCCCGACTCTTCCAGGCTTGACTCCGGTCTTGCTACATGGACCACACCCGGTGACAGGGACGTACAATCGCACCGCACAAAGCACACAACCCAAGCGCCCTCCTCGACGACTTCGTCGAGGAAGGCGAAAGCGCTATCGGATCGATCTGATCCGAAGCCTTCCCCGCATCCGCAGCAGCGCATGACGACTGGGCTTAACAAATATAACAAGGGCGCTACTCCCCAAACTACACACGCCGAAGTTTCTGAACTAAGAAACTTCGACGGGTTCCAAGGTCTCCAAGGCCCGTGCAGGCCCGAAAACTACGAGTAGGCCTCTACCCGAGAAGCCATCATCGGAGGCGTTGTCTCCCGAAGATTCAGTGACTATCAGTAAGAGCATCAATAGGATTGCTACGGTGGTGGGCCTAGTACCGGTTTCGCCCACAGTTATGGGCCAATCCGCCGAAAGGTTTTCCACGGATTTGTAAGACGATCCCAAAGACTTTTACGAAGAAAGCCAGGTACCCCTCTCAAGCACCCTGAGGAGATCCTCTCAACGCCTTAGGGCGGAGGACCCGGTTCTTGCTCAGCTGGGTCCATTTGGATCATCCAAGTGGACCACGGAGCAATTTGAGGGGTGTATGGATCGGCTGGAGCAGTTTTTCAGGGCTTCTGATCAACCTCCGCCAAAAAAAGCTTAGGTAGATCCTAACCCTCAAATACAAGTTGCCCAACACCTAGATGTCCAACACTATGTTGACTATCAAGAAGATGTCCAGAAAGACACGTATAGAGACATCTATACAGAAGAAGAGGAGGCTTCTTTTCTGGACAATTATGGGGAAGATCAAGGCGCAACGGACAACTGGGAGGACACCCAGCAGGATGATCACAATTCTGATATCGTTTGCCTCGACTCTCCCCCATCCACCCTGGTTCGACAAGCTTCCCCGGTGGATGATCAAATGGCTTTCAACAACATGTTGAAAAAAGCAGTGGAATTCTTTAAAATTGCCACGCTTAAAGCCTTGCTCGAACAAGATTTCGCAGAGGACATTATTAATGACAAGCCTCCGGTAAGCCAGTCTATCCCTCTCTTGAGCTCTGTAAAGAGACGGCTGGCCCCTTCGTTACTCACACCCGCTCAGACTAGGGCTGTGAACCCAAGGGTCGAAAAACATTTCCGGCCCTACCCCACCAACCCGCTTTATATCAAAGGGCACGCAATCCCAGACTCGCTGGTGGTGACCAACACTTGCAAGAGAGCAGGGGTTCCCCTTGCCACGGGAAAGTCACCCCCGGACAAGGAGTCCAAAAGGTTGTATGCCTTTGGCAAACGTGTCACGTCGGCGGCGGCTTATACCGTCCGGATTGCCAATAACACAACGTTACTGGCAAGCTACGTCGGCGCCCAATTGAACCTACTCCAGGAAGGCCTTCAGGAGGTTCCGGAGCCAAGCTTCTCGCCATTGTCTCGGATGGCAAACTTGCCAATCAGAATGTTGTAAAGAATACCCTGGACTCCGCATAGACAGCAGGCAGGTCTCTCGCACAGGGTACTCTCCTAAAGAGACACGCGTGGCTGCGCACGTCGGGGTTCAGGCCTGAGACCCAGGCATCCATCATCAACAAACCCATCGAAGAGGCCAACCTCTTCGGGAAGGCGGTAGACGATGCGTTGGAGACAGCCAAGAAGGAGCACGAGACTATTAAGTTGTTGCACCAGATTTCCCAAAAACCCTCTTCACAGAGGGGCAGCAATTCTCGGCGGTCCTTTCGAGGACAAGCCTGTGCCGCTCAAAATAATTTCGGCATGGGCAACTTCAACTCAAGTCAACCGCCTGCAAGCCCCACTTACTACCCCCAGAGGGGTCAGAAGCGCGGAAAGAATAGAGGCAGAGGCTCCAATTCTAGAGGTGCTTCAACCTCGGGTCAGAAATGACCACCAAGTTCAGGTCCCCTCCCATGTCTCCTCGGTCGGTGGGCGATTAACATCTTTCCTCAAGGCATAGGAGGGGATAACTTCAGACCAGTGGGTATTAAAGACGGTCGCCCACGGTTACTGTGTGGAATTCGCCCGACCCCCACAGTTCAGACCGCCGAAACATTGACGCCTTTCACCGGAACATCTGCAGATCCTGGTCCAAGAGGTGGAGGCGCTGCTGGGAAAGGACGCCATAGAAGCCGTCCCGATTCTTCAGGTAAACAAGGGTATCTATTCAATATACTTCCTTGTACCCAAAAAGGATCTCACCATGCGTCCTGTTCTAGACCTGCGCCCAGCGAACAAGTTCATAAAGCCCCAGAAGTTTTGCATGGTAACACTGCAAGAGGTGATCCCATTGCTAAAACAAGGGAACTTCATGACAACATTGGATATGAAAGATGCATACTTTCATATTTCAATGCTGCCAGCGCACAGAAAATTCCTAAGGTTCGTGATTCAGGACAAACACTACCAGTTCAAGGTACTCCCCTTCGGCATATCCTCGGCCACAAGGGTGTTTACCAAGGTCCTGGCAGTGGCAGCAGCACACCTGCGCAGACTTTCAGTTCCAGTTTACCCTTAGCTCGACGATTGGCTCAACACGGGGGACTCGTTCGACGTTTGTTTTTCGAACACCCAAAAGACAGTAGACCTACTGTTCAGCCTGGGATTTTCTATCAACGAAAAGAAATCCAGCTTAGTCCCCAGCCAAGTAAAACAGTTCCTGGGGACTCTAATTCATACGGAAGACGGTCTAGTCTTCCCTTCCAGCGAGAGGGTTCAGAACATGCTCTCAAGTTCCTCAGTATGTAGCCAGTCGGGAGGTGACGGTACGCAAAGCTATGCGTTTGCTAGGGATGATGTCGTGCATATACTTGGTCCCCCACGCGCGGCTGTGCATGCGTCCCATGCAAGAGTGGCTCAACAGCCAGTGGTGTCAGGCCAGCGGACAATGGGAAGATCTGTTAGTTGTCTCGCCAGCCCTTGTTCTCTCTCTGCAGTGGTGGTCGAGGGAGAACCTCTTGAAGGGGAAAACCTTCACCACCCCTGCAGTGGAAGCTACTCTCACGACAGACGCATCTGTCACAGAGGGGGGGGGGGCTCACCAGCTTCAACAGACAGCGCACGGAGTGTGGTCCCCTCAGGTAGCGTCCAAACATATAAACCTACTGGAACTACTGGCAGTGTTCAAATCATTGAAAGACTTTCAGGTGCAACTGCAAGAGAAGACAGTGCTGGTCCTAACCGACAGCACAACAGCAATGTATTACCTGAACAAACAGGGGGGCACTCTCTCCAGGGCTATCCAAGCTGTCCCAAAACATCTGGATATGGGCTCTCAAACATAAGATGTTCCTGATATCCCAACATGTTCCAGGGGAACGCAATCTTCTGACAGACGTACTCAGCAGAGATTTTCCTCTGCCAGAAGAGTATGAATGGTGTCTGCACAGAGACATTGTATCCAACGTCTTCGCAGAATGGGGGTTTCCAGAGATCGACCTGTTTGCTACTCAGGAGAACGCCCAATGCCCAGATTACGCCTCCAGGTTCCCCCAGAACCGATCCAAGGGGAACGGTCTCTGGATAACTTGGGCAGGGAAATTTGTCTATGCTTTTCCCCTGACTCCCCTTCTGAACAAGATAGCACACAAGATGCACCAGGAACCAGTCACCATGATTCTGGTGGCTCCCATGTGGGCCCGCCAACACTGGTTCGCGCGCCTGATGGAAATGTCCCTCTCCCCACCAGTCAAGCTGCCCTGCCCGTACAGGACAGGGGGGAGACTCTGCACCCATGCCCACAAACTCTGAACTTAGCAGCCTGGCTCCTGAGGTCATAGAGTTTGGACATCTGCAACTCCCTCAAAGATGCATGGGCATACTGAGGGAGGCAAGAAAGCCTAACACACGTTATTGCTATGCCAGCAAATGGAAACGTTTTGTCAGCTGGTGCAGTTCCAAAGGCGTCAATCCCACTGATTGCTCGCCTTCACACATTGTGTTATATCTAACCCATCTGTTGGACTCTGGGTAGTCTTCAATTCTTTAAAGGTTCACCTAGCGGCGTTGTCAGTCTACACCACGTCACAGCAAAAGGTGTCATGATGGAAAGTACCTGTGATTAAAGCCTTTATGGAAGGGGTTAAAAGAATGTATCCCCCCCATCACTCACCCAGCCCCTGGGTGGGATCTAAATGTGCTTTTAACTGGGCTCATGGGACCCCCTTTTGAGCCTATGGATAAAGCTAGTCTGAAAGACCTGACTTACAAGACAGCCTTTCTAGTAGCTATCACTTCTATCAGAAGAGTTAGCGAACTACAGGCTCTCTCGGTCTTGGGCCCCTTTGTTACAGTCCACAAAGATAAAGTAGTTCTGCGCACTCACCCCAGATTTGCGCCGAAATTTATTTCGAAGTTCCATGTGAACCAGTCAATCGAACTACCCACGTTCTTCCAGAGACCTACTAACATGGCCGAAAGAAGCCTTCACACACTAGATGTGCGCAGGGTAGTCATGTTCTACATGGATAGAACTAAACCACTGAGGAAAACTAAGCAATTCTTTGTTTCAGTGGCAGCTGGTAGAGAAGGGGACCCTGTCTCTAAATCAGCAATATCAAGGTGGATTGTCAAATGCATCACACTATGTTACACTCTTGCAAAGAGAGAACTGCACTTCAAGCCTAGAGCACATTCTACTCGAGGCACTGGGGCATCCATAGCATTCATTGCAAATGTTCCCCTAGAGTCCATTTGCAAAGCGGCAACCTGGAGTTCTGTACCCACCTTTACAAAACACTATTGCCTAGACACTCATTCTAGGTCTGATTCTCAGGTGGGACAAGCAGTACTAAGACATCTTTTTTCTACTGTTCCTTCTCACAACCCACCTCCAACTCCGGGTACTGCTCGCTAGTCTATGCACAGCATGTGATTCTAAGCAGATTAACAAGCATCAGAAGACATGCATTACTTACCGTAAAAGCATTTCTGATGATTGTATCTGCTTAGATTCACATGCGCCCTCCCTGCCTCCCCGCTCGGGGTGGAAGGAACATAGACTTCCTACTACTTTCTCTCTTCATGTACTCACTCACTGTAGCCTTGGGCTCCCTCATGGCAGAAAAAATACAATCGGAGGGACCTCGTGCGTGAGGGATTTTGGGTACTACACACGTCACGATAGGGATAGTGTTTCAGACACGCCTATGCCGACGTCCCCTTTCGGTCCCCCGAAAGACAAGATGCAATACTCCGTGGTTACCACTGGATGTGGGACCATATGCACAGCATGTGAATCTAAGCAGATACAATCATCAGAAATGCTTTTACGGTAAGTAATGCATGTCATTCATGAGCATGTGAATCCATGCAAGACCCCATGCTGGAGAGGAACAAGGTACTTACCTGTAACTCTTGTTCTCCAGCATGGGTCTTGCATGGATTCACATGCAAGCCCTCGCTCTTCCCCCCCTCTCTGGCTCTGCCACTTTACGTGTGCTACCAAATCTGAAGATAGCCACCAGGGGTGGAGCTTAGGAGGATGATTGTCATTGGCTGGGGGCGGTATGACTCAAAGGACACTGGTAGGCTTTAAAGGAGACACGTAGTGTAAGTTTAAAGCTAAACTGCTTCATTTTTACCGAGGATTCACAGCCTGAGCATGTTAATCCATGCAAGACCCATGCTAGACCCATGCTGGAGAACAAGAGTTACAGGTAAGTAACTTGTTCCTTCTGCGGTTTAGGCTGGGTATCTCTCTAAATACTGCATTTTATTTTTCAGTTGCCCCAAGGGAGATATATGAAAGATGTTGGTGCCAGGGCAGCATGTTCTCCACCACATTTTTCAAAACTACTTTTGAATTTGAAGCAAATCTGTTTAGCTGTGAAGTTTTGTGCCTGTTCAACAAATGCTAATTGTCACTATGGGTAATCCAATGCAAAATGAAAAAGAAAATATTTTTATAACACTTTGTCTTTTAAACCGTTGCATGAATTTCCACCAAATTTCACGCATTTTGGGGTAAGACTGTGGCCAGGAGGGGACAGCATAAGGCTAGATGACATCTTTGGAAAATGTCTTGCTGATGCATCATATGAGTTAAGTTATTAATCGTAGAATGTTATCAGTCAGTGGCTCTTCGATTTCACCTTAAATATAGTCCTTTGTACACTCAGAAGCGACCCTTTGTAGACTCGGAAGCGGCATGGACAGCATTTCATGATTAGGCCATGGGTCATACTGAAAATGCGCAGAATTCCAGGGAGACTGTGAATATACAGAAGATGCACAGCATTCTATTGAGCATGTTTTGACTGGGCACAGTACACACAGGATTCCAATGGAAGTGTTTGGGTAATACAGGAAATGCACAGCATATTTAAGCCTAATGCTTGATTCTGTGCTCAAAAGACAATGGCTATTATCGGAGAACTGTATATGCTATTCTTTAGCACAATTCTTAATGGCCCGTTTTAGATCTACACTGTCTTCTTGCGTAGTGTCTTATACTAAATCATTGGCTGATGTGACAAATCACTCAAGAGCCCTAGCCTGCCCTGTTGACATAGCAGCAACTTATTATGCCCCATTTCCCCTTCTCTCATGCCTTGGTACCACAGTCTGATTCCAGTCAAAAGTGTGGGTAGTGATTGAACCACCTGCTTAACTTGAAAAATGGTCATCCCTAATGGATGCAACCATGGAGAGTTCTCTTCCTTGTCATCCATTTTATATGCCTTATGGTTATTTCCCCTCATAATCGTGCCTGATGTCTGTTCAGTTTCTTTCCTGGCAGCCTCCTGCAGAAAAGCCATGTGCTCATAGCTGTCGAGTACATGTGGGAGGGGGAGGGGGTACCGAGCGCACCTGCCCGTTCTTGAACCATTTTGCCACTGTGGAGGTTCTACAATCAAAAACGAAACCTGGTGGGTCTTTTGGCCCCTCACCTGCTGGGCTCAGGCTTGGTTTAGTATTAGGATGCATTTTGCAAAATTAGCACGTGCTGCTCGCTTCAAAGTCAAAACGCCACCTCCTCACCACAGCCATGGTTTGGGCAGGGTGGTTGGCAGGGAAAAGGCCAAAGCTTGTGAGAAGTAGGAGATCCTAAAGTAGAATGCAGCAAAGATAGCTAAGCAGGTTAGGTGACTGTTGCTGAGATGTAATAAGTTTAGACCTGCCAGTAAACCCTGTGGTTTTTTCTGCTGCTTAATGTGCTCTAAAATGTTTTTTTTTTATTTTTTCTTCCTGGGTATTGGTTTGACTCCCTCGCTTTGCTCGCTCCTGGGAATTTCTACCACTGCACCAAAAATCAAAATGTGTTTTTGCCCCTGTAGCAAAAATCTAAAGTTGGCACACCCATTCCTGTGCCTCACTTGCAACTACCTGTAAAGGGTTGGGCCTTAGCTGTTGATAACACTGTCCTTATAATATACTGCGTGCCAGCAAAATGTGACTAGAGTTATTTGACACTCAAGAGACCCCAGTTTTGCTCCAAGCAGCTCACCCCATAGTGCAATGCATTGCGCTCAGCTGTGAAATACATTGCACTCCAGGCACTGGAGCTCACTCTCTTGGAGTGATTTTCTGTTTGCTCTGGTATTTATGTAATTCACTGCTGCTCCGAGCAAATTGGTAAGTCACGTTTGGCCCCCGAGACTGTTAATCTAGTCCTTCATTCTCCTTGCTATTTCATCATGAGTCCCACTTGCATGTATTGGGTTCTTTGTTCACTTCTGCTATGTGCCTCTAAACAAAAGTAAGTTTCACTCTCTGTTGGGACTTCACCAATTACAATGACCAGAAATGGCATATCTAATTTGATGTCTTACACTTCAAGATACAGCGACCCAGACTTTTAGGGTTACATTTTGTTGAAGTACCTACATGGTTTTGGATTCACGTAAAAAGTTTGCTGTGAAATTCATTGACATATTTTCTTCAGAAGTTTGTTTGTTTGATTTATTTATATAGCGCTCCAGAGCCAGAGGTAAAAGGGCGCTTCAGGAAAGGCAGTTACAGTTACATAGTACATATTATACAGATTGCATTTAAACATTTATACATATATACAGTTTACAGGTAGGGAGTGTGGCCAGACTCGTCAGAGGATGGTGAATGCTAGATTTTGTCCAATAGCCAACCAATAGCCTGTTTCCTAAAAGACTGGAAGGACTCAATGGATTTGATGTTGAGTGGTGGGGTGTTCCAAAGTTGGGAGGCCAGGACTATGAAGCTGCAGCCTCCGGCTCTTTTCAAGGCATATCTGGGTACCATTAGGCATAGGGTATTGGAGGATCTGGTGATTCTGGTGGCAGGTTTCAGAGTGAATTTGTTGGTAAGGTAAGGTGGGGCTAGATGGTTTAAGGCTTTATATGTGAGACAGAGGGTTTTTAGGTCAATCTTCTGTTGTATGGAGAGCCTTTTGCACGATTTTCTGGTGGTGGTAATGTGCTCTCTCCTGGGAATGTTTAATGCTGCTCTTAATGCATTGTTTTGGAGAACCTGGCATTTGTTGATTATGGATTGGTTAGCGCCTAGGTATAGACTGTTACAGTAGTCCAGTTTGGACTGTATAAGAGCCCAGGCCAGCGTAAGGCAGCTATTAGAGGACAGAAAGGGTCTACAGGCCCTGATCAGCTTACCAGTGTAAAGTGTAGCTGAGGCAGTCCTGTTGATTTGTTTGGCAAGGTTAGTGTTTGGGTCAAGATGGAAACCAACAGTTTTCACACTTTTAACAATGTGAATAGTGTTGCCATCGATGATGATGTTAGTGTAGTTAGGGCTGAGTTTAGACAGGTTATTGGGTGAGCCAACTAGGAGAAGCTCTGTCTTCTCATTGTTCAGGCATAGGCTGTGTAAGGCCATCCATGCTTGAATGATGGAGAAGATTTTGTTAATCTGGACGACATCAACATTGTAGTTACCTCAGAGGGTGAGGAGTATCTGGGTGTCATCTGCATAGTTGGTGTAGGTGACACCCAGATGGTCCAATTTGTCGAAGATTGGCTTTGTAAATATGTTATACAAAGTGGGCGAGACACATGAGCCTTGTGGGACACCACAGGTGATGGGGATAGGGTCTGCTGCCGCTACTGGTGTGAAGACCCTCATGGTTCTATTGGCCAAGAAGGATTGTATCCATGTGACAGCAGAGGAGGAGAAGTGGGCTGCGGAGGATAGATGGTTGCAGAAAATTTTGTGATCGACCAAGTCAAAGGCTGCTGAGAGGTCTAAAAGTAGTAGGATGGCGGCGTTTCCTTTTGTCTTTGATTTCATCAATCTGACTTTTGAGGTCAACAAGGGAAGTTTCTGTTCCATGTTGAGGGCTAAAGCCAGATTGACGTAAACCTAACAGTTGGTTGATCTCGAGGTAGTCTTGAATTTGCAGGTAAGCAACTCTGTCAAGGATTTTTAGCAGGAATGGGACCGTAGTAATGGGTCGATAATTAGTGGATGTGGCTGGGTCTAATGATTGTTTTTTTTAACAGTGGGAGAACCCACGATTGTTTCAGGTTGTTAGGGACTGAGTTGGTGGAGAAAGACAGGTTGATTAGTTTGGTGATGAAAGGGGATAGATCTCTGTCTGCGTCTTTTATGATCTGGGCTGGGCAGCTGTCCCCTTTGCAATTGGAAGGTTTTAAGGAGGTGATAATTTTTTGTACTTCTGGTATAGTTACCTTTTTAAATGTGAAGCCTGTATTACAGCTTACAGCTCAAGTTTACAGCTCATATTCTAACAATCGTACAAACGGGACAAGGATTAATTTTAGGCCTTGACAACAACCAGGGGTCGAAACACGTGTCGGCTGTTTTTTGGAATCTTTGCCGAATATGGAAGAATAAACATAATTCATCACTAAGTAGAACTTCCGAGCTTTTATAGGATGGATTCAAGCACTATTTGAATAAGATTTAGACTTTGAGCGCGAGACACTCTCCCAAACCATTTTATTCAAATTTCATATATGGTTTCTTTATTGCCACATGCTTTTGGGCTGGATCCTCTGATGTCCAGGAATAGTGCGCTGTCCTACATAAGTCCAATGGGATTCTTCTAGAGGTTCATATGCTAGTTCTCTGAGATTTGGGAAAAGGTAGCCACCTTGTCAAATGCCTTAATGAAAATAGGGTTTGGTTCTTCTGACCTATTTCTAAACAGTGGAGCAGGGCACAGTAATAATTTCCCTAGTGAATGCAGTTGTTTGTATAAGTTGATTCCCTTATTTCATTTATTGGAGTCTGGAGTTTCTTTTCAAGGTCTGCAGATCAACCTTGCACTGTTACTACAGTAGTTATGTTGTCCTGCAGCTGCTGTTTATGTGCCATTAGTGCCTCTGTGGTTTGGAAGTTCCACAATGCAAGCCCCTTAGGCAGAATTTTAATTAAAAGTACGATACTTTATGTAACCTATATTGAGCTCAATTCATAAAGAGCAATTTTACATTATCATTTACCTAATTTTGCATAGGCTCCTGGGATATACTATCCTTTCAATGATCCTTTTGCCATGGCAGGCACCTTTCCAAATCAATCCATATATTATGACCATATCCTGCTCAATGTATCTTGAACCGCGTCTCTCTCATCATAATATCATGTGGCTGACAATGAAGAGATGATCTGTAGAGGCAGCTGGTGAAGAGATTTGCCTGCTCAGCTCGGAAAACCTAATTTAAGAAAGGGAAGGCACTGTGGGTAGCTCTAAATGAAAGGTGCGAAAAGTCTGATAGCCCTTGCCTGCCATCATTTTCGCTCTGGTATACCACCAGCGCAACAGCTGGGTGTCTTTTAATATTACCACTTTGTCTGATGTTGTGCCCCAGGAATCTGTAAGCCCTTAGTACTCTTCAATTTGAGCACCATGGTGTCACTGATGATCTGCAGCACTGACGTTGACCCAGATACAATGTGCCTATCGCCCAAATGTAAAATGTTGGGGAAGCCAATTGTAAGTTACCTTGCCTGAGGGGACTTCCTCTGATCCCCTGCATCTATGTAGGTCTTTGTGGGACTGAAGCTCCTGATGTCTCTGCCAGTACCAGTGACCCCATGCGTGTTTCACGCAGTGCACCACTGCCATTTGTATAGATCTATAGTGCTTCTTTGCCAAGTGTCACATCCCTTTGGTTTCCCTGCCTGTGTCGGATGATGCCCTTCCTTCGGGGGACTGCTTTTAGGATGGGTGTCATGCTTGGAGTTCACTTCCCAGTGTGAACTGCATCCAGGATAGGTGTGGGGCTTAGAATTGGCTTCCCGCTATCAGCTTCTTCTGAGGGAGGTTTGCTGTTCATTGTTATTATGGTAGTACCTCCAGGCCCTCATCTTCTGTGGAGGCATTGCGTTCAAGTACTGTTACCATGTGAAGTTCTTAAGGTGTTGCACAACATGCCATGGAGAGCGAATGCTCATACCTGGCATACATATGGTACCAGAGAGAATATAGGGGGTCACACATGAAGTAACTTGGTGTTAATGCAGAGTTTTTAGCTCTTAGATGAGGTACACAGAGGTTCGTGGTAATGCGTTGGATATACATGAAGTGCACACTGGTTCATAGTTAATGCGTGCGTCATACATTAAGTGCACTATGGACCATGAACAGTGCATAGGTCGTACTGTACACAAAGTACTTGTAATGCACAGCCGTACAGATTCATTGTTGTACGCACGCACGCATCCTTTGGTCATTCTTGAATCATCAAGTGCGTACACATCTGTGGCAGTCATTCATGAAGTACTCTCGGGTACCAAAATGGTACTTATGTCTTGGATGATGTGCACACCATTCCATAGTTGTTGCATCAGTCTTGCATATAACGCTCATTGGTCCATGATTAGTGTTGCACATTTGGCCTTGCCTTGCATGAAATGCATGCATTTTCATTGAAGTGCATGCTGTCCATTGGGAATGTTATGAAGTACACTGGGACCCACAATTAGTGCTTGGATCCTACAGAAGATTTACACATATCCACATGGACTTTGTGAGTTGTACATGAGGTGCAGGATGAGCCACCCCCCAGTTGACATTACCAAGAAACCTCTACACTTGTCTCATCTACATTAACTTCTTCTTGCTTTCACTTCGTCTGCATCTCCACATCGTCAAGATGGCAATGGGTATGCTTAAGGTTACCTGTATGTGTAGGGTCCGGATCAAGGGTGGGGTAGGTGGGTAATATGGGTTAGAATAGAAAGAGGGATACAAGGGTTTCTCCCCCTGTAATGACTGTTCAAAGAAGTGAATGACAGAAGATGCAAAGGTAGCAGAGGTAAACGTGACAGAGTGCATGTACGTCAAAGGAGTGCAGGCAAAGTAAAGGCATACAATCCATATGACACGCACATAGACCGGTGACAAGTATCTAGGTTATACATGAAGCACTTACTCTGTGAATAGTTCCTGAGCCACAGAAATACTACTTATGGGGCCAAGAAAAGTGCATGGAAAGTTCATGAAATACACACACGTCCATGAAAATCCGCCGGTCATACATGAAGTTCAGTTTTCTTCCCAGAAAAATATTTTGTTATGATTAAAGTCTGTGTGCTTCCAAGGAGTATGTGACGTTCATATAAATACATGAACATTGTGTGGCTCATGCATGCAGTAAATGCAGCTACATGAGTACATGCTTGGGCTATACATGAGGCACACCTTAATCTATGGAGAGTTGTGGTCCATTCCCAGGCAGTCTGTCACTCTAAAGAAGCACCTGCTGTGTGTTACAAAGAGATCACTGCTCCTTGCAGAGTACACGTAGGCCTATCCTTCTGTTTGTATCTTATGCTATTCGAATGAACAATCATTTTCAACGGTTATCATGTGTGTCATTAACGTGCCTGCCCCTTGTCATGTCCACCCATGCATTGTCCCCGGTGAGCGTTCCATTTACTCCCCTCCACATCCTGCACAGACTGTCACTCAAACTCAAAGCATTGTAAGAGGCTTCCTCCATTGTTCCGTCCTGTATATAAATAATACTTCTCTGAAGCGGGGCTTTCGCTAGAATTGTGATTAAGCATCTGTCTATCAAAAGCGTTGTCAGGCATTGTATTCAAGTAGAGTATCTTCAGCTGCAAAGTAGACGCTGTTAAGCAAGAAGCACAGCTTTGGGATTACATGTGGGGTTTACGTTCAAGAGCTGCCTCGCCCTGGCTCTTTACAGAGCTTGATTATCCAGCCCAAAAAGGCCTGGAATGTGCTCTGCTCATTAGGCGAAGTGTTAACCAGCAGGTGTTTTTCGGTCAGCACCTTCACACATGTGATATAGTGGATCAGAGATGCACCCCTCTAACTGTGCACTCAGCCAGCACAAAGCCTTCCAAGTCAGCGGAGACTTCCTTTTCACAAGGAAGAGCTGAAAGTGCCTCCTAGATGTACAAGGTGCCTGGTTGACGGGTATGCAGAATGCGTTTCGGACAGGGACGGCGCAGCTTCAGGACTACTAATCTAAGCTCATGTGAAACCTTCTGACAGCTGCTGAAGAGGAATTCCACTGCCTTCTAATTGCTGGTGAGCAGCAGGGAAAATATCACATGGGTCTGGTGGTGTACATGTTTTCCATTGCAGCGTGCCTGATTGCAGTCATGGAGTTGCTAAGCAGAGGAAAGATTGCTGAGGGATGCTAAAGGGAGAACTGTGTGAGCAGCTCAGGGATGCCTGCGGTTCTGCTGCCAGGACCTCGTCCATTAGTTGGTTGCTTTGCTACCGTGGTTCTGACTGAATTATCTAGGACCCGTGTTCTGGAAGCCTTAGCCAGGGCTCGTGGGAAGAGGGGGTGCGTGCACGCTCTTTCTGTCTGCTCATTGCTTAGGGCAAGCACCTATTTCCCTTTGTTTTCAAGCATTTCAGGTGTTTTCCCGCACGCCAAATGCTGACCAGCTTCCCTTGGCTGTTCAAGTTGAGTCTTTGGCCATGTGAAAGCAGTCTGTCAAGCAAGGTGCTTGTATTTATATAAGAACTGTTTTGCACATTGTTTCTTCGTGTGTGCTACTTGCCACAGTGATTTCTTTGTCCAGGAGTGCACATTGCAGTGGCACATGGCAGCTTACTTTAGATGATGTAAAGGACATGCAGTTGATAGCTCTCTTTGTACCTTTTCTGCATTGGACATTCCAATAAGCGTTTCTTTCCTGCAGGATTGGCCTCTCGTGCTTAGACAGTTGAAAAGCTAGTGCCAAGCCAGACAGAACACAGGGTTTAGAGTATGAAATCTCTTCTTGGCTCTTCAATTGAAGACCCATTCCATAGTGTAAATCCTGCCTTCTCTTTGGCGAGGCAACCGACAGCACAAGATTAAGCACTCCTGCACCACCCCACACTGCCATTACTTTAAGTGATTTATTTTTTACACTTTCCACATTTCCACATTGTGCTGCTTCCCTGGTAAGGCAATACTGCTTGCATTAGTTCATGACACTTTGACACATGACTGTTATTTTGAGTTATTCAGTACACCAGCTAAGGGGGTGGGTCCTTCTGGAACGAATAAATTGCTTCATTTGGGGAAGTTAGTCTGTTAGGTATCATGCTATTGTCATTTGGAGAAGGCACAATACATGCTTGCATATGGAACTCTACTTGTTTTTTATTGTGGGTGAGTCTAAAATGCATTTCACTTCAAATGAAAAGCTGAAAGAAAAAAAAAAGAAATTAAATGATAATAACTAAACAATCAACTGCTGACAGGCAAGCTGCACCAGCAGAATACTCCACTGTCCAATAGCTACAGACTTCCCCTAACAAAGACATCCGTTTTCAATATTTTTTGGGAGAATTGAATTGTTGGCACTTTGTTTTTATCACTATTGAGGCCTATTTTATCTTTTCCATTCTAGAGGTTTTGGTACAAATCAAATTTAAAGGTTCCCGAAAACAGAGGCGTGATTTTGAAATTCTTTGATGTAAAGAAATGCAATCTTTTTTGATAGTGACTAAAACATTGTCTTTATTTTCCTGCTTTCTTAAAATTATAATGACATCTCATAAATTCAACTGGTCAGAGGCAGGGAATTAAATTGGGGTGTAGGACTTGTGTGAACCTGTGACACTCCTAAATTAATACTTCAAAGAGTGAAACTGGTGTGAGCCAAGCCATGCACATTTCTGAAAAGCACTATCCAGAAGTGTGGCCACACAGTAAGCTCTGATGTGTGTGCCCAAGGGGCACTGTCGAAGCTAAACAAAGAGCAGCCAAAAAACCCACAAACGGGCAATCTGTGACAGAAGCAACTGTTTAATCAAGTTGAGTGTTCGTACAATGTACCGCCAACAAACATAACGTGCCCTTGCCCCTATTAAATGAACTGTTCCAGAGGGACCAAATACTCACATGTGCACTTTGATACCACTGTAACAAAATGAAGTGTACAACCAGGCACATCATAAGTCCAAGGGTTGGAAATGGATCCTATCTTGGAGCGCACTATCAGGGAAAAGATGGAAGAGTACTTTGCCCACAATGACACAGGGGACGTCCCGCTGGGAACCGTTTGGGAGGCCTCCAAAGCTGTCATGCGGGGCAATATGATGGCCCTAAAGGCGTCTAAAGATAAACAGAGGTTTCTATGGGACAAAGAATTGGAGAAGAAGATAACCAACATACAAGGGGAAGTGGCACGGAATCCCGATTCTAGCCTGAAGAAGGCCTTGAGACATATGCAGGGACAATTAGACATGCTCCGTACAAAAAAAGCAGAAAAGAGCATACTGCACCTCAGACATTGGTACTATGCAAAGGCCGACAAGGCCGATTAAATGCCTAGCCAAACAACCACGGGCCAAACAACAAGCGCTATCGATCAAGAATATACAAAATAAACAGGGAGGGATACAAACACGCACAAGAGACATAGGGGAGGTCTTCAGAGACTACTACCAAACACTGTACGCAACAGGTAGCCAAACAGCTCAGACCAAGAAACATACTTAAAAGCCCTAACCATACCACAAATAATGAAGGAAGATAGAGCATCCTTCGAGGGGGAAATCAGGGAAGAGGAAGTGAAGAAAGCAATAGCAGGACTACCGATAAACAAAGCACCGGGCCCAGATGTGTTCACGGCCTCGTTTTACAAGAAATACGCAGACACTCTATCCCCATTCTTAACAAAGCTATTCGAATCATTGAAAGAAGTGGGGAACGTGACACCATCTATGAACAAAGCCATGGTATTAGTCTTTCACAAAGCTTGGAAAGAAACGGCGCAGCCAGGGTCCTACCGCCCAATTGCCCTAATCAATCTTGATTCAAAACTATATACAAAAATCCTACCATCGAGTCTCTCGCCTCTCCTCCCCAAATTGATAAACGCTGATCAATCAGGCTTTATCCCCGGCCGGCAAACCCACAATAATACGAGACAAATAATACACCTGGTAAAGAAGACCGGCTTCACGCATACCCAGGCAATATTATTATCATTAGACGCCGAAAAGGCATTTGACCTTGTGGAATGGCCACTTATATTCCATACGCTAAAATACATGTGGTTTGGTGAACATTATGTAAAAATTATCAGGGTTAACTAGAACGCACCATCCATCTGAATAGCCATAAATAGGGAAGTCCCGGGTAGAGTGGAGATCACAAGAGGCACAAAACAAGGATGCCTGCTGTGCCCCCTATTATATATGCTATCTTTTTAGAGCCACTCCTAATCAAAAAGAGTCTACCACCCTCACAGGGATAGAAATGGCAGGAAGGCAGCATAGGGTAATAGCGTACACCGATGATATGCTGGTTAGCCCGATGGACCCAGCATGCACACTCCCTGAAGCAATACAAGAATTAGATAAATTCGGGGCAATCTCAGGGCTGAAAATTAACAGACATACATCGGAAATACTTATCCTGGCAGGGGACAGAGGGGAGATAAAACATAAAGCGACCTCCCTAAATATAAAGATAGCAGACAAGAGGGAAAACTATCCAGAATTGTTTGCGAAAATAAAGAGGGACATAGAGAGATGAAACCCCCTAACGATTTCCTGTTGGGGACGCATAACATCGATAAAGATGAACATTGTACCTAGGCTGTATACTATTTTCAGGCCATCCCGATAAGGGTCCCCAAATCCTTTTTCAGAGCACAGAAGAGCATGCCCTGTTTAAACCAGTGTTCGGGAACCCAGAATTACTGCCAGGAATGGAAAAGGATGCGTTCAATAAATGAGAGATAGCAGGGTGCACGAAAATAGGGGATATGATACAAGACCAGGACATTAGATTGTTCGAGGCCTGTAGAATACTCCTGAACCTCAAGGATTCAGACAGATACAAATGTGAACAGCTTAGGCACTGGCTAGCGACCCCGACCATCAAACAAGCGGCCACAAGGGATCTCACTCCATTCGAAAAGTTCACACTGACTAACTCAGGGTCCACAAAATTAGTATTGTCACTGTATAAGTTTATCTATGTGCAGAAAGATGACCTCAGGTGGAGCTACATGCTGAAATGGGAGAACACCCATGGGGAAATCATCCGTAAACCACAGTGGGGGGAGCTCTGGAAAAACATTCCCAAACTGACACGTTCAGTCCAAATGAGGGAAATGTGGGTAAAGATTGTGACCTAATGGCACTATACCCCGGAGAGACTAAACACAATGTACCCACACACATCCAAACTATGCTGGTGAGGCTGCTCAAGGGAGGGCAACTGGAGGCCTATATGGTGGGACTGCCAAGGGATTCAGGGATTCTGGGAAGAAGTGAAGAAACAGATGCAGGGGATGTTTCCAGATGCTTGCCAACTGGGAGAGAAGGTATGCTGATGTGGGTTAAAGGACCCGATCGCAAAGAAATTCATGAAACCACAATGGAGAAGCTTTATGGGCCTAGTTGTAGCGGCATGGTTAGCAATCACCCAGAATTGGAATCAATGGGACCCACCATTGGTGTTTGGCTGGCTACAGAAGGTGTGGACATTGGTAACAATGGAAAGATTAAGGGCACAAGCGGGTCCTTTAGGAAGGAATGGGGTGCAGTACTGGAATACCTCCAATCATACTACATGGAACAATGGTGCCCACATAAAATAAGAATATTGGACATATTTACGGCATGACGGATATCCGAATAGGAACCGAGGACAGAGATCGTCTGGTGGGAGGGAGAGGGGAAAGTTGGGGTTGAGTTAATGTTAGATATTCATGTACATTCAAACAATAAAAATATATATTTTTAAAAAAATGACATCCCATCTGCTACTATGGCACAGAAAAGGCCCCAATATGGAGGCCAGAATAGTTGTGAACATCTCTCTGAAGGACTCACCAACCCAAGGGGGTTGGGGGGACAAGTGCTTATATTTTCTAAGGCCAAAAAAACATGAATTTACAACTTTCGTTGTCACTTTTTCATGCACGCGGACACATCTACTGGCTGAATAATCAATTTGTCATTTTAGCCAGTAGATTTTATCCAGGTGTAGACAGCTTGAGTATAGGTTAATAACGTTGTTCATTGCCATTAATACTTGCTGAGTGTTCTATCCCTCCTATTCTGTTTTAAACAAACCAATTTGGTCACTTTCATAAAAAAGTGACGCTGTGAAAGTTGTAAAATCATGTTTTTTTGGCCTTTTAAAATATAAGAAAAAAATCTTTGTTCTTTCTTATTCTATCCACTAATAGACAGGCAGCACACCAGCACAAACTAAGGACATCCTGTATGAAAGGCGGAGACAGCTAGAATTTCTGTCCATTTTTATCTCTTTGCAATGATACGCTATTCTGAAAATCAAACATTAACTTGAAGAGCACTTGATAGACTCCATCCGTGTAGTGATAGTCGGTCTCCTCTTGAGATTGTTTGTAATGCATCACGGTTGTTGAGCATAATTACTGCTCCCAGCGCAAATGTCGAGCATCTCTTTGAAACCTGTGTAGAACTTGATTTTGAACAGATTGCCAACTGGTGGAATCAGTGACATTTGGAAACATGCCAGAGCTTGATGAGGATCCACAGCCCTTAAAGCTTTTCAGAAAGGTGCATGGTTTGTAGAATTCCTTCTATTCCTCTACTGCAGATGATTTCAGGTTCATAAGTCTATTTGTTTTCAGGAACCCATGAATTTATTTGTACGTCGCTTCAATTTATAATCACAGACTCAACACTTATTCTGACCCTCTGGTGGTTTTCCACTCCCATGTTCTCTATCCATCCATGCTCCTTTGATACTCCCGCACCCTTACTTTTGCAACCCCCCACGTGCGTCACCTATGTGCCTTTCCCCGTTGCTTTCCGGATAGGTATGTGCTTTATAAATCTATACATTCTTGCATACATTACACTTAAACCCGTAAAAAGCGGCAACATTACTAACTAGGCCTTAGTAGTGATACAACTGAAGCCCACAACCTATAAATAAGCACCACAATGAAACTGTATTTAATAAAGATGCCTTTACTAAGGGCATTCTGTTGTTTTTGGGCAGTGTTTCTCTTTGAGTGGCTGCAGTCTTCATTTGTAGCAATTTGTCTATGAGCATGTATTTCTTTTCTTTTTTCCTTTTTAGTCTACATCTAATTCTTCTGCTAGGGTAGTTTGCCTTATTTGAAGTGGTTGTCTTTGATAGGGGCAGTTTGTCTATTTCTTCAGGCAGTTTATCCTTTTGCTGGAGCAGTTTGTTTCCTTTGGGTTCGTTGGTGTCTTTATTGGGGGTATCTTCTATCGTGGGTGGGGCATTCGATACCTTTCTTGGGTTAGAAATCTCAAGCTGCCAGATTAATATTTTGTTTTCAAAGTTGAGCATTTTGCAGCCTAGCAGTCACAATAGCCTATACTAGGTGATTTTGTTGATGCCGCTTGTGGAGAGCTGCTTTGTGGGGTTTGATAACGTATGAACCTCTGGTAATGATGTGACCATGAAGCTAGTAGCGGTTATGTTTAGATTATGTCCTGCATACGATGGTTACTAATAAATGAAGTTGTCTTGTCTACCAGCTTTGTTTATTGTTCTAGTTGTTCTATCACTGTCTCAGGTTGGTACAACTGCAAAATTGTGGCCATTTATTTAGACTAATTGCACTGTTTGTCAACACATTGGATCATCTATTTAGAAGTGAATGAGCTTCCCCCTCTAGTTGGATCAGTTACTACCATGGTTGGGATAGGTGACATGGCGGTAAATCTTCCCCAAATGATGATCGAATGGCTAGTTAGAATATTAGTGGTTGGAGTTGTAAGTTGTACTGGTCACAGCTTAGACTTTGTGCTACATTTTGGGTTCTGAATTTCGTGTTTACTTTTGGAACATGTGATGTATACAATGAGGCCATAACATTGTGGTCATTGATGGCACACTCAAGACAGTTTCTGGTCTTCAGGTTGGAGTGTGTACTTCTCTCTTAATTGAGTCAAATGTACATAGTGATTGACAGCTTGATGTTTCAATTAGTACAGAGTACGCTACATCCTTTAAAGCTAATGTTGAGGGACTTGGGCTGCATGATGTAATATGCCGCTGTTGAGATGAACAATGTCACTCATTAGATAATATGATATAGATATATGATGGGTGGTTGATGTTGAACCTGGGGATAATTCAGGTGGCACATTTATCAATGTATGCGGTTAATGAAGTTGGATCTAGCAAGTGGCAGAATATTTAACAGTTGTATGCCCAGTGAAGCCTTTAAGATGGTGGATTTCACAATTGGCTGGCTTTCTGCTTTACTTTTAAGTAGTTTGTCCTGATCTTTGTTCACACCTACTTCTATCACAGATTACCTCACCAATCAGGAAACAAATGATGAAGTGATTGAGATTGTGTGTGGATGTTCTGAGGGTATTTCTGATAATGTGGAAATACACAAGAGTGCCATGCTAGGCAATGTGTAGGAGGGGAGACAGATGTTGTATAAAGGTCTATTTGGTCCATTTAGAGGAATTGCAAAGGTTAAGACCACATGCATGCCTGTGCACCACACAAGGCACTGTACACACTGGCAGGCCAATAGGACACCCAGACTTGGCAGTAATAAACACAGGTGGAGCATTCAAACACTCCGAATGTGCACTAGATGGTAAAAATGAACGACAGACACACAGGTGGGGATCTGTAAATGTATGGAGCAGATTTGAGGCGCTTCACTGGTGGAGTGGCACTAGGACACAGGCAGGGCTCTAGGAACTACAAACAACACTAGGATGCACATGTTTGGTATTAGGACACAGACTTCAATCTTGGATCACTTGGGCAAAGACTGCACACAGGGGACCATCGGACAGATGTGCACAGCACTAGGGCATACACTGCATTGTGGGCACTAAGATACACAGGCATTATGTCTCTCTTACTGACTGACTTGACTCCCCCCTCTCTCTCATACAGAATAGGGACACACACATTCTTAACTCATTCATGTACAGTCAATCATTATTCATCCGGAACCGAGACATGCACTGTACAGGAACACCTCAAGACCTGCTCAATCATACACTTACTCCACAGGACCTCATTAAACCACACAGATATGCTCCCTCTTTCCCTCACCCTCCCACTCCTTTGTCTATCCCCCTCCATCCCTCCCTTCATAGCCGACAGTTATAGAAATAGGGATATAATGTATCAGATTCACAGCCATAATTATGGAGGAATAAGGGGAAGAACACTGACACACCGTTCTGGGTGAAAACTTTATGTGGTGCATGTCCGACAAGCATATTGTACCAGGCCCTTGGCCTAAACACACAGAGTGCACGCACAGGACTTACTCACCCACACGTTTGTATTCCATAGAATGCCCATACCATACATGGTGCACAAAATATGCACACTGAAGGCCTATGCTACTCGGATGTAATTGCCAAGCTGTGCTTGGGCATAGTGCTAGGCATACAGACTAAACACATAGTTAATAGACGGCACACACATTACTGTTGTTAGTCTGCACACAGAAGATCTGTCGCAGGATGTGCACTAAGGAGACATTCGCTGCATAAAGCCTAGGCTAACAAACTACTACAGTGGTGATTTGGCACAGTATAAACACTTTGTAACATAAGTTAATACCCTGCACACACTTTACACATAGGATACACACCATTCACACAAACTGAACATACAGTGCACACACATACACACACGACTTAAGTTGATATAGGCTGCACATTTTACATAACCAAGTAGGGTGCTGGATTCACAGACTTCACACATGGGGTGCTAGGCCCACAGAATACACACATGTCATGGTTCGGCGGCGGCCAGTTTGTGCTACTGCAGGGTGCTGCTCTGACTTGATGAACTGATGTTCTTATACTCTTCCGTTTTTTTTTTCTATTGGTTTGATTCTTTCAGAGAGAATCACAGTGAAATTGAAAGACGTCGGAGGAATAAGATGACACAATACATCACAGAGCTGTCTGATATGGTGCCCACCTGCAGCGCGCTGGCACGCAAGCCTGACAAACTCACCATCCTACGCATGGCCGTGTCGCACATGAAATCCATGAGGGGCACGGGAAATAAATCCACCGACGGCGCCTATAAACCCTCCTTTCTGACAGAACAGGTGGCTCTTTTATCCATACTTTCTTTTCATTACTGAATGATGATGACAGTATAGGGGTCACTATAGTAATCAGAGATCCAACTTTGTGGATCAGATTGACAAAGAGTGTCCCAGTGCAGCACAACATGGCCTCTTTCCTTGCCACACTGCATCCCGCACTGTAGAGGCCAACTTGTATGCCCATGGCAGTGCCTGACCAATGACTATGGCAAGACCTTGGCCATGTTTCATGGTCTGTCTTTTTGACAGTCTGTCCGGCCCTCGCTCTGTGTCAGTTTGTCATGCCTTGCAGTCTGTGTCAGTTTGTGAGTTCTGAGTCTGCAATGCCACTTGGGCACATCTATCGGGCCCTGGTCATGCTCAGCCACTTGTGCTTTTGGCTTTGGTAATGCTCACTCGTGCTGTTCTCTGCGGTATCGGCCTAGCAGTGTGGCCTGGCATGAGCCCCAGGCACATATGTTGACTTCTTTACAGTCGGACCTGTTCACATGCAGTTTGTGGCGAGCCATGTTGTACTGTGCTTGGTCACTTGATTTAGCGTTGATGGTCTGTTTTTGTGGCAACTGGCTTTCTTTCACCATCTGTACATAAACCACTTGTATCTGCATATAATGAAGTGCATACATCTAGGCATTAAAGCAGGATATGGGACAGAAGTTCTTATTTCACATGTGCTAGGGCTTGTGTTAAGATCTGCCCATGATAGGCCTTAAAATAACCCTGTGACTGTTGCGTCCTTCTTGGTGCTAGGGATGGTGTAGATCAGCCAGGGGTTTCAGAGTTCCCACGCACACCACCTAATCCTCACTTCCTGCTTCCATCTTGAAAAGTGGAAGACCTTTTTTTTCTCACTAAAAAATTCTAGCAAAGCCCAATCATGTTAACCATTAAACATAGCCTATAGACCAAGCTTGACAGTCTTTCACTCAACAGGAAGAATGTAGAACTACATTTTACAACCCCTTGTTTCTACGGAACAGGGAAAAGCCAAACCTCCCTGGAGAATGCATTGTCACTGATCAGGTGGAGCGCAGACCAGGCTCCGCAAGACATGGCCACTGCATAGTGGAAACACAGCCCAAAATTCGCCATCCATTGCCTGAAATCTTAAGCTAAATGGAAACCATTGACTGAGCTACACCATCCATCTCCAAGCAAGAAACAAGGGGTGCACTTGTGATTTTAAAGTGGTTACATCCGACCTTGATTCTGGGAATCGGTCATGAGAAATCAGCTAGCAGGCCACATTTTGATATTTGTGTTAGTATAATGTGGTTTGTAGGAATGAAGAAAAGGAAAATTATGGAGTTTATTATAGGCACAAGTGCATATAGGAGAGAGGAGGAAAAGTAGCATATTTGCATTAACATACCTGACCACTCTTGCCCCCATTCTCCATCGCACACTGACCTTCCTGCCACCCATCTGTGTGTTTTTCTTTTTTGCAATAAACCTGATAACATCCCTGTATGTTGCCTCCCTTTTTCCCAACCGCCTATGTGCTGCACTAAAATCTGCTCTCCCTCCACACATCACCTGTATTCCCTTCCCAGGTTCTTGTGCACCATGGCATCATCCTTTTCTAGTACCCTATGTACCCTTCTACTTCTTGCGACTAGCACACTTCCCATGTTTATTTTATGCTGCCCACACAGTTTCCTGCATGTTTGCTGCTTATCCATTTCTTATTCCCTTTTTACTACCAACCGATGTTCTTCTCCTTGTCTGCAATTCACCTGAACTCTCTTCCTGGTTCTACACCCACACCTACTCATCTACTTATCAGCTACCCACCCATACTTGCCTCTCATGTTCACAGACGCTTCTCTTTCCCAACTGTGTGTTTTCATACCTGCATCCTTACTGTTAAAATGTGTTTTAAATGTTTGGAGTTGCTGCACAGCATTGCAGTACTGGTCTGGTCTAGTAGGTGCCCTATAAAATGATAAAATTATAAAGTAAAAGCATAAAATCAACTCTGTTCAAATATAGCCAGTTCTCATCTGCAATACAGGAAGTGACACTGTCGCCTCACGCAGAAAGTGATAGCCCAGCAATTCTTTTTTCTTTTACTTGTGCTAAATTAAATCGAAATTGTATTTTTTTTTCTTTATTAAAAAGGTAAGTCATGTAAAGAAGTGACAGTTTTGTTAGCTTGCAAAAGAGCCTGCAACTGCACTCGAAGAGACCGCACACTGCGCAAACATGAATAAGTGCCAACATGCTGCCAAACACAGCGAGTGATAGCACAACCACACACAGTAAAAGGGCAGGAGCTTGTATGAAGTAACAGCGTTGTGTACAAAGTAACACTACTGGCACAAAGTCCTAGCACAGCGCAGGACGTAACCATTCGAGCCTGCAGAAGATTTATCAACCAAGCACAGCCAGGTAGTCTAGTAAAGCCACAAAATAGGCTTCTGTTCTGAAGAGTGTTTCTCCCCTCCCTTCATTGTTGTGAGCAACTGGAAAGCTAGTATTCTCTTTTTTGCTACCTCCTGCAGCGCCACCGTCTAATGACCTTCCTTTTCCTCTCTTCCTGGTACGTGGAGTTGTAGAATGAATTGCTGTGAGAGTTGCGGGCAAAGGATTATTACCTAGGGGGAATCAGTAGCTTCCACAAGTGTTAAGGTGAAGCACAGGGGTATGGCGGCTGAGGGTGCAGGCTGAGCTCTGTGTGCAGTTCAAGCCTTCAGTAGGAATGTGAGAAACAGGTGGAGGATAAGCATTTTGTGTTCGTATGTGTTGGGGGGTGGGGGGAGTGCTTATGGGGCAGGTAGCAGTATGCATAGGGTGAGCTCAGTTTGAGCTTGGCCAAGTGGGTAATGGTGTGCTCTAAATGGAGTGGGAAGCCATAGGAGCATAGTGAACTGAGGGGCGGCTAGAAATAATTGCAGCAATAGGTTCTGGTCCCCCACATTTGGGTCTTCTCAAAAACCTGTGTCAGAGATGAACTGTTTATTCTAGGTCACAGCAAACTCTTCATGAGCCCCACAAATAGTAGTTGTGATAAAGACCTCATGCTTTTCTCAGCTAGTCTTCTACGAAATATCATATAACCTTTTCTCTTTTCCATGTCTTGGTTTATTGGACAATGCCTTTATTGCCACCAGGATTGACTGCTGTGGTGCAGCCTATCAGGGATTACCAAACAGATAGTGGGTGGTTTCAGCTGTCCCAGCATGCTGCTGTGCAATTAGTGAAGGACCAGAGGGAGAAGTCATGTAACCCCAGCTTTGGAATGTTCACTTTGGCTACCTGTGGAGAAAAGATCCTCCTTAAATCAGTCTGCATAGTCCACAAAGCCATAGGTGCACCTGGCCTGACTTTATTCCTTTTGCCGATATAAACCTAATGGATGTCGCAGTTCTGCTGACGTCGATCCCTTGATGGTACCCACATTTGGAAGATGTGAACAGGCAGGACAGTGTTCCTAGTGTAAGTGTCCTGCTTCTGCTTTGAATGGTTCAGACCTGTACCAGCACTCCTTCTAGCTGCAGTCTTCTGCAGATGATGCTTATGCTCGTTGATTCCTTTGTTCTCCTACCACCCAACTCCTCTGTAGGTGATAGAGTACTCTGTTTAACGGTGTATACATCCGTGCATTGAGCTGCATTTAGGAGGATGAGAAATTGATGCATTGGTAGAAATATTTATTTTTTTGTGTAAGGCAAACTCAGTAGACTGAATGGGAAGGTGAGTCTTGAGTGTTGGATACATCGCTGGTGCACGGTGAGCCATATCGGTGATTATAGGCTGCAATAGTGTCGGAAGGACACAGAGAAGGCATGAGCCCACATTTTCAGTCAGTTGTATTTGGAAAGGTTTGCTATAGGTGGTGCAATGTAAGCAGTTTGAGAGCTGCAGGCCTTGGATATGCTATATCTGGGATTGTGTGGCTAGGTTTTGTGTTGAAACTGCAGGTGGCAGTTTTTAAAAGCCACGCAGTGAGAAGGAGGTTGGATGATGGTGTAAGACATGTAAGTGTATAGTTGGTTAGAAGAAAAGGCTTTCAGATGTAAGGTAGACCAGCATTTTATGGAGGTTGTATGATTTGGATGTAATTAAAGAAATGGAATGACAACCGAAAATAATCTGTAAATCAAGAAAAAAGTACCACTGCAGGCATTAGGTTACCTATATTGCCAGTGTTAATTAAAATGCTCTTTATAGTTTATGATGCATAGTTCCTGGAGCCCACACAGGACACGGTTTTCCTGTGACTGTTAACCTTAGTATTAACCTAACTGTTCACCCATTGAGGAATGTGGTGTGATATCGGATCAAGCGCCACGTTGCATTAGTTGGAATGAATTCTGATATGCCAAGCAACTGGGTTTAAATGGGGTCTAAATAATCCAATTGAGAAAACTGACCAGTTTTACTTTTTTTTAGAAGTATATGTATGTTGGCTGGAGTTCCACTTTTATTCTGGACATTCAACTGATCAGATAACTAATGTAAAATATGTGTACTTTGCAACAAACCTAGTCCCTAGTCATTGTGCAAGATTTGTGTTTTTTCTAGGTGGGCTTGGTGGAGGATAAGGATATGATAAGAGAAAGAAAACAGTAGACGTTCCACTGCACTTGATCCACAATGTGGGTTGCATCGATTTGTCAGTTGAATAAGACTTTTCAAATAACTATTTAGTCCATAGTTTAAAATGTAATACACTGACTCTTGCAAGTGCAGAGGTTAAAACAAATTAGAGCAAAGTGCATATTTTTTAAAAAAAAACACCAGAATGATAATTCTCAGTTCAAACAATTGTCCATAATTTTCCATAAAAGTTAAAATCCGAATATTCACAGGCTGAACAATTATTTGAAAACGTTGCATATCTGGCAACATCCCTTCCTGATATAATCTGCAAAAGTCCCACCTTCGTTAGTCAGACAAACCAGATAGAGACTATAATGCTCTGCATTTTGTATCTCTCTGACATTGTATGAAGGCTCCACATACAGTTCAGGTTAGCTGCATTTTTAAACAGGCAAGGCTCACAGTGCGAATTAACAAATCTGCGGTATCTGCGATAGCTTGGGAGTTGGTGTCCGCGCTGATCATTTTAAAATGGGGAATTATATGTAAGCACTTTGCGCTGACATCCAAGCCATCTAAAGTAGTTAACAGAAGTGCTCTGCTGACTCCATACCGCATTCGATTGTTCAGTACTGCATTTCAGCTGGAACACATTTTATTTCACTTTCATATGACAAAAGCATAGTCCTACAGGGCATGAGCGCCACCCGCACAAACTTGTATAAGCTCGTAAACGGAAGAAAAAAACATGAGAGATCTCTGGAAGTCCTCTCTGTTCAAAAAGGTCTGAGGGGTCGCTTCTCAATCTGAGCAATGTGATGGACAATTGTCCAATGAACTGAATTTTATAATAAGAGGGAAACTGCTCAAATGTCATTAAACCGCCCCACAAAACATCGCTCTATGCTTCACATGTAATATATTGTGCAATACTATAATAAGGCTTTCATGCCAAATGTTAAGCCCATAATAGCTGAGCCTGTTACAAAGCCCTGCAACTCTAATTTTGTAATTAAGTAAGAACGACACTGCTAGCTGCAATTGGCATTAAACAAATTAGATCCACATATGAAATATGACCACTTTACTCAACCCACACCCATATAAATCCCTTGACGTAATGGGAGATTCAATAAATCTGCACCCTGATGCTCTTCTCTGGTTAGAACACCCAGTCTGAACACCCCCACCCCCTTGCTGGCCAGGATCCCAACATTAAGCATAACACTTTTCAGACATAAAACCTGCCACTCACAGGTTGAGGTTGGCATCAATAAAAGCTAAGTCTCTTCAGCCAATATATGTTTCTAATGGATTGTGTCCTCCCACAGATTCCTCATCTGTGATATATCAATATCCTGCTTGCAGTCTCGGAAAATGTTCGATAGCAGTGGGCACTGCTCCGCATCGAGTCAATGTCCCTCGATACTATCCATTCCCACACTTGGACGTGACATCAATGATGTTATAAGTATCACGCACTGTGCTCCTTGCCTACAGTTATGTTTTTCTGCATGCACAGCATGCTCTCGGAACGGTTCAACTCGCCTCAGCAATTCTTTCTACGTATTTCTTTGAATTCTTCTGAGTATGTCTATTCTGAAGACCGGTTTTAAGAGGTGTTTCGGTCTGTGACTAGTAGATGTCGACTACAAATCCGCACAAGATATGCCTCTGGTGCCTCTGTAAGGCGCATAAAGTCATAGAGTGCAGCTTCTGCTAGTCAATGCCAAACGGGGCCTTGAAAGAGCAAAGGTTGAAACTCTGTTGGTCGGTTTCAAAGTCTCATCCTCTACTCCTTTGAAAAGAAAATCTTCTGAAGGCACAATTTCATCACGGGACAAATCACCCGAGAAGCCTTAGAAACTCTCCAAACACTCTAAGTGGTCGAGCTCTAGGAGTGACTCGCATCATTCTTTGTCCTCGTCTTCACGACAGAAATTGAAGAAGAGATGCCATTGCTTTGGCTTAAGACTCCGTGCCTGACAAGAGACCAGTACGTTCCCCCAATAAGTCTTGCCTCTGCTGTCGATTAGGAATGGTTCTGTCCAAAATGATGGGTGTTTTTTCCAGGGCGGCTCCTCCTGGTTCGTCGAAAGAGCCTAACAAAGGCTAGCGATCCCACTGTGCAATCAAAAGCCAAGGCTTCAGTCACTTAATTATCGAAGTCTTTGATGCCAACCTCGAATCCAACTTCGAGTTTTAAGCTGCAGTCGAAGAAAGACTCAAGTCTTTTCGATCCATCTTCGAAGAAGATGACGATGTACCCTTTGGGTCCCAACGTTTTGACTCACCTAATGTCCCTGAAGAGTTTATTTCTGATCAATCTCGTTTGAAGGCCTACACAAAGAGGGTAAAGGAGATTTTCACATACTCCTAGGGGTCGTGGAGGAAGAACTCCTCAGGCAACCACCTCCTCACTGACCTCTGCCACAGCCACAACCCCAAAACCGCTCCAAGCGTTTTGCGCGCAGGACTCCAATGGGAGGCAAGTTGACCCAGCATCTGCAAGAATGGCGTTACATTACTTCAGATGCTTGGGCACTTCCGATAGTGGCTCAAGGGTACTGTCTCCATTTCTAAAAAGGCCCCCACGTTGTCCCCCGAGCAAGCAATCTCTTCGGGAACCAGACCCGCTCCTTTTGCAGGACATTCTTTTCTTGAATTCCCTGGAGAAAGGTACAGTGTAAAGGTTATCTGTAGCGGAGCAATACCAAGGTTGGTACTCCACCTATTTTCTGGTTCCCAAGAAGGAAGCAGAACTGCTTCCCACCTTGGACCTGAGACACTTGAACAAGTTCCTCAGGAAGGACCGATTCAAGATGGTGCACCCTTCAGCTCCATGGTTGGATGGTGTCACTCGAGCTTAAGGATGCTTACTTTAATGTGCTTATACATCCCAAGCACAGAAAGTACCTGAGCTTTGCCATTGGCAGTCCTCCCTATTAGCTTTGAGTACTGCCTTTTGGGCTGACCTCTGCCCCAAGGGTTTTCATTTTCATCAAGTTAATGGCAGTGGTGGCAGTGAATCTTGGGAGGGGAGGATCCACATCTTTCCCTACCAAGACAATTGGCTGATCAGAGCTCATTCTCCCGAACAGGCTCTGTAACATCTCAACAGCAACTGCGAATCTTTCCGCAAACTGGGCTTTTCCCTCCACTTCAAGAAGTCCCAGGTGACACCTTCCCAAAAGCTGCAATTCATTGGAGCATTCCTGGACTCTTCTTCTGGGAAGGCTATGCCCCTCCTCCCCCAAGTTGAGGGCTGAACATATCTTGCAGATGGTGACAAGGTTTCAAAACGCCCAACATCTACCAGCTTTTGTTTGTCAGAGGTTGCTGGGTCTCATGGTATCCCGCATTTTCCTGGTGCCAGAAGTCTCTCCAGGGGGCCCTCTCATCCCAATGTTCACAATTCTCAGGCAGGCTGACGGTCCTTGTTCAGGTCCCGAGCAAGGTCACACAGGATCTCCTGTGGCGTGCCTGCAAGGAGAATGTGAGGCTAAGGGAACCCTTTTGGCAACCCTGACTGGCGATACAGTGGTCACGGATTCTTCCCTCATGGGATGGGGAACTCACATGAGGGATCTTATAATCAGCAGTCTTTTATTAATGGCATTATGTGTGGATGCAGAGAAAGCATTTTGTAGTGTAAATTTGGCTTATTTAACATTTTATTGAAACCTCTTCTCTTTAGTCCTGTCTTTATGCAGTGCTTTCATGCACTGTATAATAAGGCAAAAGCCCAGGTCTTAGTGAATGGGCCTAAGTCTGCCGTCTTTAACATATAACATAGAACCCGTCAAGGAAGCCCTTTACCTCTTCTTTTGTTTAATATATTTATAGAGCCTTGTTTAAAGTATTGCTATACGCTGATGATCTTCTCCTATTCCTTTCAAATCTACATCGCTCATTTAAGAATGTATTGTAACTATTGCATCGATTTGGTAACATATCGAACTTTAAAATGTAATATTTTCTGTAAATTAGTTCAGTTGGGCTACAGATGGATTTGTACATTTAGGCATTCATATCTCTAGGCATACTACCCATATGTTGGAAAATAACACCCGTTTCAAACTTGCGTACATGATTTCAGACCGTAAAAGATGGTCTAGGATGAACCTTACAATATAGGGGAAAGTTGGCACGATTAAGATGACCATGCTTTCTAAGATCCTCTATCTGTTCAGTATGTTGCCGCTTGCAGTCTTTATTGGGTGAAATTAAGAAGGTTTTTGGTGACTTTATATGGTGGAGTGGAGCTCATCTGAAAATTCCATGTCAATCCTTTTGCGCTCAGTAGAGGAAGAGGGCTTTGTTCAGAGATCGCCCCTATGTGTGTATTGTGAGAAACCTGCTGGTACTCTCCCACCTACTTCCCCGATATCTTCCATTCAGGTGGCCAGGCAAGGGCCATCGCTATTGGATCCCGACCCTAGGGGTGGACAAGCGAGGGAGGATCACCTGAGTGGAAGGTCACAGGGGATTGTGAGGCGACTACCCAAGGGTGTGAGACATGGTATTCCCCCTTTCCTGATTATACCCCAACCCACTCTCCCTCCGCCTTCATGGGGTACTTACAGTCACATCCCATCTCCCCCTGTCCAACAAACACTGTGAAGAGAAAGATGCAACTAAAAACAATGAGGATTACCAATAGGAAAAGCATTGGAAAGCAAGACCTGGCCTACAACAGCTTACCACTAGGTTGTCCCACTAATAGTCGGGCAAGGTCAGGCGCTCTATTCCAACTGTGCACTCCTGACTCCAATTGATCCTTTACACCATTTTAAAATGTGTGGTTTTGCCAGAAGCAATGAGTGAGCGGGACCAGAGGAGCCAAGGTGCGGGAAAAGGCAAGAAGAGAAGCCTGGAGAGTCCAGAGGGGAGCAGTGTGCTAACACTCAGGCCTGGTGTGTTTGAGGGGCTGCAGCATGACTGAGGAGCCTTGTTTCCCGAGAGCCGGAGTGAGGCAGACTGCTACCTGCTGGCCGAGTCCAGAAAGATGCTTGTTCCTTTGGGAGGTGTGCCGGTCCCAACAGTGTCTGAGGGGCAAGTGTTGAGACACTGACCTCCACCCAGTGTATCCTGAGGGGACTGTTTGCCAGCGCCACGCTACACAGTGAGTTTCGTGACCGTGAAGAGAGAAACTCGCAAGCATGCAGGTAGCTGGAGCGGGGAGTGAAGACAGATGAGATTTATAAGCGGTACGAAGGTAAGGAAAGCTGAAAGTAAAGCAAGCGGAAAGCAAGAAGGAAAGCTTGAAGAAAGATGCGATGGCTTTGCTGAAGTAAAGAGATAAGAGGAAAGTGAACCTTAAGGAAGAGAAAAGAAAGGGTGCAATTGACCCGAAACAGGAAAGATGGTGTGAGTGACCCGACAGACTGGAAAAGTGAAAGTAAAAGCGAGAGAAAATGAAAAGAGGGTACGAGTGACCCAAAGGTTGAAAACGAAAGTGCAAGCGGAACGACAAAGTGAAAAGGGTGCACAACCAAAGGAACAGAGAGGGTGCTAGGGACACGAAGACAAGAGAAGTGTGCAATCGGCACGGCAAGATGAAAAGAGAGTGCATGTGTGCGCAGTAGAAATGCAGGCGTTTAGGACAAACAATGAAGTGGAAAAGAAAAGAGTGAAGGAGACACAGAAGGGAAAAGGTACCAGAAGAAGGGTACAGAGAATAAGGAGAGGGGTTAGAGGTCAGAGTGGTCGCGCCTGGGAGGAGCAAAGAACCCAGAGTTTTCAAAGGTCTCTGATACTACCTCCATGCAAGATCTGTACAGGGAAAGGTACATCCTGACCAGGAGAACTTTGTTTGAAGACGAAAGGGGCCTAGGCTTGGCAAAGAGAACCCTGAGAGGCCCAACAAGAATTATACAAGAGACATTGTTGAACTTTGTAAAGAGAGGCCTAGACTTGAGGAAGGGAATCCTGAGAGGCCAGACAAGACTGTATTTTTGTTTAGAACCAGAGGAGTCCGAGCTTGGGGAAGCGAACTCCAAGAGACTCGGAGACATTGTGAACTTTGTTAATTTGCTCCAAGAGTCCTTTGTGGAAGGTTTCAAAGTCTCCCTTTTTGTATTGAACTGCACTGTCCGAACTGCACTTTTTGGTAAAACTACCATCTGTGGCTTACATTTCCTTATTTCTTGGACCACTATTTTTCTTTAAGAATACTTCCTATGACATTTTGTCAAAGAGATGAGGTAAAGCATAGGTTTAGACACTGACAGATTTTGGGTTTGGACTTTCAGACATCGCCAGCCCTTATAAACATCAGTTGAGGGAACCAACCCCTTTTAGATATGGGGCCAGTTGGGTATTACACCAACCCTAGACTTTATTTAATTAAAGTTTTTGAAATTGTTACCTTTTGTCTGTGTCTCTCTTGATACCATGCCTGTCTCTCAGTATGTATGGAAAGGAGTCTGTCACCTATGCCCTTGGACTGCCTTCTTACAATGGATTATCGACTCCGTCTTGACAAAACTTTCCCTACAGTACAACATGTGGTTTCTGAATGGAAATATGCACACTGCATAACTGATTCAGCTGTAGGAGACTCGATCATGGTGGACTGGGATTTTCCACTCATGTACACGTTTCCACCAGTCCCTACATTCCTCATGTCACCAGGAGGTTAAGGGCGTTTGGGAAGTCCATGATTGGTCCGGACTGGGCTTGGAGGACATGGTACCCGGAGCTTCTAGACGTGTCTTCATCTGCCCTCCATTCCATCTTCCTCTGGGAGTGGACCTACTCTCACAAGTGGGAGGCTGTTGTCTTTACCCAGAAATCAGAACTCTGAACCTTCACACCTGTTTTCTGAGTGGCTAAGATACAAAGATTGAGACCTCCCGGAATACGTGGTGGAGGTGTTGCTTTCGTCCAGAAGACCAGTAACAAAAGCACTTCATGCTATTGGAACACGTTTTGCAGCTGGTGTAGAGCTAAAGATATTGATCCTTTCACTTGCAATAAACCTGCAGTGCTTTCTTTTTTTACTACACCAGGCCCAGGTGGCTGTCAAGGCGTTACCCTTTGGCGTTCTCCATCTTTAAACACACGCCAGAACAAGGCTCTTATTTTAATATACCCATTGTAATTCAGTTCTTCAAGAGACTGACTAATATTTTCCCACCGATCCTTTCATAGCCCAGGCTTGGGATCTAAACTTGGTACTAACATTTTTGATGGGAGCTCTATTTGAACCTCTCCATTCTGCTCCACGCAGAAACAATCTTTCTAGTAGCCATCACTTCTGCTCTCAGAGTGAGTGAGCTACAAGCTCTATTATGTAAACCTCCTTTCACCGTATTTTCCAGGTAGAAGGTAGATTTGTGTTTTCATCCCTCCTTCCTTCACAAGGTGGTGTCCAAATTCTATCCGACACAAAAATTAACTTGCCAGCGTTTTATCCATCCCTGCTTTTAGAGAGGTTGCATAGACTTGACCCAAAACAGGCTCTAGTTTTTATTAGCAAATGTCAGTAAAGATGACCAACTCTTTAATAGTTATACTAGACACAGGCTAGGACGGGCCGTGACTAAACAAACGTTGTCACGTTGGATCATTCTTTGTGTTACAGAATGTTATTCTATTGCTGGGAAAGATGTTCCTGAAAATCTAAGGGCACATTCCAGCCGAGGAGTGGCATCCACTTCGGCTCTGCCAAGAGGTGTACATACCAGGGCAGGACATTTGTAATGCTGCAACTTGGCCTTCGATACACACCTTTTCAAAACATTACTGTTTGGAGACCTTTGTCGGGTCAGGATGCTAGGTTTGGGAAAGCTGTTTTGCACAATATAAACCAGTAAGAAAGATCCACTGGTCCCACCTCCTTTTATAAAACTGATATAGCAGTCTCTCAAAGATGAGGAATCCATGGGAGGGCACAATCCATTAGAAGACCACATTACTTACCCTGCTAATGTTCTTTTTACTGGATGTTCCTCCCACTGATTCCTCAACGCCCTCCCAGCTTACACCTCAGACTATGGGTGCATTTTTGAATTCATTTCTCTTTCCACGACCATGGGGGTTTTCATAATCTCATGGTGGCTGTGAAGAAAGAGGGAAAAACTAGAACTGAGGCAAGGGCGCAGTGCATTCTATTCATACCACCATTGACATCACATGTGCCGTCTGCTGTCGGAAGCTTTCCCGAGACTGCAAGCAGGATATAGGTATATCAATGGTGAGGAATTTGTGGGATGAATATATACTAGAAAGAACATTACCAGGGATATTTGTTCTTTGATTGCAGCTTTCTCAATGATTTTTACCGTTACCCGGCTCTCTCAACCTCCCAAAAGTATATTTCTCATCTTTCAAGGTCGCTATCACTTTGGCTAGGTGCAGCAAACTTGACTTCACTACACAAGATAAAAAAGGGTATTTTTACGCATGTACATTATTTTCCTTGGCTTTTTAGTCTGTGTCACCAGATTTAGGAACAGGGGAATTTTATGTTGCTGATATTTCAAATTCGCCATTGCAGATTTTATAATTCTGTCTCTATCATGGATGTCAGCCATCGTAATAATGAGCCTTGCCCCCACTTCAGGTACTCGTGCTCTGTTAGATGCATGTGGTTTAATCCCTTAACATTTGTCCACGAATATGGGGTTGTTCTCAAACTCAAGATCTAACGCCTCAGGCAGCCAATTTGAGGCAAAGGTTATCAGTTCAGCACCTTCCACACCACATGGGAGACCAATGACTATCCTGTTTTGCCAGCACCACATTTTTTAAATACTCCTCTCTGTTTTACATAGCCCTATTTCCCTTAATTACAGCTGCCATCCCCTTCCTAAATTGCTTCTCGTCTAGTAGGATCTTTGTATACTATCTAATATCATAGTTTTCTGCTCTGGAGTCGAGGTTCGAGATTCCAACAGAGCTACCATTTCATTTCATTTAGCTGATGTACTCTCCAAGCATGCCACTGATTTTTCAATGTGCCCCAGCACAGCTAATCACATGGTCACGAGAGGGAGAAGAGGGCATGGATGCATCCTTGCCAATTGGGTGCTGTTTGTTATTTGGACTGTTCAATGCATTCTGAGTCCACTGATTTTGTCTTTCTATTCTTCCCAGAGACCATTATTATCTCTACTCTAATAACTGGTCTTGTGAATTGCATAGCCTTCAACTCTGATTAGGTAATCTCTCAAAGATCTGGCTTCTGCTCATAAAAAGCTTACTTGCCCCACTCTACCAGTCAATTAATATATCACCTCAGTATACGTTTCTTTCTTTCAGGCACCCCCCCTCCCGCACACACTCCACTGTTTCTTTTTACAAGCATCCTCAGTTATGATGAGGTTTCTACCCAATTTGTACACATCTGCATTTGGAGGCCATTCCCTCGACAGCCCTCTTTACCAGGCAGAGAGTCGAGCCAACTTCTGCTCAACCAGAGATTTGTGCTGCTGGGCAAGTAGCAGTGACCCATGTCTGCCAAGGCTGCTGCCTGTTACTCCTGGCCTGCAGTGATTATCAAAGATGGTACATGGACTGTGTCGCTCCTTTCTCCATTGATAGAGTACCTCAGACCAGTGCCGAAGGGTACGGGGGTCCTCCAAGCCCACCCCCAGACACACCACCATGCTCCCTCCACCTTCCTTCCCATCCATGATCTTGTTTGGGCATCTTGCAGAGTCACTTCAACAAGTTCAATGAATTCCAAAAGGGGCAGGTACATTTTCAATGTAATGCTTACGCTGTTCAAGACTTACTACATACCGGTCCACGGCCAGGGCGTTTTTGGGGGTCAGGATTCAGGCGCACACATGAAAATATTTTTTTGGGAGGAGACCACTCTGGGAGCTGCAGAGATTTGCATCTGGTGTGGTCAGCATTTGGCGATGAGAGTGTGCTATTTCTGGCAAGGAAGATGTACTGTTATTGCAATGGAAGCAGAGCAGCATATAGATTCAATGCTTTATCCTATAGAAATATTGCTCAGTAATATCCAGTGTGACAATAACATCTCCAACCATCTCACCGATCATAATTTGTATCCCACAACTTTTAAAGGCATAGACATTGTCTGACTCATGTTCAGATATCTGCCATCCCGTCAGTGGCTCCCTTCATCTGACATGGTTTTCATTACAGCTGACGAAATCAAACTCTGGATCCAATTTTAGGTAAGTTAGCTCAGTAAATATTTCATTGCAGCACTGGAGAGGCAACACAGGAACAGACAGCATGACAATGCAGCAATGCTGATCCTGTTTTACTCCTGCCCTCACAACTTATATAGGCTTTGAATCCAAAATGGCAAAGGCAAAAGAATAAGGTGGGATTCACACCTTTTAATTAAACAATAGCTCTAAATGGAGACAAATGAGACCTGGTCTTTCCAGGGATTCTACTGCCATCTTCAAGAGAGCGGAGAGCAGATGTGCACTTATCCAATTAGACTTGCACTATCTTATCAACATTCCGTTTTAAGTAAGGTCAACTTGTACCAGAATAAACGTTGGCAGTGTTTGCAGTGTTACATACACTTGTGCTGGAGCTTCAGTATGCAGGTGCGTTAGTGAAAGACTTCTTTTGTGTGCCAAATCTTGAAACTCCATTCTGCCCGCAAGCATATATGCAATTCAAAATGGTGTCTCTCCAATAATATCAGTCCAGTGCGGGGAAAATAAGGCCTAGTCTTCTTAAATTGGTACGCTTTTGCATTTCTACCTACTTTCTTTTAGAGCTTCATTTCATACAATTAAATTGTTCCACCATAGGAGTCACATTGCTAGTTCCTATTTTGATCCACTGTGTGCAATCTTGTTTGCCACTGTCCTGTTTTCATCTTTAGATTTGAATTTAACAGTTTACAATTAGATGTTGAGCTGTTTTTATATCTCGTTGGTTAATTAGTCTAGGTGACACCAATATATGTTCCCTAACACAAGAAAATGTTTCGAGTGCTGAGGGAGAGTAGTGACAGGTTGCTTACTATAAAATTAGTAAGTCCATACACGCAGCACACCATTTCGTAATTGCCAAGAGGCACATCTCACAAGCCAAAGGCAAGTGGTGAGTGCAAATGTTGCACCCTGGTAATAGTATGTCAAGAATTTAGTGAGGGGTTTACTGGTGGTTCTAAATCTAAGGTTATTCACAAGAGTACTTGAAATTGGTCCATACTTTGTACAGCAAAAGGTAGTAGTGTATAATTCTAGACCTCACAAAGCATCACAATTGTTAATGCAATTTGTAGAATTCCTTTGAACGTTGTTTGCCCTGGGCAATCTATGACTAGTCTGCAGCTTTCTCAATCCTTTGTGAAGCTGCAGGTACTCTCATGCAAACCCTGAAACTCCACAGACCTGCTGACTCTGCTCGTGTTTTGAAATTTGTAATGGTGATTTTGAAGACAAAACAGTATGTCATGAACATTATGTAGGCGTGTTTGGTCAGTGAAGCAAAGATCAAATTATATACATATGACAAAGAGAAGAACATGGAAAATATTGTAGTGTTGAAAGGTAGCAATATAGAGCCCAAAGTTCATTACAGAAAATTCAGAATAACCAAGTTCCATTTAGAAAAAAGCTTTTCAATCATTAAAATGGCAAAGTGATGTTGTGTTAGGTTTAAATGCTTTTAAACTGCCCGCATCATCACCATAGTAGTCGTGCCTGGACTTGTGTAAAGCCTGCATAGGTCCGATTTTGTAAATACGTGCCTTTGCATGTAATCATTTCATGCATGCTTTACTAAATTCTAATGATTCTTCACGAAGTCTCTATACCCCATGCACTGCCATAAACTGCCTTTCCGTTTATGCAGACCGTTCAATACACCCTTCCCTCTATACTTCTGATTTTCTCTTCTTGATCGTGGCTAGACAAGTCCTGATGGTTTGGTTTAACCAACCACCCATTGAAAGGGACAGCCCTAACATTGGTATGTAAGGAGAGCCTGAACTTCTTTAAGACCAGCCAGTGTTTTCAGAGGGTATGGTAAATGTTTTCAGCCAAGACTGAAAGATTTTTGTTTGACGCAGGCTGCTTTTGGCAATGTTTTGACACACATTAGTGAAGGTTTGGAAACCTGTCTTTCGTGCTTAATGCCCTTTGCAGAAACGTCAAGAGAATGACGCAGACTGGGATTTCCAGTCAGTACCAGTTGCATTGCTGTTTCACTAGAAAATGAAGACTGTCTGATCAAACTGGGGTATTTATTTCTATTATTTACTGGTACTGGGAAAAGGTACTTATGGCAAAGTGAAAGAGAAATGCCACAGTCATGCTTGCCAGTGACAATCATTTCTATTTACAGACCAGGATTGTCTATCCTTCTCAAACAGAAGGTGTCAACGTTCTATTCCTACAGGTGAAACAAAAAGGTAACATTTGTCTTCTTTAATCCGCAGAGGTGCATAGGTGATCCCCTTACTTCAATTCTTCATATGTTCCTTCTTTCCCTCGCTGGTATTTTCTCTTGTAACCCCAGGGCAGAGGATTCTAGCTATTCTCAGGGGTTTCTGCATGCGTTTGTCTTCACCGCCTCCACCCTGCAGTGGTTTCTTTTCACCTTCTCTCATCTAATGGTTTCTTGGTCATGCTTGTCTGGTTTCCCCTTAACTATTTTTAAACCTTAGTGGTTTATGTACCTGCATCTTAAGTCCAGGGATGTCAAAAGCATGTTTTTTCACTTTCACCTGTATTCTTCATGCCCTTTATTTCTCTCTTCTCTCCAATTCAGGGGATTTCTTCCTTAAGGTGCCTGTGTGCTTTTGCATCTCCTAACCTAGAGGCATTGCTTTCCCAGGTCCATCTTTCAGAGGGTGCATATGTGCATGTATTGTGGTTTTTAGATCCCAAATCTAGATGATTAGTAGCATAGCACTTTTCAGGTAAGTGAATGGCTACATACAGCTAGAGTAGGGGTGGACATGGTGGTGTTCCATGCTGTAATGGTGCTTTGTGACCCTCTTGTGTAGGGACTCTCCCTCTAACATCCATTTCCCTAACCTGACCCCAAACCTTTACAGCAACTAGAGTGGGATCACACAGTCTGAACAACATGTAAGCTTGTCTTGCTGTGTCGCAGAGGAATGTGCTTCAGCTTGCCCTTTATGGGAAACTTTAGCCCATGTAGTAACCTGGGGAGAAAATGCGATTCACCATCTATCCCAGTCTCCATTTCCCATCACTACTTTTGCATGGTCACTGTGAACTGTTCTGCTTCCCTTCATTGCCTCATGTCATTCTTTCAACTTGGAATGATTTTTCTCTAGTGCATTGCAGGCAGCTATTGCTAAAAAATGAGCGTTCTCAAAGGGAAAACTTAATTGTGAACAGAAATACTGTTCCAGAATATATTTTCGGCGCTTTGAGGAGATATCTGGCTTATATCGCCATAAAGATTTATTCCCATAGAGGGTACATTTATTTAATCTATTTATTGACACGCTAATTATTGCTAACACATGACCCTAAAGTGTATTGGGGGTGTCACCAAGGGTTTATAAAAGACTCATAAATATACAATAAAACAATGCATCAATTTTAAAGTTAGAAAGTGTTGTTTCAATACTAACAGGAGAGAATAACCAACCATTACATAAAAATCGAATTCTGAAATAAAATGACAGAATGGGAAAGGGATGGGAAACCCAATCGAGGCATTCAAAGAAAATAAGTGGGTTACAAACGCTTATTAAAATAAGTAAACCTTGAGGGCACAGCGAAAGGAGAGAAGGTTTCAAAGGAGACTGAGATCTCGAAGTAATTCCAAAGGCAACTGGATACCGAAAGAAGTCATTAGCTGTTTTGACTAGCTTTCATTTTGGAGATTGCAGTCTCAGACTGAAGGAACATTTTGGGGGGGAATAAGATACCCTGCTCATTTTTAGCCATATATTTATGCTGCTTTAGAACAAGTGGCTAGTTAGCAGTGCAGTTATGTTTCAACTAAAACCAAAAAGTGTGGATGTAACAAAATAGGGCAAAAGTGACCAAGCTTACTAAACCCCAAAATTATACCTGCATCTTCATGAAAGATTACCTTGAGAGTAGGGCGTGAAGGAGCCAGAAGGCTGGATAAAATAGAATTACCAACATATCACGTCTGGAAAGAACAAAGGTTTGTACCACTCAGTGACGGTTCCATGTAGATTTAAAATAAGGTGGCTGATCGAATAAACCCTAGGTAATCTCACACTGCACCAGTACAGGATTCAACCAGCATTATTTTATCTTAAAACCTAGGGTCTCCCTTTGGGAACAGATTGCATTCATTTCAGGATGTAGCCCACAATCCACATTGGTATATCTCGGAAATAATACAGGACTACCACATTGTCTACCGCTGGGAGATAAAGCAGTACACGCAAACCAGCATAATCACTGTACAGAATACTCACAGCTTCATCATCACCCTGGTGCCTAGTCTTCTTGGTACTACAGATGGACCCAAACGGATTAGTGTCTAGAAGGTGATTTTACAAAGTCCATTTAAGTTAAATGGCTGCACACCTTTCAATGAGCTTGCTTATAAAATCAAGAGTTGTACAAGTTTGAGCATTTGTGATGACAGCGGGATCTTATGGTTGCTTTTTTAAGCAACGGTAGGACTTGCTCCAATTTTTAAACAGTGAGGGAAGATGCCCGAAGTCATGAAGGCATACTTAATTCTAGTCCAAAATAAAAAAGCAGCTAGGGGGATGCTTTGAATCTGGAAGCAGTGAGACATGCATCCAAGAAAGTAGTGGATTTCTGAGAAGACCAATGGTGGAAACGTCCAGACAAAGCAAAGCGTTAACTTATTACGGAAAGAAGGCATTTAAAAAATGTTAGGAGTTTTGTGAGTTTGTGCAAGTGGGACTTATCAGTTTTAGTCAAGGAGAGCTGATTAGTGGAACAAACAATGGGCACAGAATGAGCAAGCAATGGGGTTATTAGTGGATTTCAACCATACTTAATAACTGGAAACGGCACAGTTTAATAATAGCAGAGAAATTTAAGATTTTCTTTAAAACTACTTGTTCTTTGGTGGGTTACTTGTTATAGTATTTGGCTGCTAAATTGATACCAGTGAAACCTTATGCCAAGCTTGTTCTAACTGCCAAATGAAGTACCCCTTGACTCTAAGGCCAGCAGTATACCAAGTAGTGGAAAGTCTAGCATGAGAGATGGAGGAACTCCTACGCGCAATATCATTAGCAAAAGAGAAGGAACTGACTGTTTTAAGATTACTGTATCACAAGCGCAAAGTTAAGAAAAGAAAGGCAGAGCCTAATTTAATAGAGACACGCCTGTATAACGTTTCTAAATGAACGTGTGAGAGTTTTAGACCTGACTAAATTATTAGGACTGGAGCTGCTGAGAAAATGAGACTGAAATCAACAATAATCAGTTCAATCAATGCATGAAGGGCGGGAGCAGGATAACTTATTTGTCTGAGCAATGATTAAGTACACAATATTCCTATGATTAGGAGTGAGGACACAGGATGGACCACATTTGAATAACCATATCATTCAGTATGGCATTTCTTTCCTGGTGATTACCTTGTCCATATTAATGTTTGCTGAGTAAAGAGAAGAAAAAGAGCCAAATAAAAGGTCTATTGAAAGTAACTTAGGTCTAAATGATATAAGTAGGAGAGAAACATACAGAAACAGACAATGTTTTGTTTTATTATAAGAAGTTTTAGAAGAAAGGTAATTGTCCAACATGAGTAGGAGGAAGGAAATGGTAGGAAACAGTAAGTATAATACAAAGGATATTAGTGGAAAGGTGAGCGTGCTTTACAGGATCCAAGGAAGGACAAGGTGAAATCCTCCAGGATATATTGAACATGGATGCTGTAAAAGGCTTCATCCAGGTAAGAAATACGACACCTATGCAGGCTTTGAACCAAGCCTACAGTAGCAGCTCCACTGCTATGCTTAATACCTTAGCAACGAGATCTATGGCTAATAATGGCAAACTGTTAAATATCAGGCTCATTGTAACGGTGAACTTGTAACAATTCACTCAGGTTCTCTTCACCACAACATAACAATATGGAAAATTCCTACCTTGTCTTCAATCAAGAAATGAGGCTAGCAAGAATTCTCCTGTTACACCGTCCAGTAGCCTCCAACTCGGCTAATGGAGGATGCCTCAGGGAAACCCTTTACGAAGGGAGCGCTGGATTAATGGACGTGACAAGACCTCAACAGCAGCCTTGGTGTGGAAAACAATCAGCAAGCAAATTTCCTCAGGAAGCTTTCCTGCCGCTCACGGGTCGTGATGACGTTTCCCGGAAGCGGGTTTGTGGAGCAGTTCGGGACCGGAGGTGACTTTAGGAAAGGAAGAGAAACAAGGTCAGTGGTGCAATCGAAAAGACGGATTGTAACAAAATGTAAAGGGGTTTGATTCCACCTACCCAGTCTGAGAGAAGGAAAGGGGGTGAGAGAGCGAGATTCCAGTGATGAATGATGGGAGATGTAGTTCGGGATTTCCTAATGAATTGATATGAGAGTGAAACAATAAGAGGTAAGTTTGGAAATGTGTTTTCCTTGTGCTGAAATGTAAATCTACTTAGGAGGCAATGGAACCTACGGAATGTAAGCAGGTCTGAGGCGAACAGATCTTGACTCTATAGAGTGAAGGTGATTGGCAGCAGCCAGTCTACGGGAGAGAAAGGAGTAAAGAGAAACAGTATTCAGTGTAGTAAGAAGATAAAAGCTTAGAACCCATTTGGATACTAAAATCCAGGAGTTTCCCTATGAGATGACTTACGGAGCGTGACCACCAACAACAGTAGCAACGCGCTGAGTCTCCCCTTCCGTCGGTTTAAGTACCATGATCAAATCACAAGTCGGAGTTTCCTCAGTGGATGGGAAGGGATCTAGACCTTACATTTGATTCCGTGACGCCATCTTGGGGGAAACAGCATGACTAGACGGCATGAACCCCCACCGGCGCAGGAAAGACCACCTTCGCGAACGGGCCGTAACACAAACAGATAGCAAACGTATGATAAACGGACATAGGCTGCATGATCTAAATTGACAAACAGAGCCTCAACTTCCCGGCCTTAACTGGCATGGCCAGGCCCTACATAAGTGGCCTTTAAGTAGGATTCCCTATGAAAACAGCAGCAAGGTAGCTTCCTTTATTTCCATTTACATGATCCCTTTGCATCCCACAGCTAAAGTCTGCGGGATCAGACGCATAGTCCAAGCCCCAGTCTGACACCTTATAGACAGTTGGAACAGCTGACAGTGGGAGCAGATAAGTAGCTGGTAAAAGATGCACTCATCTTACTTTATTAGAAACAACCTAGCTGAAGTAGTGTGGGACCAGAGATCTGCAGTGATCTATTGGCACCCTCTCTTTTCTTTCAGTAGGCCAGATAGAACTGCTGCACACTTAATAACTGAGATACTATCCTACACGGCACACCTTGTTCATGCTTAAGTCTTGAGCTGGGTAGATGATCACACATGCAGACATGGTACACATCTTTCCAGACCCCTGTTCCAAGTGTGTAAGAATTCAATGAATATCCTCATCACACTAGGAAAAGAGCACTGCCATTCTACACTGCATACATGAGGTGAACCTCTTCAACATAATGTGAAAGGTGATCTGTTTGCTCCTTTACTGGATTTGTTTTATCCTATCCTGAAGAGGAAAACTCCTCTTGATGACCAATGTTCAATCCAAACAATTGCTTGATGTTCGCAAGTTCTCACAGATGGCCCAAAGAATGCGCCAACTCCCAAAGATGGGTCAAGGGTTTAGGTTTGCATTTTTGGTAGGTCGCTAAGGGCTGTCCCTCACACTCTTGTCCATAAGAAGCAGTTTCCTCCCTAACCCAGGCATCTATACTGGCCAGGTTAGCTACTAGAGCTTATTGATTGGCTGCCTAAATTCTCTCTTGCGGTCAGTGAGGGCCTAAAGGCAATTGCCTTATCTGTCTAATCTCCCTCCTAGGCTGGATGTACACTGCTGTCAATGTTACTTAGAAGGGGTTGTAAGGTTGTGCATTTCAGTCACATGCCCCACTCTCTCTGTTGCTCGCCATTTCCCCTCTCTCGATCTTACACTTCTACTCCCCAGTGTTGTTCTCTCTATTTTCTACCTCTGACCTCCTACTCCCTACCACGCTCTCTCTCCTCAAAAGAACTACTCTCTCCTCTACACACCACTACTACTCTTCTCCCGTCTCCATACCTTTACTAATCTCCCCTCTCCACACTACCAGGACTCTCCCCACTCTACACTGCTCTCCCTTATAATACACTTTTTCCCACTCCACACCACTACTACTACACCCCTCCTACTCCGTCACCCTTCTTTCACTCCCTCATTCAACTTCCACTCACTCCCTACACTTCCACTAATATTCTCACTCACCCCTCTTTTGGACACACTCGCAACACAGTACCACTTGCTCTCACCAACCAATACCTCAACTTCTCTCCAAATTGCTTCCGTCCACCATCCTACCGCGTTCTGGTCTCTTGGTCTACCACCTACTCTTCTGACCTCTTCCGGACAACCCACAACCTCCCGTTTCTTGTCCCCCTTCTGATCCCACTTTTGTCTCATTACTTAATGCTGAGTATTGATGTTTCCTGACTTGGCTAAAAGGAACTGTCGTATAGAGTAGTCTTTACAGAAAATGTGCATCTCTGCCAAAAGGATGGCAAACCATTTTAATTCCTCAGGTTTTCTGGCTGTGTTTTCAGTCGATTAGTGTCCTTTAGCAGCTCATGTTTGCCTTGCTTCACTAGATGAATTACATGTGAATACGTTATTCATGGGGCACTGTGCTTCCTATGGCTCCGGTCCTCTCTGATCTTTCTTTGGCAGTCATGTGTTCGTTGATTAATATTAACACTAATCTTCACTAATCGCCTGCAGGTGCCTGCCAATTATTTTAGGACAATTCTTCCTTTCATTTAAGGGTAGCACTTTGGATTAATCCCATTAGCTTTGCAGTTAAATGTTAACATCTCGTGACATGCTAGGTGTCTTTTGAAGCATAGAACAAGGCCAAAGCTGTAGCATGTCCCGTAATTTTACTGGTAAATATAAAGAGTAAAAAATGTGTAATGCATTTAATGTCTGACCCCCAGACTAATAATTGTTGCTGGTGTCAGTAGAAGAACAAGTACAACGGCACTACATGAAATGCAAATAACACTTTCTGAACGTTTCAAAATTCCCATTAAAAACATTTGGGCAATGATAATTGATCTGGGCCTCTCTTAGTAACGGATGGCTGGGAAAACAACATTGTTGAAGTAGTAGTATGGTTTGTCTTTAGACTGTGTACCTCTTATGATAAGACAACAATGGGTGGCCCAGTCTCTTGATGAAACATCAGGCCAATCCAAAGGTTGTAAGGGAATGCACCCTAGCTTGCAGCTTTCAACTTGTAGGGCTGTGTCACACTAATGTGCAGAAAATGGGGTACACTTCTTTAGGGTCAGAAGTTTAACAATTTCCTTTTAAATGGATAGTGAAATGAAAGCTGGCTAGAAAATGCTCCAATGGATGTTGTCGCCATGGAGGCAGTATTAAGGCGGCTCCAGAGAATGTAGTCGAGCTGCATGTACAAGCATGTGACATTTCACCATTTTGACTGAGCTATAACCTCCAAGATGTGTTGGTAAGGTGGGGAAGCTACAATCTTTGTTGGGCTACTCGGCTTCCTCTGATTCTGCCTTTTCAAGGCATTATCCCCCAAAGTTGTGTATGAATGCACGTTTCAGAAGATAGCACTCTGTCATTGTGGCTGTGCATACATATATCTCTCATTCAATTCAGGTTAGCAGCTGTCCTAGTCAGTCTCCCCCTGCCCCCCGGACGCACACATTTGAAGCCTCAAGTCTGTGTGAGCCTGCATTTGTCTGTTACTGCACGTGGCATTGTGTGTTCTCAAGTGCCTTCTCATCTTTCCGACGGCCCCAAAGCTAGTGTGTAGTCTGTGTATACCCATGTATCTATACCCCTGGTTGGTGTGTACATGCACAGATCTGTTGTCCCCTAGTCAGGAAGTTCCTGTCTTTCTTCTTGTTTCCCTAAATCTGTATATACATTTGTGTCTGCATTATTCTCAGTCACTGTTTCTGTAACCTGTCTCTGTGTACTGTGTATTTCTGCAGTCACCCCAGAGCATCTGGAGCTCCAGTTAGTATGCCGTCTGCAAATGTGCTGCATAGCTCACAATTCTGTGCTCGCTCCCTCAATCGTGACTTCTTGCTTTTCCCTCCTTTTTTTTCTGTCTGCATGCTCGGCTAACTTTTTGTAAATTTCCTGTTCACTCACTATTCTTTCTCTGTTCCTTTGTTTTGTTGTCCATTCTCTGCTCCTTCATTGCTGTATTTGTGCTCTGCTCCTCTTCAGCTCTCTTGCTAAAGAAGCATGTACCTATATAGCACAAGTGAAGAAGAGCATCATAGATGCGAGGGGGAATCACCAGACATCTTTCAACTTCAGGACATTAGTATGGGTGGAGGAGATGCACTAAATCAACAGTAGGGCCTGTTGCAAGAAAGTGCTGTATCACAGTACCAGGAGCCGTTACAGGGCCGCATCATCTATAACCTCCGACAATCGGCTGCATCATGATAGCAGCAGGAAAAGATTGAATAAGCAGGAGCTAAAAGCAGCGGCTTGGTATCTATCAATAACCAGTAACCACAAGCTACCATTGGGGAACGAAGAGGTAGTACATAACGTTCCACAAATCTAACTTCCACATAAGGTGCAAACATATCATTTTGTCCACAATTTATGAACCCTTATACTTTATATGTCGTATAGGTGTGCCCCATTGTTGACTATTTTTAGATTTTCCCAACAGAGTTAAATTCACATAGGTGCGTTTGTTTGTCATCAGTTGGTCTGGGGAGCCAAAAGTAACTGCTGGTGTCAAGCTAACCAGGTTCTTGTAGGCCACAAGCAGGAGCTAAATGACTCCCAGCTCCCCTCAATGCCAAACCTCATACCAGACTCCTCCACAGCATAGTGTGTGCTAATAGCAGGACGTGTTGTCAATGCAGTGTTGAAAACCTGTAGTGTCATAACATAAGTGGCTTTTCGTGGAGGCAATATGATGGCATACAGTATCACAGTAGTACAGACTGTTGTAGTAGTTAGGGCATGCAGACAAACCATACCAGAAATGATTATAGCGTGCACCGGCCCAATAGTTTCAGGCATACAGCATCACATTACCAGTGGCTTTTCAGATAACGTGCAACCTTACAATAGCAGGAGCTGTCCATAGTGTTCATTGCTGTACAGCAAATGTGCTAACCGCAAATAGGAAAAGATATTTAAATGGTCCATAGATCCTCTGAAATCCTTCAGTTCAGCTAGCAGGTCCCTCCTCACCACAGCCTAATCGCTCCCTGCAGAGCAACCATAGTAAGTCGTCAACAAGAACACAGGCCACTTCTAGGCTGCCATGCAATGCATCAGTCCTTGCAATACCTGAATGAAAAGACCCATTCAGTGCAGTGAACCAGTTCTTCACAGACTAAATGGACAAGCTCCATCGTCATGTTGAAAACACTTTATTACCATTGATGTCCTCGGCATCCCACCTTATGTACCAAGATGGTTGGATTCGGGAAATAAGAATAGAAGAGCTTGCAAAACTCATAAACGTCACAAAAATACCACCAACAGGGATGACGTCATCCCATCATTCTCCTTAAAGAGCATCACAGGAAATGCATTCCATCCTCTCCTCCACATTATCAGTGCCTTGTTCACTCAGGGCATCTTAGTAAATGTACTGAAAACTCGGTTGGTCCTCTCCTTGTTAAATAAGTTATCATTCTCCCTGATGACCTAGCAACCCACATCCCCTGAACCCCCAATTGACCATCAAACTCTTCATAGAGCCCCTGGTGCATTTGCTGCTAACCTAACCATCAAAATCCACAGACTTAATGGTTACACACTGCTTTACCTGAAGGCCAACTCTGTCAGCAACATTCACTAGCTGACACACAGCCTCTCCCTCGTTCAAGCAAGGATGTTGGGTGTCCACTTAAAACCCAATGCAATGAAGACAGAGCTGATTGTACTCTGGGGTGCCAACTAACTCATGCAAATCTAGAACTGGCTAAGAGTGGTGGAACTCCATGACTTCTCCCTACAAATAACTAGCCTCACTTCAATATCCCTTTGCTTTTCCACCAATTGTGTTATGCTCTTCAAAATACAAATAGTAAAGAAGACATAGACAACCTGACACCATATCTCACGCCTCTGCAGAATCAAGCTATTCATCCCCACCTCAGACTTCAGAACCGAACCGGTATATATGTATTGGTACTCTTCCACCTGGATGCTTGCAAGCTATCCTTGCAGAATTTTCATCTGCAATCCTGGCTCCACTGAAAGCTATCAAGCAAGTTGTAACTTGACTCATCAATGGTCTGGCGAAATTCATTGACGTCCACCCCATGCTCTAGCAACTTCATTGACTACTCCTCCAAGCCTGCATCAACTTCAGTACAGCCTGCATCATGTGCAAAGCACACATGCTAAAGCCGCCAATATACCCAAACAAGAAACTCACTATCTCTTGAGTCCAATGTAACACTAGTATCCAAAGCATTCTTTCCAGACTGGAATCCAAGAAGTGCAAAAAGACTAGAAAGCGCCCAATCTCCTGCTACTCTCCCATGCTGTGAAACATGGCAGCCAACGCCAGTTTAGGAAAGAACTGAAAAACTGTTCTTAAAGAATGCTACACTGACAGTTGATGACACAACACTGACAAAAATGTGGTCCCATTCCTAGCATGCCCCCTCTATATCTCAACCTTTCTAACTGTGCAGCCCTCCAGTGCTTTTTAGCTAGATTTGTGCTTTGAATATCACCTACCTCGAATAATATGGTAGATGATTCAGTATTACCACAAGATCTGCCTATTCAGTGCTTGCAGGTTCATGGTAGCAGGGGCAAATCAGAGAATCGGAGAGGACATAGTGCCGCTGTTTCAGAGCCTGCACAGACATTGTCACTTTAGATGAGACTGTTAAAACATGCAGCATCATAAGAGATTTATAAATCACAATAGCAGTGGCCGTAGAGCCTGCAGCATCATGACGTGTGTTCAGACAGCATGCAGGGTCATCTTAGTGGAGGCCGTAGAGAATGCATCATCTCACTAGTCCGAGCAGTGCAATCAGAGTGCAAAGTCATGAATGCAGTGACGTTTCTGAATGCATACTGTTTATTTAGCACAGAGGCTGTTGGAATACACAATATTACAATGGCAGAAGATGTTTAGAGCATTGAGTGCCATGATAGGTGAGGCAGGGCATGCAGTGACATGAGACAAGTGGCTGTTGCACCATACCATACAGCATCAGGGTAGCAGATTCCTGTGCTATAGTAGAATAATGTATCTGGATAGGAGGTGCTTTTGTGTGTACATCACCACAACCAGCTATAAAATGCAGTGTCATAAAAGGGGAGGCATCACAATAGTAGAAACTGATCAGAGTCTGCAGTGGTACACTGAAAGTGGTAGTTCAAACACACATCTGGGTAGCAAAGGTGATTAGACCAGGCAGTGTAATGATAGCCAAGGCATGCCAAGGAGCATCATGACCGCAGTGGCTGTGAGAACATGCAGCATCAGGAGAGCAGAGTTAGCTGAAGCATGCACAGCCATGTTATAGGAGGGTTGTATGGCATGCAACATCATGGTAGGATGGGTTACTGGGGAGTACAGAATCACCATAGTGAGGCCTTTATGATGTGTAGTGTCATGAAAGTGGGAGCTGTTAGGGTATGTACTATCACAATAGTTGGTGCGTTTAGAGCTTTTTGTGTTACAATATGGTCAGTGTGTGTTGGTAACTTTCTCTAATTGCTGTGCTTCTTAGGAGCTGAAACATCTGATTCTGGAGGCAGCCGATGGCTTCCTGTTCGTGGTGGCGGCTGAGACCGGAAGAGTTATATACGTTTCCGATTCAGTGACGCCAGTGTTGAACCAGCCCCAGTCAGAGTGGTTTGGGAGCACACTCTATGAACAGGTCCATCCTGATGATGTGGAGAAACTGAGGGAGCAGCTTTGCACGTCCGAAAATTCCATGACAGGTCAGACATAAGTGATGATCCCATAATATTTATGATGTAAAATGGAACTGCTTTCACTGCTGTGCCATATCTCTATAGGGCTCATTACAGATGGCTTGTTGTACACTAGAGCTATTCAGTGACATATCTTCTATCATCACAGGTCCCACACACACTGCAATACTCACCTGCAGCCACTGGTCACATACGTACAGCACCAATCTGACACCTTGAACATTCCTATATAGTATAACCGGGCCCATGCCATTTTGCTTAGTCGAAGCTTTGCAGCCCTGAGATTTCAATTAAGAAAGTAATGCATCCTGGGAGAGGCAGCTGTGGTTTACTTCAACTAAATTGTGCCTAAGCACCTGGTATTAATGTTATTTAAAATGTATTTTATTTTTGAGTTTTATATAAAAAATGTACAGCTTTTCAACTCCTGCAGCCTGCTGATGGAGGAAGAGTCCAAGAGTTAATGGTGCATTGAAGACAGCTGTCCTGGGAGTTATTTTGGAGGGCCTGATGCATATGCTTGGTGGAAAAATGTATTTTGATGACCTTTGCAGAATTTGAAGAAGTCCATCTATAGGCATAGAAGTAAATGGATTGCGTTCCATAGCTGTGAGCCTAGTCTATGTGGAGCTCTACCCCAAGGTGCATGTACCTCCATGGAAGGATTGAGAGACTATTTTGAGAGGAAGAGCTCAGTCATCCGGTCAGTTTCTAGGCTGCAAAGTCGTATGGTGAACTATGCACAAAGTTGTGTTTTTCACCCTTCCTACGTATCTATGCATGTTACGGAATTTCTATAGTGCAAACTTGGTGAAGAGGCAACAGAACCCTATTTAGTACAATCGAGGAGCTGGGCAGAATGTTAATCGAGGGAGGTGACCGTACTGAACGATCAGCAAATTTAAAAGGCTTTCCTTGAGTATTTTTCATTGTCTTCTTAAAATGAAAAGGACATGAGAGAATGTGATAAGATTGTCTATCTTATTGCTTATCACATGAAAAGACTTCCGTTCTTGTTTTTTACTTCTTTAATGTCTTGATTTCCATTCTGGCAAAGTTGTGCCTTCATGTGTTGTGTTTTCCATTGGATAATTAGGGGTTTCAGACATGTATGAGGTGCTTTGGTTGACACTGCTTTGTGGCTGATTCAGGCTGTAAGGTGCTGCAAGCCTTGACAGGCTGACAATGCAGCACCTTGAAGGTGGGAATGATGTGTTCAGATTCCTTCAAGCCCTTAATGGGTTGCTTCAGCATGCTGGATGGTTTTCAGAGGCAATGTTATTGCCACCATCCAGGTGGAATAGAAAAGGGAGCTTGTATGACCGTTCTGACTTCTGAGGCTGTAATAAAAGGGTGTGCTCTTGCACAGAAGTGGAAGCTAGTACTAGGATATTTGTGAATAATTGGAGAAGTGAACATTTTGGGTGAAGTCATTATTTGTGCACCAAGTGGTTTGGCACTGTGGGCAATCTGATGGGTTAAGCTCTTCTGCTTGAGGTTTGCCAGCAGTGTGGACTTGTATGTTTTTTGAAGCGTTCCAGGGGATGAATGTGGTTTTTGTGTTATTCAGTCCAAGTTGGGCAATTGGCATTTAAGTATATATAGGGGAGAGGTAGATTTTCTGTTGCTGGATGTCAACACTATTGATGTTCAGGTAGAGTAGTCTCTGCATATAACAGTATCCTGATGGTGGGGTTGGCTGAGAATTCCTCGTGTGGCTAAATGCTGGAATTGAAAACAACGGGGGAGCAAATGGATTCCGGAGAGACTTTGCACATTTTGAATAATTGAAGGGATCCACTGGTGCGCAACATAATGGGCTTGTAACTGTTAGAGATTTTGGAAGCAAACTAGAACAGAGCATATCTTGTTGAAACCCACATGGGAGGCCAGATGACGGAGAAGTGCTTTTGTTGTTGACTGTGTTGAATTTGACCATGAGGTTGAGAAGATGTCTTTAAAGGATGTATTTAGCATTGTTTTGCCACCTGTATGGTGGCAATGTCGCTGCTGCTTCTTGGCCAGACACTGGTCTGTGTCTTTTATAAAACGTTGTGTTTTGAGATCCATTTGTGTAGAAGGAGAGTGGCGTTTCTTGGACATTTTCAGTGAATGGTAAGTGCTTTGTGGAATGACAGCTAGTAGGGCTGGGCGATATGGACCAACATTTTGATATTTTTGGGATGAATGGTGATAAACAATATGTATCTCAATATTGTTTGTGGGTTAAATGCTCAGTTGTAAGCCGCCATCTACATGTGATTTGTCACAAACACCTTTATAAGACATTTACCAAAATCAAGTTCAAATACAGGGTTCCTGTTGCTGTTTGAGAATACACACAACTGTGTAAATATCAAAATGTAAATAAATTGTAGTATATGTAATAATGTGTGTGTGTGTGTATATGTATGTGTGTATATATATATATATCTCGATGGTAACAATATTGTTGCAACCTATATCAATTTTGAAAATATATTTTCGAGGGGATTGGGTCCTCCGACGTATTCCATATCTATGACAGGTAATGTCCACAGCTGTGCTGCTTCGGAACATTTTCGGCTCCTGCGTCGACGTCGATGCGCCGTCCCTGAGGACCTCCTCCGACGGCCGACATCACCCGATGTGATAAGTAGGACACACAAAGCCCGTAGCCTCAGTTCCGTTTTTTTCCGCAAACATGTTCGCTTCGTGAATCTCGGTACGCCTTGACTCTTTGGAGTTTGTTGTATTCTTCTCGGTTCTTGGAGCCTGTTCGGTTTTTGTGAAAACCTGTTTGTGACGATGTCTACCTCGTCTTCAACCCCGCGTCCGGGCTTCAAGAAATGCGGGGACTGTGGGTCCAAGATGTCGGTCACAGACTCCCACAACGCCTGCCTCTGGTGCCTCGGGGAGGCCCACGATACGGACGACTGTGTCGACTGCCAGTCGCTCACGGCCAAGGCCTTGTGGGAGCGCAAGAAGAAGTTGTCGGTAGGTCGGGTGTCTAAGCCCCGGAAGTCGAGGTCTACGGGGCTTTCGACGGAGGACTCGAGAGGCGACTCTCGGCGTCGTCGGAAGTCCAGTGGGTCTCCTTCCAGGAGTCGGTCTCGCCACTCCTCTGCCTCTTCGAGGCATTCCCGGAAGCGCCGGCATCGGTCGCCTTCCCCGTCCTCTTCCGAGGACTCCGCCCATCGGCGGGTCGCTTATCCCACCATTCAGGCGACACCGGAGGAATGGGCTTCCTTCGGTAAGCAGATGTTAGCGATTCTTGAATCGCAGGGCACCGGTCCGTCCGCGCCTCCGAGTGGGGTCGGTCGGCACCGGTCGAGAGACGCCACTCGAACACATTTGGGCTCGAGTGGTCGGCACGGCTCGTGGGAGACGTCCCGCTCGGACAAAGGTAGCCGTTCTCGCCATGCCCATTCCAGGTCCCGGTCCTCAACGCGCTCGAGACCGCGTGATCCTGTGCCGTCTTCGAGGAAGACGTCGACGCCTGTGGCGCCGAGGTCATCGACGATCTCTCTCGAGGCTCCGCCTCCGAGGGGGTCGTCGACGCTGTCGGTGCCTAGGTCGTCGAGAGACACGCTCAGAGCTTCGGCTTCGAGGCCTGTGTCAACGCTGTCGATGCTGGCGGCGCTGCAGCTGACATCGATGCCGATTCTCTCGACGCCGATTCTCTCGACGCCGGCGCCGACTCGTTCAGCGCCCTCGACGCCTTTCGAGGCGGTGGTGTCGGAGGGGCCCGTGGTACAGGGTTAGCCCCTAGAAAGGCTCTGGCTAAGGTCAGGCATAGTTTTGGTCCCCAGGTGTCTTCCTCTCACCGCCTGGAGTACATTTCAGAGGGTGATGAAGGCTCTGATGAAGGCTTGGATCCGGTTACGGTGCCAGATAAGTTTCTCTCGGGCCATAGCCAGTTTGATGACCTGAGGCAGTCACTGCATGATGCCAGTGGACTGGACACCTCTCCGGAGGTGGAGTTTTGTAGGCCAGAGCCTGGCACTCATGCCGATTCTTCGTACCAGCGCCTTATGTCTCGGGTCACCGAGTACTTGGGATGGTCGGCTCACCCAGGGGAGTTTGTTCAGGATGATCTCACGGACATCCTTGATCTTGGTCCCCCCACTGACCCGGTACTGCCGTTTCATATGGCTCTGCAGAGAAGGGTGGCGGCGGCTTGGACTGCTCCGGAGAGTCTCCCGTCAGTGGGCAAGTCTTTGTCGCGAAAATACCGTCCAGCCATTAGTGACCCCTGCTACTTATCCAGGCACCCCACTCCGGAGAGTTTGGTGGTGCAGGCGTCTACGGCCCCGGCAAAGCAGGTGTCGTACCCTACCATCCCTCCGGATAGGGACGACAAACGTTTTGACGGCTGGGCGAAGAAAGTGTTTTCTTCAGGGGGTATGGCGCTTCAGGCGGCCAACTCCGTATGTGCCTTGTCTCGTTTCACACACACTCTGTGGAACTTTGTTGCTTTAGCGGCTGAACATATTCCCGAAGGGGACGAACGGGATGGTTTCCTTGCTATGGTTCAGGATGGCAAGGATGCCATGTGTGAGGCCGTTCATTCGGGTTTGGACATGGCAGATTGTGTCAGCCGGTCCATGGCGGCGAGGACCGTAATACTCAGGTTTGCGTGGTTTGCGGAAGTCTGGGTTCGCTCCTGATGTGCAGTCCCGGCTCCTCAACATGCCCTTTGACGGTGAACATCTTTTTGGCAGCAAGGCTGACGAGAGCCTTGAGAAGTTGCAGATCTCCAAAGCTGCAGCGAAGTCGTTGGGCGCTGCAGTTCGGCAACCTCCGCCTTTTCGTCCTAGGGGACAACAATGGGGACAACAGACAAGCCTCTGGCACCAGAAGAATGCAGGATGCCATGAGGCCGAGCAGTCTCAAGAACTCGGACGCTGGGAGATTCTGGGCAAGTTGAAACTTGTACACCATCTGCTGAGTGTGAAGAGCCCTCACCTGGGGAGGAAAACACTGCCCCAGGGATGTATCGAGTACTGCTCCGATGTACTGGAGCCGCTGTGTTGGCGTCAAATGGGACTTCTTTAAATTGAGGGAGAAGCCCAGCTTGTGAAGGGAGTGGCAGGTGACGGACAGATGATCCAGGACTTGCTCGGGAGAGCTCCCCCTGATCAACCAATCGTCCAGATAGGGGTAGACGTGAATCCTCCCTTTCCCGAGATGTGCTGCCACCACCACCATGAGCTTGGTGAAAACCCTTGGGCGGAAGTCAATCCGAACGGCAGGACCCGAAACTGAAAGTGCGAGTCGCCAACCACGAACCTCAGGTACTTCTTGTGCTTGGGATGGATCGGCACATGGAAATAAGCGTCCTTGAGGTCGAGAAACACTAACCAGTCCTGATGTTGAAGGGCCTGGAGAAGGGCCCAGGGGAGGTTTCTTTCGCTATTACTCGTCCTTCAGTAAAGCGAGAGGAGCTATCAGTCAAAGAGGCCACTGTAAGAGTGCCAGAGGTGGAAAACAGGGTACTCGAGGTGCCAAGGCCGCTCGGGCAGTTGCCTCTGCCCTCAGGCAATGCTGCAGCCGCTACCACTCAATCATGAGGCCAGGTCCCATGATTCGCCAGTTGGGGGAAGGCTGGCGCAGCATCTTGTAGAGTGGCGTGCCATTACTTCAGATGTGTGGGTTCTGGAGATCATTACCCACGGCTACTGTCTTCCCTTTCGGCAGAGGCCTCACGACAATCCACCTGGGAACCTCTCTTTGAAGAGTCCGGATCCGCTCCTTGCGCCGGAAATTCAAGCCCTGCTGGAGAAAGGCGCCATAAAACTGGTGCCTGTAGCAGAGAGGAACAAGGGATGGTATTCCCCTTATTTTTTGATTTCGAAGAAAGACGGGACATTGAGACCCATCATGTACTTGCGCGGTTTGAACAAACTCCTCAGGAAGGACAAGTTCAAGATGGTTACTCTCTCAAGTTCTCCAGGCCCTTCAACATCAGGACTGGTTAGTGTTTCTCGACCTCAAGGACGCTTATTTCCATGTGCCGATCCATCCCAAGCACAAGAAGTACCTGAGGTTCGTGGTTGGCGACTCGCACTTTCAGTTTCGGGTCCTGCCGTTCGGATTGACTTCCGCCCAAGGGTTTTCACCAAGCTCATGGTGGTGGTGGCAGCACATCTCGGGAAAGGGAGGATTCACGTCTACCCCTATCTGGACGATTGGTTGATCAGGGGGAGCTCTCCCGAGCAAGTCCTGGATCATCTGTCCGTCACCTGCCACTCCCTTCACAAGCTGGGCTTCTCCCTCAATTTAAAGAAGTCCCATTTGACGCCAACACAGCGGCTCCAGTACATCGGAGCAGTGCTCGATACATCCCTGGGGCAGTGTTTTCCTCCCCAGGTGAGGGCTCTTCACACTCAGCAGATGGTGTACAAGTTTCAACTTGCCCAGAATCTCCCAGCGTCCGAGTTCTTGAGACTGCTCGGCCTCATGGCATCCTGCATTCTTCTGGTGCCAGAGGCTTGTCTGCGGATGAGATCTTTGCAGTGGGCACTCAAGCTCCAGTGGTCTCAGTCCTCCGGCAGGCTGTCGGACCCTGTTCAGGTGCCGCCCTCAGTCGCCCAGGACCTTCTGTGGTGGGCCGTCGAAGGGAATCTGATGAAGGGGGCCCCATTTTGGCTGCCCTGGCCGGAGGTGACGATCATGACGGACGCATCCCTCACAGGATGGGGAGCTCATGCCAACGAGTTGACAGTCAGCGGTCGTTGGTCTCCGTCGGAGTCCAGACTCCATATCAATCTGTTGGAGCTGAGGGCCGTCAGGCTTGCCCTGAAGGCTTTTCTGCCGACTGTGCGAGGAAAGAGTGTCCTGATTCTAACGGACAACACGGTGGCCATGCACTACCTCAACAAAAAGGGGGGGCAGGGTCACTTCCTCTGTGCAGGAAGGCGATGCAGTTCGAGTTCTGGGCCATCCAGCAGGAAGTTTCGATCTCGGCTGTTCATCTGGCTGGAGACGACAACGAGACGGCGGACGCTCTGAGCAGGCAGAGCACAATCTCTCACGAGTGGGAGCTGGCTCAGGAGATTCTCCTGGAGATCTTTGCCCTTTGGGGGACCCCTCAAGTGGATCTCTTCGCCTCCAGTGTCAACCGGAAGTGCGAGAGGTTCTGCTCGCGGGAATATCCTCCAAAAGGAGCCTTAGGAGACGCGTTCGTGGTAGAGTGGTCATTCCCACTGCTGTACACGTTTCCTCCAGTCCCCGTCATCCCGCAAGTACTGCGGAGATTCGGTTCCCGGATGATTCTCATTGCTCCGGCGTGGGCCTGGAGGACGTGGTACCCGGACCTTCTCGACTTGTCCATCTGCCCTTCACGTCGTCTTCCCTACCGAGACGATCTGCTCTCACGGGAGTGGGGTCAGGTTCTCCATCCATCCAGAGGTCAGATCCCTCAACCTTCACGCTTGGCTTCTGAAAAGTTGAGGTATAAAGATTGCGACCTCCCTGAAGACGTGATGGAAGTGTTGCTCTCGGCCAGGCGGCCGGCAACAAAGTCTCTGTACCGTTGCCGTTAGAGAAAGTTCTGCGACTGGTGCAGAGTTAAGAATGTGGATGCTTTTGAGTGTGACATTCCAATGGTTCTGTCTTTTTTGCTTTCCTTGGCCCACAGGGGCTTGCAAGTGGGGACCATTAAAGCTTACCCGGTGGCGCTTTCCATATTTAAGCGCTCATCTGAAGAAAGTTCCTATTTTAAGATTCCTTTAATTTCTCAGTTTTTGAAAGGGCTCACTAATGTGTTCCCTCCATCACCTTTTCTGGTGCCCGGTTGGGATTTGAACCTTGTTCTTAAGTTTCTTATGGGTGCTCCGTTTGAACCTTTGCATTCTTGCCCTTTGAGACTGTTAACTCTGAAAACTGTGTTTTTGGTTGCGGTCACTTCTGCTCGCAGAGTGAGTGAGTTACAGGCACTTTCAGTTAAGCCACCCTTCATTGTGTTTCATAAGGACAGGGTTGTCCTTAGAGTTCGTCCTTCCTTTCTTACGAAGGTGGTTTCGGAATTTCATTTGAGACAGAAGGTTGTTCTTCCGGCGTTCTATCCTCCTCCACATCCTGGTAAGGAAGAGGAGGGGCTCCATAGGCTTGATCCTAGGAGAGCGTTGAGCTTTTATATTTCGCGCATGTCCCGGGTCAGAGTGGACGATCAACTTTTCATTGGTTACGCTGGAAAGCGTTTGGGACAAGCTGTGACGAAACAGACTTTGTCTCGTCGGATTATTTTAGCTATCTCCGAGTGTTAACACTTGGCGGGTAAGGACCCTGCGGCTGGCTTGCGGGCCCATTTTACCAGGGGAGTGGCTGCGTCTACTGCCCTGCAGAGGGGTGTTCCTATTCGTCACATCTGTGATGCAGTCACCTGGGCTTCGGTACATACTTTTGTACGTCACTACTCCCTCGATTCCATCCGAGGGCAGGATCTGGCCTAAGGCAAGGCAGTCCTTTATTCCGCAATTTGATTGGGCATGCTAAATTTGTGTTCTAAATTCTATTCCCACCTCCTTGCTTGGTACTGCTTTGGGAGTCTGTCATAGATATGGAATACGTCGGAGGACCCAATCCCCTCGAAGAACAAGTTACTCTCTTATCTGGTAACGTTCTTTCGATGGGTGTCAAGTTGGGAAGCACGGGAGGACTGCGTACCTGGTTTCTTGGTAGATGATCTTGCCGAGGTCGCCAGTCTGGAATCAGTTGAAGGATGAACTTGTGGCACGAGGGACCAGCCTCTCCACCACCCAAATCTGATACTGGGTGGAGGATGGACCAATTCCCAATGTCACGAAAAGCACTCTCCTGATTAACGTGACGAAGGGACTGTGCAGGCACAGACAGGAGAGGCTATTGTCTTGTAGATGTTCGTAGGCAGATAGAGTCCAATGAAATCAAATCCAATAAATAGTCCGTGTACTGAAGCGTGGGCCACAGATTCCAGTGCGGTAAGAACCTTCTAGTCCACAGGTACGGATGAAGAGGACAAGGCCGGACAGGAATGGGAGGAACCAGGCTGGAATAGGTGACCAAACTGAAAGGGACCGAAAGAGAACCCTAGGACTGCAATCAAAGGGGCCCCAATATGGTATGCAGGCAGGCCCAGGGGAATCTCTGGAAAGAGTCTGCTGGCAGGCCTAGAGAGATCCCAGGTAAGAGTAAGCTGGCAGGCCCAGGGGAACCCCAGGTGAGAATATACTGGCTGGTCCAGGGAATACCTAGGTAAGGGTAAGCTGACAGGCCCAAGGGATCCCCAGAGGAAAATATGCTGGCAGCCCAGGGTGGACACAGGTAGTGTGCAGGTAGCCCAGGAAGGACTCGGGTAAGTGCAGGCAGCCCAAGGAGAATTCAGGTAAGAACTGGTAACAATGGTAAGTAAGCGCACAGTACGGAGCAAACCGCGTTGAGACGCGGCCTGCCTCGATCTGCGGCTCCCTTTATGGGTCGCCGGCACCCGGGAGGCTTGAAACGCACGCTGCTTCGCCTCCGGGCGCCGGCGTACCCAAAACGAGGCCTGGACGGCAAGCCGCTCCCAGGACGCGAACCCAGTCCACGGTGCATGCGCGAAAACGAGACAGAGGTCTTCCGCGCATGCGCCGTGGCCCTCCGGCCCCGGCACGAAACGCTCTCCCTCCAGCGAGCCCCCAGGTGCGGAAGCGCGGGTAGACTCGCCAGGAGGTGACGGGGAGAGCGGACGCAGTGGACCCCGGTCTCCCATGTGGCGTGACAATGGGATGGTCCGACAACGTATTCCATATGCTCCCTCCCTACCTTCCCCGCTGCAGAATTTCTTATGCGAATGCAGCTTGCGTTCTGCAAGGCCTTGTGTGTCTGACTGGCAGAAAACTGGTGTCACACGTTCTGGGGGGAAAAAACTACAACTGAGGCTACGGGCGTCGTGCGTTCTACTTATCACATCGGGTGACGTCGGCCGTCGGAGGAGGTCCTCGGGGACGGCGCATCGACGTCATCGACGCAGGACGCAGACGCCGACAATTTTCCAAAGCAGCACAGCTGTGGCCATTACCTGTCACAGATATGGAATACGTCGTCGGACCATCCCATCGAAAGAACGTTACCAGGTAAGAGAGTAACTTGTTTGATTTCTCCAAAACGCGATGGATCTCCCAGCCCTAGTAGCTGGCCAAACCCAGTGGGTCAAATGTGGGCTTCTGTAGTAATGTGTAAATCTGTCGGCCTTCATTGTGTTTGTTTGGGGAGGTGCCTTGCAAGACAAAGGTGTTGATGTTGTAGAGAAGTGGTGAGCATGCACCCTTTGAAATGAATTCGGCGGCAGAACACTGGTGGGCAAATGCATTGCTTATACGATATGGCTTTAAGCACGGCAAGGAGGGTTGGTCCAGTCTTCTAGGATGATAGTTCTGAAGTTGCTGCTTTTTTGTGGTACAGTGAGACATTGATGGGATGCTTGAGGTGAACTTGGTATTTGTTTATTTTATGCCTGATCTTATCTGTTGTGTATGTGAAGAACTTGTTGATGATTTATTTTATTCAATGTAAATGTGTTCTACGTACAGTGCTTTGGCGAAGTGCTATATAAATACCAAATCGTTATCATTGATGGCTTTTATGTTTTCTGTGGATTTAAGGGACTATTGGTTTCAATAGAGGAGGATGCAGGGGGTTATGCTTTTGTTCGTTGCCTTGGCAATGGTAGACTAATATTAGCTGCCTTTTGGCTATGGAATTAGGTTTCTGCATATGGAGTCGATAGTTCAGATTGGTTTGTATGTAAATGGAACACTCCAAAATAAAATATATTGTTGGTAAGGTGCTCTTGTTGCTCCAGATGTTCAATATCTTTGGATAACCGTGTTCAAATCATAAAGTTCTAAACCACCTACTTGCCCCTCATTGGGCCCCCCAACTATTTAAAGCAAATGTCCATGTGGTGGAACAGAACGTTCCAAAACCTAGTCTTAATGTGTTTGTTGCCTCCTGGATAGTTTCATAAATCCTAGTCTCAAATGTCCAGTCCTAAACTATTAAAGCAGAACGAACAATTCCTCCTGGGAAGGCCTTTCCAGTGTTCACTCTTTTCAGTGCAACAGGGTCAAAGAGTGATATGGGCCCCTCTGAATCTTTGCTGGGAGGTCTTCTGGGGTGTTTACCACAGCCAGTCCTGCACCAGAAGTGGGCCAAGGAAGTATCTGCCTTCTATCTGTGCCTGGATACAACTTTCTGGTACCACATGTCGACACCCCATAGGTGCCATGCCCTGATCTGGCTAGTGTTTTCTTTCCTCGTTTTCAGGACACCCAAGACCCAAAAGTCCTTGTGGCTGATGAGGGAATGAGCAGCACCAGGACGGCAGGGTCGCAGAGCAGTCGGTGTGTGCAGCAGACATCGGAGAGCTCCAACACCTGCACGCATAAGATTTTGGAATTATTGTTTTTCTCGCGTGCCACCAATGCAAACCTCTGGCGGACTGGAAGATCACGCTCATACAAACTATGTAACCGAGTGAGTTTATCATGGGCCACCCTTTCGAGCTCAGTTGGCCCTGCCCTGATGGAAAACACTCCTAAGTACTTTGAAAAGACTGTTTGTCACAGGGCACCAATACTGAACTCCGGCTAACCCTCGCTTTAGAAGAGGACTGGGCTTACAAGGCATTTTAAAGCCTGGTACCTGTAGGCCATGGGGGAAGAAAAGAACCGTGATAAGCCGGGGAACCAGGTTGGCACCAGTACCAATGGCAGGAAGAGGAGGAGTATGAAGGGAGACCTGGGAAACTAGGAAGAGTGCGTTGTTTGGGTGAGGTCAGAGGAGGTGGAGACAGACCAAGAGGCCAAGAAGGAGGGATGGTACAGCAGAGCTTGGAGAAGGGTTGCAAAGAGCATGTGCACAGTAAGGTATTGACTGGTGAGAGAAAGTGGGTGTGGTGAGTGAAGACAGTGACTGAGATAAAGTGTAAGAATATGGGGGTGCATGTGAGAGCGCAGTGTACCAGGTGTTAGGGGAGTTTTCCTAAAGTCCTACGGAGAGTAAGACTTTAGTAAGCTATCCCAGTGGTTTGTAGATCCCCCAAATCTTAGTATCGGTCTGTACTAGATCAGGGCCTTGTTAGAGTGGCAGAGCAGTCAGGCTTATTTTTAGAGGAAGATGTGAGCAAAACGTGGGAAAGGGAGACCCCTGGCTACCACATCCTGACTTGTCATTTATGAACACTTCTTTCTTGTGAACCCTATCCCACACTCTTTTTGTATTTAGTTGTAAGGATTGGAAATAGTGGTTTTAGTATAGGCCCTTTTATTTGACAAGACGCCACTAAGACTGCTTTATTATTTGATGGTCGTAGCTTGCTCCCATCCTAGATTTAGGTTTAGATTAGGTGTTTTTCCAACCTACCTATACAGTTTAATAAACACCCTTTAACTGTGAACACTTGTGTCTGTCTTTACTGCTGCCACCATGAGTTCCTTATAATGGGTTTCCTGGTTGCAATTTTCCAAAACAGACTGGTAGGGAAGGATGAGAGATGAAGCAGGTGTACCAGGTTGAGGTTGCTGTCTTTGTAGGTGTAATCAGTAATGTGCTGCCTATTAGGTCAAAGAGGGCCTCTCTGGCTGTCTGTGTGCTTAACCAGGAGGTGGCAGTTGAGATGTTCCATGGAGTGGAGCATAGATGGTTCCTGGACGGTATATGTCCATAATGTCTCGTGGGCATTATGATGCTAGTTCCTTTTTCTTTCTCCAAAGTATGTTCTGTAGTTTGATAGTTGATAAACTTGTCCATGGAGGAGGCAGTGCACCACATCTGTGTGGGTGTGATGAAGAGTGACTCATGGATGAGTGTTGATAAGGTCTGCATTGTTTGTGGCATGCAATACTGTACAGTGTTTTATTGAGCATGAGATTGTTAATGTTAGGATAGCAGGGTGAGTGGTATGTGGACTAGGATGAGTATGTAAGAGGTGAATGGGCGCTGTAAGTGCAATGGTTCATTTTGTGGTTGAGAGTGGGGTTGTTCTAGGTGTTTGGGGTGTAATGGACACAGTCTTACCTGGATTTACCCTTCAATGTGGTGTAGTTCAGCAGTCCAGGCCATCGGTTATCCTGGCGAAACCAGTTCCAAACAGGATTCTCCTTTGTCCCAACTATCCTCAACAGCGCAGAGGTTTTGCAGTCTCAAACTAGATGCCTTGAAAATACAGCTGCGGTAACTGATCAACCACTTGGGTTGTATGTGAAAAGTGTTAACGTACCATAGTAAAATGCCGTCAACCGACACATCCTTCTCAGTTGCCAATTTTGCCCCTGATGCCTCTCCAACCCCCTTCAGTCCCGCTCCCCCTGCACATCCCTCAACACTTACCCTTTACCTTAGCCAACTCCCAACTCCCAGCCCTAGCCTGTACTTCCCCTTTCGGCAACCCCTTCTCCACAACCGATTCTAACTCAGTATCTTATCTACATCTGCTGCACCTCTAAGCCTGCCTCCACGCCAGCCTCTGCCCCTTGAGCTGCTCTTCCGTTCCTCCCTTCACCATTCCGATCTTTCCCTCTTAACACTCTTCAGAGGAGCTCTTCCCTCTGTATCCCTCTTGCACTCTCCCTTTCCCCCACAGTCCCTCATCTTCCCTTGTGTAACCCACCATGGTGCTCTGCCAGATGGTTTACACATACTCCTACAACATAAGTACACTCCTTTCACACTCAACATTTCTTACTTTTCAAACTGGAATGTATGCAGGGAATGGCAATACTGTGCATTTGCATTTTTTTCATAAATGTGACTGGACACATTCATTTGCATTCACAGATCAGGCTTGTAACACCCATTTGTATTTCCGGGTCAGATTTCAGTACTCCAAGAAAGAGAACAGGTCTCTGGTTGTGACAATGTTTGTACTAACTTGGCTTTGCAAATACATAATAGGTCCTCTTTGAAAAACTCAAGAAACTCTGCATCAATCATCTGAGCAGTAAACACTGTGCAAATAACCTAGTGTATGGACTGTTCTCTTCAGCTTCAGACCATACTTTCCTTGGAGGCTAACCTTTTATGGTGAACAGGAAAGACTAGCCAAACCCAATCAAGATAGTTGGCATAGTGGCTAGGCTTAGACTCAGGAGGAGGTGTGAGAGTGTTCTAAGAGTACAATGTTATGTACACACAGCACTCCAATGATTCCAGTTAGACAAGTACAACAATATACAATTATTTATTAGGCATTTAATATGCAAACTAAGCAATAAAACCTCTAGTATTGTCACCAAACTATTATGAAATACATTCTGAGGCTTGTGGATCTGCTTAGAATCACATGCTTTGCATGGGCCATCTAGTGGTTGGTGCAGATTATTACAAGATTTGTTTTTTATTTTGAAAAGGGGCGTCAACAGGGCTTGTTTGTAATACTATCCCTATCATGACATTTACTGTACCCATGATCAAGGTCCCCAGATAGCTTTTTTTCTTCCATTGGATTGGTCGCACTTGCAGAGTTCGTTATTTTACAGTACTGCTAGAGTTTTGAGCATTTTTAGATCTAGAGTTTAAACGTCTTCCTTATTCCTCCATCAGTGTGCAGAATTTGATCTACAGCTACCTCACAATGGCAGTGGACATCTGAGTTGGGACGGGCAGCGGTTATGGGCTTCGGCCTTCACAGTGGAGAGTGTCTGGGGAAAACACTTGCACGTTGTAGGTTAGGAGAATGTCTCACTTTTGCCCAATCATTTTCATTATCCTGCTGTCCACCAGCGTTGGTCGTGGAGAACACTCCAAGTTCTGGCCCACGTGTAATCAGAATGTCTGTGGAAAGACACCCATAAAGTGTGTAATTATTGCCTTCCTGGCGACCAACAGGAAGAGCAATGCCGATCATGTAGGCTCTTTAACCCAAAAACACTCTAGGATCGGCGTTCAAAACGATGGACGGCGTTTGAGATGCACGCTGAGGCATTGTCAGATTACTCCGCAGGTGCAGAGGAATTGGATCCTGAATAAGAGGACAGCACTGGCATCCTTTCAGACGCCAAGGATATTTATAATCGGAAACCAAGGGTTCTGGGAGCCAGTTTGCAGCTTTGAACGACAGATGCCTTGTTCCACCTGGAAACATTGGTTCACACAGTAAAAAGGGCTCACAGGTGGACTCCTACTGCAGGGACGCAGAGTAAGTCTCGACACCTAATCCCAAAACCAGTTTCAACACATTTTGTCGAAATTCGCTAAATCCGTGGCATAGAAAGATTCCTCAGCACCTACCAGGTCAGCGTCACTTGAAACATGCTCAGGTTTAAAACATTCAACGTATGTTCCTAAAGGGTTGTCTATGCCGACCGCCTCCACAATCCTGGATTGTCAGGGTTCTAATAAACAAATTCCAAAACCACCCATTTCAATAAACGTGGCAAAGGCAAGACCTACACATATAGAAAGCCCCTCAACTCTTACTGACAATCTCAAGAGAAAGAGGGATAGTAATACATCAGGCCAAGAAACCCAGGGGGAAGAGGGGGAGCTTCCACCTCTAGATATAGGTACTAGAGGTTCAATGGGTTGGACTAAAGAAATATTTGAGTCCACTATGAATAAAATGGCTTCCTTTATGGATTTTATAGAGGCACATCTGTTCATACCTCAAGGTATACCCTTTGAAGAAGAGCCTCTGTCTAAGAGAATGAGTACTGAGCTTGTTGCCGTCGTATGAGGAACCAGTAGAAATTGAAATTTCCTGTGACACGGAAGAGGATGCTTTTGTTGAGGATAATACAGGGATGGACCTAGACCACCTTCCCATTGACTCGCCTGATATTCAAGATCTGGTGTCCTTATCAACTATTGATGACAGTGTTTTATATAATGATCGTTCTCAAAGGAGCAGCACATTACTTTCAAATAGACACACAAGAATTAGAGGAAGACACTGATTTTGTTGACGACATTCGAAATGAGAAGAAACGGTTCACTCAATATATACCTCTTCTCAAATCTGTAAAAAGATACTTAGACCCCTCTTTAGCTACATCAGGGCTCACAAAACTAGTTAACCCTTGAATCAATATAAAGTTTAAATCTGCCCTTACAGATCGTCTATTCATCAGGCGTCATTTGAAACGAGACTCCCTAATTGTCACTACAACGCACAAAAGGGTGGGTATTCCCTTGCCATCTACTGATGCCCCTCCCGACAAGGAAAGCAAGAGAATGTATGCTCATGGTAAAATGGTAGCTTCTTTGCTGCCTACCAAATGCGAATAGCTAACAATACTGCTCTTATGGCTAGTTACAATAGAGCAAAAACCAATAAGAGACCAAGGGAGCTATTTTACGACGTTTAGATCCGGCTCCTTCTGTACAGCTAATGACAATCTTTAACAAAAGGATCTAGGCGTCAACATCTCTCTCCCTCACTATCTTCCCAGGTCACAAAGACTCAGCCCATGGACCAAATAGGTACCAAGTCAACACAAATTTGTTTAAAAAAATATATGTTCAAATTTATTAGAAATCACAAGTACATCACAAATACATCAAAACATCCAGTTAGGCATAACATTTTTTTATAAAACCTAGTACACATTTAAAGCAAGCCTAATACACAATTCTAAAACATAGTACAAAATTAAAAAAATGTAAACATATTAGTTAGAAAAAAGTGTACCAATGGGTGAAAAATATAAACACCCTCTCACACCTTGCCTATGCAAATCTATACAGCATAGGACATATTATAAACACCATACCAATAATGTATAAGGTAACACAGAGGTCAGTAGCCTCTGGGGTTCCCTTACTCCAGGAATACCTCATGAACCTCTATCTGTGGCCTGAATGAAACTAATCCCTGTTGTGGCTACCAGGGAACTTATGTCAACTAAATATGTTGTTATGTAGCACTGTTACTTGTTACAATACATCATCTAAAGACCCCTAGTTACAATAGAGCCCAGTGGGATAATATGGAGGAGCTTGCAAATGGCACATCAGAGCCCCTCCGGACAGATCGCAGAAGGCAAACTTACCACTAAAGCATTTCTAAAGAACACCATAGAAACTGCTGAAACAACTGGTGGCGTGATTGCAGAAGGCACCTTAAGTCATGCTTGGCTATTCAATTCGGGCTTTAAGTTGGACACACAAACAACTCTATTAAACATGTAAATAGAGAACAATGTTTTGTTTGAGAAAGTGGTAGACAAAGACCATGAAACAATTAAGACATTAAACTAAATCTCTAATTGTCCCTTTCAAAGGGATCACAATCCAACCTCCATGTGTTTGGAAACCAGGGTTAATCCAGGTTATAAGGACAAACAAGTTATTCTTCAGGGGCAGGTACATCTCCATGGTTCTCTGCCCAAGTTCAAGGAGCAAGTTTTCAGTCATTTCCCAAGTACTTTCTCAGGGCACTTGCTAGAGGAAGAGGCCAAACCGCTAGAGGTTTCGGCCAAAACCTCTAAGCAGTGACACACAACTTCAAGTCCCCTCCCATATTCATTTCTCAATTGGCCCACTTGTGGAAGGGGATCACATGGGACAAGTGGGTATTGGACACAACGCACGGATACTAGATAGAATTCCAAGAGCAGCCGCACAATCATCTACCACGTCACAGAAAGACTGTTGGTACACCAGCAGATTCTACAGGAAGAGATAGTTGCTACTTCAAAACCAGTTCCTCAATCAGAGGTAAACAATGATATTTATTCTGTGTACTTCCTTGTGCCAAAGAAAGACAAACAAAACATCCAGTGCTGGACCTTAGGCCAGCAAATATGTGATCCGCAGACGTTCAGGATGACATTTCATGAAGTCATCCCATTGCTAAAAGGAGAAGACCTCATGACATTAGATAATAAAGATGCATACTTTCATATTTCAATGCTGCCAGCACATCGAAAGTATCTTCGGTTCACAGTAGGCCAAACACATTACCAGTTCAAAGTGCTTCATTTTGGGATCACATCAGCCCTGTGTGTGTTCACTAAGGTGCTAGCAGGGTATCTCCGCAGAGACAGCATTCCAGTCTACCTTTATCTGGACGATTGGCTACTAACTGGGGAAACAGCCTAGACAGGCTGCCAAAATACGCGGAAAACCATACAATTAAAACCTTCAAGTTACAGTATACAAAATGAACACATTAAAACAAATGCTTTAAAAATAAAACTGTTCACATTAGTTATCGGTTATTCACATATAAAATAATGAATATTATTTAAAAAAAAAAAGAGTATGGAATAAAAACACAATGGTTATCTGTCTTGCAATCTTGATTAAAAAACCATTTCACGGTCTAAAACGTCTTCCTCAATAACCAGTCCTATAGCTATAGCGAGCTGTTGCAAAAATCACCTAAAAGGGAGGAGTAATAGGTTAAAATAAATAGTAGAATATTAGGTGCGAATGCCATAATCTAGAAAACCGGTTTTAGATGCAAACGTCGTAGGCCTATTGATTTTTCACATAACGAAAGAAAGGTGGGACAGTTTCTTTTTTTCCCCACACATAGGACATAAATCGGATGCTACAAGGTGCAATGTTGCAAAAGGAAAAAAGCCCAACCTCGGGCGAGTGTACAAAGATTGCTGGATTGGAGGAGAAATATCATCTAAATAAAGATCATCACTGTGCATGATGTGTGAAAACCTAATTTGGACTCAGCAGCTTCTGCAAGAAGATAATTCATAGCTCTCCATTTAGCAGTGTTTTTGGATCAAACCAGATATGTATATCAGCAGTTCCTGGGATTGCTCCACAGCATGCCCATATCAAGGCAATATAACAAATGATTTGCTCACATCAAGTCTAAGGGCTTCATTGCATGGATGGCGGTAAGGATTTACCGGTACTGGTAAAGTACCGGTAAATCCTTACCGCCTTACTACGGGGTCCCTTTGCGGGTTGGGGGATTTAACGCCCGCAATTTGCGGTACCGTAATTAGCGCCTTCCCCATTCCCATTATGCCCTATGGGGCAAAAATGGGAATGGGGAAGGGCAATGGTGGAAGGGGGAATTACCGCCCCGCCAACCTTGGAATGGGGCGGTAATTCCCCTTTCCGCCAAGGCGATGCCGGTATTTTACCGGCATGAACCATGGCGCTAATAGCACCATGGTTCTCCGCCATCTGTGTAATGAGTCTGTAAGTCTTTTACCTCCACTTAGGGACATAAGATAGGTCAAAGCCTCCCTGCATTTCTCCAGACCTGGTTGGCACCAAACCCTTATCCTGAGAAATTCTCGGTTTAAAATCGCCTGTGCGCCTATAGAAGTAATACCATATTCCAGAAGGGTCGGGGCAGAGGGAGCACTCTTGGAGTAATGAAAGTCGTTTTAAGAATATATATATATTTTTTAAATAAGTTTCCCAATCTTCACATAACCCAAAGTGCTGACTCGTACAACACAGCTGCCAGTACATGTTTGCTATGACGGTCCAGGGCAGGGGACACAGCACCACTGCCGTGACTGAAAGAATTGGACCTAATGGGGCCACTTAATTTAGCCAGGTTGACTGCTGCCTTATCCACTTGCACCACCCAGCCAGGGTACTCCTGGAACCTCACCCCTAATTAATCAACATGAGACACATGTTTGACCATGACACCATCTACGTTTAACTGGACTAGCTTATGTGTTAGTCGATGGGGGCTAAACACCATTGATTTTGATTTGCAGGCGTTCAGATTTAAACACAACTCTGAGCTTTTAGAAAGGAAAACATATTTTCTTTTTTAGACCTTGTGCGGCAGTTGAGGTTAAAACCATGCAAAGCCAATCTCGGACAGACCTGGGCCCCACTCAATAGAGCATCAATTATCTCTTGGATATACATTTTGAAAGGAGCGGGGTCAGGACACAACCCTGTATAATACTCAAGGACACATCAAAATGGCTGGTTGTCTCACCACTCAATCCATAGCGCACCCAGGTTTTTGTGTTCGAGTATAGTTGAACTAAAACTAAAATGTGCTTCAAATTAGATGGAACCCCCTTGGATGATAACATTTGCCTGAGTTTACCCCTGGACACAGAATCAAAAACTGTTCTTAAATCAAGAAATGCCACATATAGATACAAGAACAATATCAAGCATTGATCCAGTGTGCCCCTGTTTGCCCTAAACCCCACCTGCAAATCTGTGATATTATTGCTGTCGACCCATCATTGAAGGTACTTTACGATTACCTTGCCAAATAGCTTACCCGCGATAGTTTACGGGATTGTCCATGCCACCTTTTTTTAATATATCGGAACAATCACCGCTCTGCTCTACAAAGTGGGAATGGCATTAAAAACTTTAAATAAGGCATCAGTCCGAATTGTAATCTCATTTTTGTAAAGATCTTGGTGAATTAAGTCAGGGCTCGGGGCCTTGCCACCTCTACACGTAGTCAAAGCCTCTTCAACCTCCTTGATGGTAATGTGAAGAGAGATGCGGGCATTCAGAGAGGAAGAAAAACCAGCCTACGGTAAAGGGGAGATGTCAAAATTTAAGTTTGAAAAATGAGACTTCCATACTTTGGCACTAATGGAGCATGACAGAGGTTGGTCAGATTTAAAGTCAGTTCTCTAGACCAATTTCCAAAAGAGCGGGGTATCGACTGATTTGAGAGCCAGATGCAATGTCCCCATCTCTCAGTTGAACATTTCCTCTTTTTAACTAGGAGCAAGCTTTTGTAATAGGCTCTCAGTTTACAAAGCCTTGTCCTATCCACCCCTGATCTTAGACTTATACACTTTTCAATTTCTCTTTGCTATACAAACTTTTTTCTGCTGATTCTCTTCTAGCTGCAGTTTTGTTGTGTTTCTCCTCACGCCAAGATGCCCTTGGGTGTATGTTCGCGTTACAAATTTACCTAACATAACATTCATCATCAAACCATCCGACCTTCCTAGAGGTACACTTTTTTGTTACTCTAGCTTGAGTGATGACAACGCTTGGGTGATGACATAAGGACGTATTTTGGTCAACATTGATTCAAATTCAGCCACAATTATCAGTAAGCTCTCTTTCAAGAATATCTTCCAAATTAGAACATATCACATTATAAATGTGGGGTTTGATGTCGGAGCCAGTTATAGCAGACCTGTAAAGGTTTACAGGCAATACATTTTCTGCATCGACTAGGCTTTTCTGTCAACGAAAAGAAGTAGTCTATTCCCCAGTCAACAAAAACAATATTGGGGGGTGGTTATCCATACTAAACAAGAGTGTCTTTCCCTCCAACGAGAGGGTACACAATCTGCTAAAGCAAATTCCTTGTTATACAGCGGTTGACGGAGAACATTCAGGCAAGTGCTGTGTCTTCTCGGCACCATGGCATCTTGCATCTTCATCGTGCCAAATGCAAGGCTGTATATGCACCCTGTTAAGGAATGGTTAGCGATACAAGGGTACTTGGAATGATCTAGTGGTAGTTTCACAAGAGTTAGTGTTATCCCTACAGTGGTGTTCAGAAGAAAACATATTCCAGAGAAAAAGTTTTGTCAACCCTCCAACATACCTCACCATCATAACATATTCATCACTCAGGGTGGGGAGCCCATTGTCTCCCCACCCTGCGGATCGTTCTGAGTCTCTGCCCCCTTTTCTTTCTGCCTCTTCTCACCTTGGGTGTGGAGTGCTGCAGGGTTCCTCCTTGTCTCTGATTCTATTTAACATCTACATCTGGGCGCTTGTCTCTCATCCGCTCCTTCAGCGTCAGGTACTACTTCTATGCCGACAAAACTCAGATCGTGATCCGCTTAGATCTTGATCAGGCTGAGATGTCGTTGTGCCTGCAGAGGTGCCTGGTGGCCGTGGGGGAGTGGATGAAACACAACTGGCTTAAGTTGAACGGAGACAAGACTGAGGTACTGGTGGTGGGCTGTCCTCCTGATCCCTCACTCTGGGTATCCTCCTTTTGGCCTTCTTCTCTGTCCTTTGCCGGTCCCGGCTGAGAAGGTGAAAAATCTAGGTGTACTTCTGTCTGCATTGCTTTCCATGGACAGTCCAGTAGCAGCTGTCTGCCAAGCTGGTCACTTTTAGCTTAAAGTCCTAAGAAAAGTGCTCCCCATGATCCCTGTTTCCCTTCATCCGCCTGTGGTGGCAGCACTAGTACTATTCTGGTTGGTATATTGTAATTCTCTTTGTTTGGCGCAGCCAAAGGGCCTGATTCAGCGACTGCAATGTTTACAAAACTTAGCAGTTCGTGTGGCAACAGGCACGCCTTATGGAGCCTATATTTCTCTGGTGCTTCGGACCCTGCATTGGCTTCCGGTGACCCAGCGCATCCGGTTCAAAGCGCTAAGTATTGTGCATCGGGCAATGCACGCTCAGGGTGCGGGATTTCTCCAAGCAAAGTTTACTTGCTATCTCTCGAATCGGCGACTGCGTTACGCAGCTGCTGATCTACTGGTGGTGCCTACCTACCAGCGTGTGCGTGTTGGAAGACAAGCCTTCTCCATAGCAGCAACTGTGCTATGGAATGAGCTCCCGTTAGCCATAAAGTAATTATCTAATCATCTGGTCTTTAGAAAAGTCGTAAAGACATTTCTGTTTTAGGTGAAGTAGTGTTTGTTTTGGTTAAGACCGCTTGCCAAGCCCTCTAGCGCCAAGATACCTTAGGGTGACCCTGCGCTTTAGAAATGTATGTATCAGAAAGCAGAAGTAAAGTGGGGACACACACTTTCCAAGAGACGCATCAATGTCCTAGAGTTGCTAGCAGTCTTCAAAGCAGTGCAAGAATTCAGTCCTCTCTTGGTGGGAAACAATGTGCTGATATTAACAGTATAACAGAAATGTTTTATATGAACAAACAAGGGAGAACCCATTCCCAAACCCTAGCCTCTCCAAGGGAACACAACTGCCTAGCAGACAAGTTAAGCAGAAACACATAGCAATCCTCTGACCGCGAGTATGAGCTACATTCAGACATTCCCAGTAGAACGCACTGTGGATCAGTCGGGGACATTTGCTTACGCTTTTCCTCCAATACCACTCTCAAACAGAGTCATCCACAAACTACACCACGAGCACTTGACAATGATCCTAATAGCTCCAATGTGGGCATGTTAAACGTGGTACACCCAACTCGTCAAGATGTCTATTTGCCCACCAGTGAAACTCGCATTCACTCACAACATGTCGCAGAACCAGGGGAAGACTCTACTCCTGAAGTCCTAGAATTTGGTCACCTTAATTGACCTGATAGATGCATGCAAATACATAAAGGAAGCACGGAAACCAAACACAATACACTGTTACTTCAACAAGTGGAATAAGTTTGTGCTATGGTGTGGAAGATCAAACTTCAACCCCCCTCGAATGCACATCTTCACAAATGGTGCAACTTGTTGGACTCAGGTTTATCCTTTAATTCATTAAAGGGCTACCTGACAGCATTAACAGCATATACATCACAAAACAAGGATTCATGGTGGAGAGTTTGTCGTTAAAGCATTTATGGAGGGTGTTAAACAACTTGATCCCCTAATCGCAAAAAACCCACCTCCATGTTGGGATTTGAATATTGTCTTAAGGAAGCATATGGGTCGACCTTTTGAGCCGATTTGAGACCTCCCTTTGCAGAGGCAAGCCTCCTTCAAGGCCGGTCTGGGGGATGCCAGGGATGTTGCGCAGGACCTCATGGAGTCCAAGTTCTCCAACATCGACCCAGCCAGCAGAGGGCTGTGCCTTGGTGTCGAGATGAGGACGACGGCGTGGATGCATGTGACTAAGTTTTCGTCTGATGTGAAAGAGCGCATCCTGCATCTGCCCTTTGAGTGCGTGAAGCTCTACCATTCGTCAATCGATGAAGAGTTGACAAAGAAGAAAACCTCCACTTAAACCACCAAATCCTTTACCATCCTAACAAAGCCAGGGCAAAAGTCTTTCCTTCAGTCTCAGGGCTGGACTGAATTTAAACGCTGCGCTTTCACAGGCTTCAAGGGTTTTCAGTACCGTGGTACGCGGAGACCTAACAGGTCCCTCAGCGACAACAGGAGGATGCAGCAGAGGACTTCAAGGTTTTTCCACCACCCCTCCTCTGACTCAAGGAAACCGTGATGTCAAGGTTGGGGAACACCGCTCCCCAGTAGGGCACCGACTGGCTCTTTTCCAGGACAGCTGGAACCGTCTTTCCATGAACCCTTGGATCCTATCCTTCGTCTCCACGGGATCCAATCTTCTGCTTCCTTTTCCTCTACCATCCCCGCCTCCTCTTCGTCAGATCGTGTCCCTGGCTCTTTTATAGGAGGTCCTTTGTCTCTTGGAGATGCAGGCGGTAGAACCGGTTCCTCACTCAGACAGGGGCTCCGGTTTCTACTACAGGATTTTTGTTGTACCCAAGAACAACCAGGCTGGCCAACGGGTTGTCCTGGACCTGTTACTTCTCAATCTGTCTTTACCGCTAAAACGCTTCAAAGTGATTACTCCCGCGCACATAGTGGAGTCTCTGTGTGCAGGGGACTGGATGTGTTCCCTAGACCTCATGTATGCATATCTGCACGTCCCCATCCACCAGCTGCATCAGAGGTTTCTTCGGTTCATGGTTGTCGTACCACTTTCAGTACAAGGTGCTGCCTTTCGGCCTGAACTCGGCTTCTCGTGTCTTCACAAAGTTGATAAACGCATTGGCAGATCTCCTCCACTTGGAGAGCCATCACCTATACACCTTTCTGGACGAATGGTTGGTGAGGGTGCCCCCTCCCCTCACCAAAGGGCTGTAACATTCCTGCTAGAAGTTGTCGGATATTCTTCATCAGCTGGGGTTCCCCCTCAACTAGACAAAGTCACATTTGTTCCCCCCTGGGAGATGGTCTTCCTAGGAGTGTGTTGCAACACGGCCATTCAACGGGTGTTCCCCTCGCCTGAGAGGCTTCTCTCCCTTCCTACGGTGATAGGACACTTTCTGGCGAACTCTAACACCTCTGCATGGTGGTTCCAACACCTTCTGTGCCTTTATGGCCTCCTGCGTGCTCACTGTACAGCACGCTCGCCTTAAGATGAGGCGCGTCCAGCTCCACCTCCAGTTCAACCTAGAGGGCCATTGGGATCGGGAGACTGGGGTCTGTCTGATAGAATCCCAATACCCCTGCTCCTCCTACCCGATCTTCACTGGTGGCTGATGGATGGATGGCAATGTTTCCGTGGGAGTCCCCTTTTCCCGACCCGCGCCTACCCTGTGGTGGTCCAGAACAGAAGCCCTCCTACATATCAATCTGCTCAAGCTCAGAGCAGTGGGCCTGGCCCTCAAGGCGTTTCTGCTCCTCAAGGACAGGTCTGTGCTGAACAGGCTAGATAATTCTACTATAATGTTTTTACTGAACAAGCAGTGTGGCACCTGTCCCCCCACCCCCCTCACCTCCTCTGCATGAAGGTACGATCTGGGAATGGGCCCTGACAGAGGGGGTTTACATTTCTGCAGTCCACCTCCCGGGGACAGCAATGCAGAAGTGGATCAGCTCAGCCGCTTTGGGTTCAAAACCTACGAGTGGGAGTTGCATACTGACTCCTTGTTGCCCCTGTTCCAGCTTTGGGGGTTTGCTGACCTGGACTTGCTATCATCTCCTCGGAATTCCAAGTACACCCAGTTTGCTTTGTGGGCAGGACAGGGTTTGGGGGTGGGGGAGGTCTCTTGGAGACTCCTTCCAGATCTGTTGGCACGACCGCAGGTGATATGCTTTCCCAGCCCCCCTTACTCCCCATGTCTGCTCAAATGGACCCTCGGCAAGTTCTGAGCATCGGTGGGTTGTAACCTCATCCTGATTGCCCCCCACTGGCCTTCGAGAGCCTGGTTTTCAGATCTGCTGTAGTTGTGCTCCCGGGGTCCTGTCCACCTTCCCGTCGCCAGAAGGGGCTGGATGATGTACTGGCTTTTTCAGCACACCTGGCCCGTTCTAGAGTTCAGGTGGTACTTGCTGCACTTATTTGGTGGCCATTGGGGCTTACATGAATTCCCCTGAGCATGCGTTTTTGCCAGCCAACCCGGTGGTTAAGGTCCACCTAAGGGGTTGTCTAGGCTTTTTCCTTGGGTACATAGGCTGCACCCAGTCTGGTACCTCAATGTGGTTCTTGCAGCCTTTACAGCGCAAAGCTTTGGAGACGATGGCCCTGGTGGACATCTGCTTGGTAACACTAAAGACCGTTTTATTGGTGGCTCTCACCTCTGCACGCAGTTTTGTTGAACTGCAGGTGTTGTCTTCATGTGAGCCCATCACCACGTTTCACAACGACAAGGTCATCTTGCACACTTATCCGAACGTCTTGCCCAAGCTTGTCTCTCCATTTCATCTGAATCAAGAGATCTGCCTACCAGTGTTCTTTCCGAACCCACAGTTCGAGGCTGAGAGGGTCCTGCATTTCTTGGACCTCAAGAGAGCCTTCAGGAAGTCTGAGGCATTGTTTGTGACTTTTGGGGATTCACCCCCATCCCCCAAACCACCCACCGGCTCTCAGGGTTCCAAGGCTTCCATCACCCGTTGGCTGGTGCAGGCCATTTCGGAGCCTTACAAAGCCATGGGCAAACTAGTTCCAGAGAGATTTCATGCCCCTGCGGTCAGAGCTAAGACCACTGCCGTCACATTCCACAGACCTGCTTCTTGGGATGTCCTCAGCAGGGCAGCTACCTGGGCCACCCCGTCGGCCTTCTGTAATTATTTCCTTGATACCAGCTGCAGGCGCGATGCTGAGTTTGGGCAGGCGCTTCTGAAGAACATTTTTGCTTCATCCTAGATATGAAACAGGTTGTCACTGCTCCCCCCTATGGCCTTGCATTCACCCACAAGGATGGTGGCAAGGTGACAGGACGTGCGAGTAAATAAAGGAACTCACTGTAGTGACTACAGTACTCATAGTCCCCTTTCCTCCATACGTCTCACCCACCTTCCCCCGCCAAGTATGCCAAGGGCTAGTATTTAATTAGCGTAGCCAGGTATCTAAGCGTCAGATGTGTTAAAAAAAGGACTGAGGCGCCTGAGGGCAGGGACTCTGCGGGGCATTGCCACGCCCAAGACCGCACCCCCACATGCTGTGCCGAATTTAAAGGGGTGCTCAGTTTTTCGCTGCCAAAGGTTGCGGTACCGTCCGCATGCTGGGAGACGCCCACAAGAATGAAGGAAAGGGGACTATGGACAATGAGTACTCTATTCACTACGGTGAGTAACTTTCACTTCTGGTGAAAACACCTTGGTAGCCGCCATAAATAAATATACAAACCACATTCCTGCAAGGGATTAATTTCCAATTCCATCCTATGTCACTGTCAACCTTACCATTTCTGAATTCCTTTGCAAACGGAGAAGGCCAGAAAACCAAATTTCTCTAGTTTGCTGCACTGTGACGAATGAACAGGTCTGTTTCAGAAATATGTGGACCAGAATGCTCTGGGGCCAGGGGAACTCACCAGCTTCATGATGCGACGCTTGTCGGCAGGAGATCTGGGAACCCCTAAAGTATATCTCCTACCTCCCTATTTTTTTTTTTTGCAGACGTTACTTAGTAGTGCTAACAGACAAATATGGGTGATCTCATAGAAGTGTTCATGAAAACTGTGGGGTGCTGCAGCAGCATATATACATTGGTTCAGATCACTATACAAATCTGCTCTTCTCATGCTCACTCCAGACTGGGAGAAGATTGCAAAGCTTGCAAAATACCCAAATGAGGTAATACGAATAGGCCATTCCACCCGAAGGTACCGAGTACGCCACAGTGGACCTGCAGGGTACCATAACAGTGCTGCATTACTCCCAGATGTCGTTGACTGCCTTTGAGCAGTTGAACCATGCAATTGCTACAAGTTATGTCATTAACAAACAGGGGAATTTGGAAATGCCACACCAAATGAGAATTCATTAAAGGGGAGAAGGGAACACATGAAGAGGAGACTGATCAATTGTATGGCCCGGGGCTAACAAAAGACGGATCTAACCAATCCCAGACTTCATTGCGGCACTGCAGAACTGTAAACCAGTATAAACCTAGGCAGGGGGGAGATGGGCTTTGTGGGAAGGAGAGTTCTAGTGTTGATTAGCTGGTGCAAGTGATGAGAAGGCAAGGAGGACTGTTTTGCAGTGCAGCTCACTCTTTTAGGCACATTGCTAAAAGCCTACTAGGGGTTATAGCCCAGGTTTTGGGAAGGGCCCCAAGACCTTTAAGGAAAAAAGTTATTGCAAGCATAGTGGGGCTACAGACTGGATTCTTTTTGAGGAGGAGAAGTCATTAGTGGGCTCAAACCTAAGTGCAAAGCATGCACCTGTACAAAAAGCTGGCAAGAACCTGTAGTTATGTTACAGATCTTTATACAGCGCAGCATGCACCCTGAGGCATCTTGGTGCCTAGCAGCAAGTGGGTGAGCAGTGGGAGACCCAGACAAAGAGATGGGTGCATGAAAATAAATGGTTTTTAAGGGAGCACCTAAAAGACCAATAATTAACCGTAGAATGAAGTGACAGAGAAGGAGCATTCCAAAGCACCGCTGCTAAAATGGAAAAAGCTCTACCTCCAATATGGGAGTATTTAGCCCGGGAACAATAATCAAACCGGCATTGGCAGAGCAGAGCGACCAGGTGGGAACATACAGGCGAAGTTTTACCTGAAGATACTCTGCCCCACAGCCATGCAGAGCTTGGTGCACCAGATACAGCGATTTAAATTGTACACGGCCACCAGGAGCCAATGCACATGACGCGGAACAGGAGTGATATGAGCGTGCCTGGATGTCCATGTGCCCTAGTTGGTTGAAGCCCAAGAAGATAGCCGTTGACTGGGCAGTTATACATTGTAATGTTAGTCTGAAATGTACCCTGGCAGGGGGGTAGTGTTCTCTAGGGCAATGGGGAATCGCAAGTTCTTGTCTGGTTAGTGTTTGTCTACAAATCAGAGCTTAATAAGGTGACTCATGATCAGTGAGCTACAATATGTGACCCCAGAATCTAACCGAAGAGAACATCTGAGCCAGGTAGCTATCGGGAAAAGCCAAGAAAGCCTGCTGGGATGCTGTAAAAACCTTATCACTTATTTGGGGGTAATCTCCAGCATGGTGCCATTATCCCTGGAACTGTATTTCTTTTTCTAGATCCGGAGATGGACGTGGACACTCAGTCCTCCTAGATTCAACCCTTGAACTTTTTCTTACCACTCCATACTTACACTATTAGATAGTAGTTAATCCTCATTTCTGTGCTCCAATGGTCACACTGTTGCTCCCACAGGTGGTCATAAAACCCTTCCTCTGGAAAATAACAATGTGTTCTGTTGTTCACCTGTGTGACAATGGCCAGATTGTGGAATAGTGTCCAAACTCGCATCATCCAACCCCCTCTTTCCTTCATTTAAGAAAGAAACTGAAGTCTGACCCTTTCCAAGAGTAACCCTTTGAACTCTGTTAATTCCTCATATTGGTGCTTCCAATGCCCATGGCCTACCATTGGTGCTGACTCCTCACCTTCCAGCACACTCTTCTCCTGACTGCTACCTATAAGAGTATACATTATCCCAATCTGTATAGCACTCAATTGCTATGAAGCTAGTTTCTTGCGTTACACAACCCTGTACCTTCAATAGTTTATGGTGTTGATCTTCAGTGTGTAACTCCTGTAGTTTGTAACACCTGGAGTTGACATTGTACTGATTAGTAAATCTTGGAGTTTACATTGTTGTTGTTTTTTTTTTTTTTTACACAAATTTTGACCTTTTGCTAGGCTATTTGCCAGTAAAATGTGCAGTTTGACTGGTAGTATCAAGTGAGTATAGCCTAGATCTATCTTTAGTGATGAATGCCTGGAATTTGCCTGGCTGGTCTTTCCGGAGTAACTCTTGGAGTTTGCATAGACATTCTTCAGTTTTACAAAGTATCCCCACTTGAAGGGGCAAGCGTACACTGTGCAAAAATATTAAATGAAAATAAAGCACATATAATGTGTTCACATACGGAAAAAGTGATTGCACAACAAAATAGGTGGAGCATTTTACACCACTGCATCCCCACTTGGGAAGGTGAAGCCAATATTTGATTGCCTTTTGGCTCAGTAAGTAGCAGTTATTCTGAGGATCTTATGTTCTTCATCTTTGTACGTTGGCCTACCATACAAGACAAAACCACTGTTGCAGTGCAGATCACACATGGGGAGGAGGGGTTTATCTTCTAAAAGCAAAAAACTAGCCTCAACATTTCAGTAGCTGCTTTTATCACTCGGGGGTTCTTTTTAGACAGACTGAGAGCTTTGCAGACAGTGCCTTCCTGTAGTCCTGTTTCATCGGCACAAAAGCATATATTAGCGATTCCAGGACTGCGAATATGACTTTTACCAAGATGGAAATAACTAGCATTCACCTCTGAGAGAACCTGCGCATAGATGCGCTAACCCTGCAGTCAAACTGGAAGCTGAGATTCTAAAATAGTAAACCAACCTGAGGAACATCTAATAGCAGAGGGGTGAGAAATGGTCTTGTGGAACTTTTTAAGGGGCATAGGGCCTCATGTGCTTGGTAGTACTTCCAGATGAGTTACCACCACTTGTAATTGTTCAGAAATCGCCAGATTACAAGTGATAGAATGGCCATGTTAATCCCCATTTGTGTAGTCTATGGCACTATACAGTGCATAGGTAAGTCCTTCCCCCCCAAAGTAATTCCTCTATTTTTTGGGGAGATACACCTCCACTTTACTTTAACCCCCGAGTTGGTGGTGTGGTAAAAATAGCAGTAAATCCATTACCACCCAAAAAAGTTCAGGTAACTGATTTACTGCCACTTTTTAGCTGCAAATCTAATGAATAGCATAGTCCCCTGATTGGAGGGAAGAGTGTATGCCCTGCTGTTGTGTCCTGCCTTGTAAGAAGCAGTAGATGCATTTGAAAATGTTTTCTTTAATTGTTAGCCGAGACCGGTCAGCAACTTATCATAATAAATGGTCTCAAAGGCTGTTGATGGGTACAACATGGCAAGGACTCCTCTCTCCCACTTTAATAGGGTGTTCCCCAAACTGCAGCCTTGGGCTCCTTTCTTTTAAACCGCCATGAGAAATGGACAGTTTAACCTGCACTCCAAGTCATGGACATGAGTCAAAGGGTCCCGTACATAAAAAGAAATTAGCCGGGAACTTGAAGTAAATTAATATCAAGTTTATTGTATACAAAAAGTTTGTTTAAATAATCGCCATAGACTCCACAACAGAGGCAGGACAACCAGAGAGCAGTCCTGTATGATATATATATTTCTGATGTTTGTTAATCTGCTTAGAATCACATGCTGTGCATAGGTCCGACATCCAGTGGTCACTGCGGAGTATTGCATTTTGTTTTTCGTAGTCGAAAAGGGGACGTCGACAAGGCGTGTCTGTAACACTATCCCTATAGTGACGTGCGTTGTACCCACAATCCCTCACGCGTCGAGGTCCCTCAGATTGTTTTTTTCCGCCCAGATACTGGTCGCCTTTACGCGGAGCTCCTCGAGAGACATTGCAGATTTCATCTCCTCGACCTTTGGTCGTTTTTCCTATATAATATAAAACATATCGACCCTCCCCTCGACGCTGTTAGAAGCTTCTCCGCCGAGCAAGATCTTCGACGGAGGGGACGAGCGGAGGAGATCCTTCGGCGTTGCCGAACACGTGGCCTGGCCTCGCAGGCCAAATACAGTAGGGAGAGTGGGGGTCGTGGGACATCTCTAATTCTTTTCTGAGAATGCCTTTCCTTTTCCCCTTCCTTTCCCTTGGGGTGGTTATCACATTTTATTGCCTCAGCTATGGAGAGGACACCCTTTAGGTTTTGCCCGCTTTGCAAGGGCAAGTTTACTTGGAAGGACAAGTATTCACGGTGTAACCGCTGCTTGCCCCTCGATCACAAGGAGGAGGGTTGCACGGCTTGTCGGCTTCTTAAGCCGAAGACTCTAAAAGACCGTAGGGTCAAAAGGTGGGCGGCCTACGCTATGTCGAAGGCCGACGCCCCACCGTCGCTACCTCCGACAGTGACGAGGAACGTGATACCACGACCTCCGCTACGGAAGTCGAAAACCCCCCTAGAGAGCGCACACGCGCTTCGTCGTCTGTCCCCGGCCCCGACGGGATCGGCTCACGCGCTGCTTATGGGGATGAACACCCCGGCGACACTGACGCACACAAGACCACACATAAGCACACAACCCATGGCTCTTCTTTGCCGAAGGCAAAGAGAGCATCAGCGCCCAAGGAGACGCAGGTTTCACCCGCGGCCTCCTCGGACCGTTCGGGTTCGAAGCCCCTCTCGCAACCGCAGCCGCGACCAGCGACTGGGCTTTCGGCAAAGAAGGGCGCCGCCCCCAAATCATCGGCCGGAGCGCATCAGCAGAAAGCGCATGCCGCCGTAGAGCGTTCGACACCCATAACTTCGAAACCACAGCTCCCCGCGGACAAACGAGTCGCTGAGAGCTTGGCGAGGATCGTGGTAGCCGACGCCCAAAAGCGTACGCCGAAAGACGTCGAGCGCTACGCAAAGGTCGAAAGACACACCGGAAGGCTTTTCGGAAGGCGACGGGACACTTTCCTCGATGCTATGGGAGAGGTCGAGCCGTGTTCAGCTACAAGACACCAATTTTCCCCCGCTAGACCGCTCAGGGGTACCCCATGAAACCATGGAAAGGCTCCATCTCTGCATGGAAAGGATGGAGAGGTTTATGAATGCCCAAAACCCTCCCACTCCAAAGAGAATAAGAGAAGGGCCTCAGGAGGACCCCAGGGCCAAAATTCCAAGATTAGTCAATCCCCACCAGGACACAGCCTCAGACTTCCACAGTGTGTATGACCTCACTGGGGAAGAACATTATTTTGAGGAAGAGGATGATTTTATGGACGAGGAAGACGGTCGGAACCAGGAGGAAGGTCTGGACGACAGCCCCGACTCGGTAATAGAAGGCCTCGGAGAAAATCCAGTAGCAGGACCTTCTCACCCCTGGCAATCACCATCAATATATTCCGACACTGATGTCCTGAATCTAAATCCTCCTGACATTTCACCGGTTAGAAACACGTCTCCCATCGACGATCAACCCACATTTAATGCCCTGTTGCGCAGAGCAGCAGCACACTTCGAACTAGACACTGGGGAGCTCTCTCCTGAATTAGACTTTGTAGAAAGGGTAATTAAGGAGAAACCCCCGGTCAGTCAGACAATTCCCCTCCTCGCTTCGGTGAGGAGAAGAATCATCCCTTCGCTGTCCACACCCGCACTAATCAGAGGGGTCAATCCTAGATTTGAAAAACTTTTCACTCCTTCACCCTCAGACCCGCTGTACATCAGGGGACATTCTATTCCGGATTCCCTGATAGTAACCAACACAAGAAAGAGGGCAGGGGTACCACTCTCCACCAGTGAGGCACCACCTGACAAGGAGGGCAAGCGGTTATATGCCCTTGCTAAAAGAATTACATCCTCGGCCGCCTTTTCGGCAAGAATTGCCAACAACAATTCTTTGCTTGCGAGCTATGCGGACGCGCAGTGGGCTAAACTGCGCAAGGACGCCGAAGAAGCGCCGGAACCATTACGTACACGCCTGCTTTCAACTATTGGCGAAGGAACCCAGGTCAACCAGAGTATTGTGAAGAGCTCTCTGGATGCGGCAGAAACGGCGGGACGTTCCCTAGTTCAGGGAATAGTCCTTAAACGACACGTATGGCTGCGCAACTCAGGGTTCAAACCGGAGACACAGGCGTCTTTAATAAATAAACCTGTTGAAGACTCCAACCTCTTCGGGAAGGCGGTGGATGAGGCTCTGGAGATGGCTAAAAAAGAGTTTGATACAATCAAAACTCTCGACCAAATCTCTAAGCCCGCTACCAGGCGCGGATATGGCAATAAACGCTTTTTTCGTGGCCAACGCCAACAACAAAACCAGCAGCAACAGTACCCTGCCACCAACTTCCAGACCAGTAGTGGCCAGTACAGTCAAAGAGGACAGCGTCGGGGCAAAGGAAGAGGGTGAGGGTCCACCCCCAGAGGTTCCCAAGCCCCTAACAACACCAAGTGACGCGAAGATTCGCGTCCCCTCCCATGCAACGCCGGTCGGGGGCCGGAAAACTTCCTTTCTTCCAGCATGGGAGGGTATAACGTCAGACCGCTGGGTACTTTCCACCGTAGCCCACGGATACTGCATCGAATTCAACAGTTCCCCAACATACAGACCCCCGAGGGGACGACGCATGTCACCGGAACATCTTGCCATCCTTCTACAAGAAGTACAGCAACTGCTGGAGAAGGGAGCCATAGAGGTCGTGCCTCTATCTCAGGTAACGGAAGGTATTTATTCAGTGTACTTCCTTGTACCCAAAAAGGATCTAACCATGCGCCCTGTATTAGATCTGCGCCCAGAGAACAAGTTTATCAAACCCCAAAAGTTTCGTATGGTGACCCTACAGGAAGTGATCCCACTGCTATCTCAGGGAGATTACATGACAACATTGGACATGAAAGATGCATACTTTCATATTTTAATGTTGCCAGCGCACAGAAAGTACCTCCGGTTCATGATAGAGGGCAAACACTACCAGTTCAGAGTGCTACCCTTCGGCATAGCATCAGCACCGAGGGTATTCACGAAGGTACTGGCAGTGGCAGCGGCCCACCTGCGCAGGTTGTCCATCCCAGTTTACCCTTACCTCGACGACTGGCTCATAACAGGGGATTCTTACGAAACATGCTTCTCCAATACCCAGAAGACGGTAGACCTTTTGTTCCAGTTGGGCTTCTCCATCAACAAAAAGAAGTCCAGCCTAGACCCCAGCCAAATCAAACAATTCCTAGGGGCTCTAATTCAAACAAAGGACGGCCTCGTCTTCCCCTCCAAAGAGAGGGTCCAAAACATGTTGTTTCAGATCCCTCAATATGTGTCCGGTCGAGAGGTGACGGTACGCAAAGCAATGCGCTTGCTAGGCATGATGGCGTCGTGTATTTATTTGGTACCTCACGCGCGCCTGCGCCCAATGCAGGAGTGGCTCAACAGCCAGTGGTGTCAGGCCAGTGGACTATGGGACGATCTATTAGTGGTCTCGCAGGCCTTAGTTCTCTCGCTACGGTGGTGGACAAAAGAAAACCTAGAAAAAGGGAAACCTTTTGCCACACCCGCGGCGGAAGCCACTCTAACCACAGACGCATCCCTCACAGGATGGGGGGCTCACCTATCCCATCAGACTGCTCACGGAGAGTGGACTCCGAGCGTAGCATCCAAACACATCAATCTTCTGGAGCTACTAGCGGTGTTCAAGGCGCTAAAAGCCTTCCAGAAACACCTACAAGGCAAGACAGTGATGGTCCTTACAGACAGCACCACAGCCATGTATTACATCAACAAGCAGGGGGGAACCCACACTCCAGGCCTGTCCAAACTGGCCCAGAACATATGGAAGTGGGCTCTCAAACAGAATATGTTCCTCCTGTCACAACATGTACCAGGGGAACTCAATCTGCTGGCAGACAAACTCAGCAGAGATTTCCCCCTGCCCGAAGAGTACGAATGGCGACTGCACGAAGACATCGTCTTCGACGTCTTCACGCAATGGGGATTCCCAGAAATAGACCTGTTCGCAACCCTGGAGAACTCACAATGCCAAAGCTACGCCTCCAGGTACCCCCAAAACCAATCCAAGGGGAACGGTCTGTCGATTCGATGGTCAGGGAAATTTGTTTACGCTTTTCCCCCGACTCCCCTTCTCAACAAGGTGGTGCACAAGATGCACCAGGAACAAGTAACCATGATACTGGTGGCCCCAATGTGGGCCCGACAGCCATGGTTCGCTCACTTGATGGAGATGTCTCTATCTCCCCCAGTGAAACTCCCCTGCCCGTACAACATGCTGTCACAAGACAGGGGCAGGACGCTGCATCCATGCCCCCAGAACATGAACTTAGCAGCCTGGCTCCTGAGGTCGTAGAGTTTGGACACCTACAGCTCCCGCAGAGATGCATGGACATCCTCAGGGAAGCCAGAAAACCTAACACTCGTCACTGCTATTCTAGCAAATGGAAGAGATTTGTCATCTGGTGCAGAGGAAAGAGCATCAACCCAATTGACTGCTCTCCCACACATATTGTTCTATACCTGACCCATTTATTAGATTCAGGTCTAGTGTTCAATTCCATTAAAGTCCACCTAGCGGCACTTTCTGCATACACCACTTCCCAACTCAAAGTGTCGTGGTGGAAGATCCCTGTTATAAAGGCCTTCATGGAGGGAGTAAAAAGAATACACCCCCCGATAGCTGACCCAGCTCCCGGATGGGACCTTAACGTGGTACTTACAAAACTCATGGGATCACCCTTTGAACCCATGAACAAAGCAACTCTTAAAGACCTCACTCTCAAGACTGCTTTCCTAATAGCTATCACCTCCATCAGGAGAGTAAGTGAACTACAGGCTCTTTCTATTCTAGACCCCTTTGTTACAGTTCACAAAGATAAAGTGGTTCTACGCACTCACCCAAGGTTTGCTCCAAAATTCATCTCAAAATTCCATGTAAACCAGTCTATAGAACTACCAGCGTTCTTTCAAAATCCTTCCAACTTGGGAGAAAGGACTCTGCACACACTAGATGTGCGTAGAGCGGTCATGTTCTACATGGAAAGAACCAGATCACTGAGGAAGACTAATCAGTTCTTCGTCTCGGTGGCAGCAGGAAGAGAAGGGGATGCAGTTTCAAAGTCCACTATTTCTAGATGGATTGTCCAATGCATCACTCTCTGCTATACTCTTGCTAAGAGAGAACTGCCCTTTAGGCCAAGAGCACATTCTACTCGAGGCACGGGGGCGTCCATAGCATTCATTGCAAATGTTCCCCTTGAGTCCATCTGCAAAGCGGCTACCTGGAGTTCTGTGCACACCTTTACAAAACACTACTGTCTAGATGCACACTCTAGATCTGACTCCCAGGTGGGACAGGCAGTATTAAGACATCTTTTCTCTACTGTTCCTTCTCATAACCCACCGCCAACTCCGGGTACTGCTCGCTAGTCTATGCACAGCATGTGATTCTAAGCAGATTAACAAACATCAGAAGACAATGCATCACTTACCGTAAAAGCATTTCTGATTGTTGTATCTGCTTAGATTCACATGCGCCCACCCTTCCTCCCCGCTCGGATGGAAGGAACATAGACATCTTCTATATTTCTCTCTTTTCTGTACTCACTCACGGCTAGAAGGCTCCCTCAGGGCAGAAAAATACAAACAGAGGGACCTCGACGCGTGAGGGATTGTGGGTACAACGCACGTCACTATAGGGATAGTGTTACAGACACGCCTTGTCGACGTCCCCTTTTCGACTACGAAAAACAAAATGCAATACTCCGCAGTGACCACTGGATGTCGGACCTATGCACAGCATGTGAATCTAAGCAGATACAACCATCAGAAATGCTTTTACGGTAAGTAATGCATTGTCATATATAATATATATATATTACACGGCCCACGGTAGTGGCCGTGTAGTTATGGTTAAGTTGCTATATATATATATATATATATATACACACATATATATATATATATATATATATATATATATATATATATATATCTCATGCATAGTTATGTTGCTCTGCTGTCCACATGGCAAAGTGCACCCGCTTCAATAGCTGTCATTTCAACCAACAGAATGAGCATGGTTCTACGCAGTCACCTTCACCTTCCACAATCGCAAACATTCAGAATAATTTCAAGTTACTTCTTTAAACCCCTTTTCCCTTCACACAGGACACCGTGGTTTCAGTGTCAATGAATGGTTAATTACCGGCTCAACGTTTCAGTCTCTAAAGTGTGAAACGCTGTAGGACGAATGCCTCCTCACGAGCTAAAACTGAAAGTAGGTGCTGTAATTATGCTACTACGCAATCTTATGTCATCATCGGTACTCTGTAATGTAACAAGGGTGACAATTGCGTGTCTACAAAGACGCCTCATAGAGACCCGTGGCATAGATGGAACTTGGATACTGTTCTTATACCGTGCATACTGCTCATTCCATCTGATATGTTGAGCCTTTTCAATGACCATTAATAAGTCACAGGGACCTACGCCCCCTTCCTGGAAGCGATCAGTGTTAATTCCTATCTTCAAGAAGGTAGACAGAAGTGAGCCTATGAATTACTGACTGATATTGACCTTTAAGATATGCTAAAATGCCGTAATTTACGATGGGAACAGCTAGTAATTAATAATTAGATGGTGTTCTATGCAGATCACTAGAACAGATTTTCTTTCCTCTCGTTCTTTCTCTTGTGATTCAGTTCTTATATATTGGGCCTCATTACGACCCTGGCGCTGATTACGAGGTTCCCTTTGCGGGACCCAGATCAGACGTCTGGTAAAACCAGACGTCTTTTCCAGGTCCCACGAGGGGAAGAGAGAGGTAACAACGGGACACTTGTAAGGAGCCCGTTGTTACCGCCCTCCCCATTCCCATTGAGCCCTATGGGGGCTCAAATGGGAATGGGGAATGGTTTCTGCAAGGAGGATTCACCAGGTCCTCCTATGTCTGAATGACCCGGTAAGTCCCCATTGCAGGAACCCGGTAATGGAGCCCGGTTTGGAGGCAGCCATGGTGCTAGTAGCATCATGGCTGCCTCCAAACTCGTAATGAGACCCATTGTCTCAAAGCCATTGGATCCTATATAGGAAACTACCATCTCCAAGTAAACTAATCAAATGCAGAGAAATATGCCTTCTAGCTCAAACAGTTGTTTTGTCTCCAATTTAATTTCCTTCTCCTCTATCTCTGATTGCACACAATCAGGGTTTATTCTTCCCTTTCATACACCAATTTATGTGGATAGATGCCCCTATACAAAAACACGAAATTGTCTTCTTTTATTTTCTGCCTTCATGCTTTATAGTTCTCTCCCTTATTAAATATTCTTGGGCCAGTTAGGTCAGCGTGCCTGACTAGACCTCTATCCATTCTTCACTCTGCAATTTTCATCTATCAAGCTGCACATGTAAATCTAGAAAGTGACCCTAACCAAGTGTAGAAAGTATATTATGTTGCCCGTAAACCAATCGCATCACATAACCAACATTGCAAGCACAGAATCGTCAGTATAACCATAGGGCGTCCATCTTGTGTAACATCCGCCATTTGCTTTTTTTTCTTTCGCTTAAAATGCTTTGCAAAGCGTATTATATTCTGAAAGCTCATACACGGTACGAGGCCGCAGCTTGCATGTTGAAAGATCAGCCCAGACAGGAATGCCAAACAGTACAGAAATACATTGTTTTCCTCCCTCACTGAGTCCCTGAAAGCAAGCAGAAACAGCATTTAATCAGCGGCCCAGGTGCCAGCCTGTCTCCCTACAGCTGTAGAAACAGGCAGTTAAAGCATGATTTAGACGTTTCTAACGGCCCTCCTTTGCGGTTCTTCCTTAGAGTAGGCTGACCCCTAGTTCACAAATAGAAACTAGTAGATAACGTGCTTTGGAATGTGTCTCTCTCGCGAACACGATATCCTCGATGAACAAGTGCTTTGTGTTTTTAATAACAAAGAACTATGTCTGCAACTGTTGCTAAGTATAAGAAACTTGTCATAATGTGTCATAATTGTCAATCACCGAACCCTAGCTCAAGAAGATACATTATGGGTGCTTCTGATCTTCCTTGAAGGCTGTTATTTTGTATATATGTAACTGTTCATATGATGATCGCTCTCTTGCGTCTCACGAGGTCTGGGTGACACAGGTTGCGAGACGTTAGACCCCAGTCGGCCGACTGAGCACATTTTTTGCAATAAACCATAGTACTTGGAAGATCGAACCTTGTGTCTGTCGTATCACTAGTATATAGTGGTTGTGCCTTAGTTTCCATATGCAGAGGGTCTTCAGGGCCTAGCACACACATTCCAATGATCTGCCACTTTTCCAGCTTGGATGGCATCCTACTTTAAACTATTTCAGTTTCACTTTTTATGTTTGGTTTTTAATGTATCCAGGGTAGGGTCTTGCCCACACTCAACCTATCGCCTATATGATATCTTTGTCAACCCTCATACTGTTTGCACTCTTCCTCTGTCTAACTCTCTACTCTGAAACACTTGTTTCCCATATCGATCTGTGTCCTTGTTCCCTCCTAGTTTAGCAAGTCTTGACCTCCTTTGTTGCTTTATTTTTTCAGAGATATTATTTTCAAAGCAATTGAGCAAGCATTTACTCTTTCTTTTCCTTACACATTAATGCTGTTTGCACATTTTATTAATGCTCCTAAAAATATAATTGTACAGCCATCTTAACTCTGAAAGTGTTTTGGATTGCAGTGTTTTTGTGTGTGTGGTTTTCAACATTGGCAGGATTACGCATGGGAACGATTGTGTTGTAGCCGTGTGCTTTAACTTCTTGCTTGTGCTTGGGGGATGGCATGAACTAGGGTTGAGAAATGACGGAGGCACACAAAACAACATGCTGGGCCTCTGTCTTTACCCTCTCTACAATCACTTTCTGTATTTCTCCTATTAATGTGAGAGTCACCTGAATTCCAATTAATGTTTGTGTGGGTGTGAGTGGGTCTGTTGTGCTTTATTATTTATATAGCGCACCAAACCCAGAGGTATCTAGACGCTTATTCTTAAGAGATTGGTTGCAGTGCTTCAGGTTACAGAAAGTAAGCGTAGGTGATTACATCATAGAGGAACATACAGAGGTAATACATCACATGCAGCATGGCAAAGAGAATTCAGGGAGAGCAAATATATGGCGCCTACCCTATGTTGCAGGGCGGCTGCGGCACACAAATGCAAAAGTCACATCTGGAGGCACAATCAGGATTACAGTAGAGGAACAGCGTCTCGCCCTAGAGCGCCCTTTTAGCGGACAGGGAGAAGGCAGGGGCCTTAGGAGTGGGCCTTTGGATGGGGGGCTGTCAAGCCTGCCGGCTCTCCCATAGGCCAGTTTGTACAGCGCTCCAGCCAATTAATGCTCCCCCACAGACAAAAGTCCAGTGCACGCGGCAAAGGCGGCCATCATGGAAAGGCCAACCCGACACAAGATGTTAAGGCAAAGTAAGCTGAAAGTTTGCTGCCTGTGGCAACATAAGTAAGCACAGTAGTCAGAGTACATAAGTTACAGTCAACAATGAAAGCAGCTGGCTGCTGCAAATGCAGAAATAAAAGTTGGAAATGAATTAGGAATCCCACACTCGATCGCGCTCTATTTGCTAAAGCCCCCAGGGCCTACCTTCGCACCGGATGGAGGTGAAGTGCCTTGGCAGTCTCCCGATGGAGCGGGCAGAGACATGCATCCACCAGCTCCGAGCTGCTTTGTTGGAAAGTGTTGCACAGGAGCGATGGATAGCTTAGTTGTAGAGTCCTCACTTCCGGTTACTCCATTACATTATGGGAGTTGCAAAGAGTTTTATTGTGTTTCCCTTTCTCTGAGCCTGTACTGCCTGTGATGCCTGCTGACACTTGATGTGATTCTGGTGACTTTGTTCTTTGTTTCTTCTTTCATTATAGAATGTCTCGCAGCAGCTGCTGTGGGCAGGGAGAGGCAGGGGGCGTGTCTCAGATTGTTAACATATGCTCTGATTTACCCTGAGCTATGTGTCAGTCTATGGTGCCTGGTGATCATTCTAGTGGGTCCCCATCTACAAAGCATGTATGGAAATACACATATTGTGCTAGTACTTGATAGAAAAGGTTTTCTTTTTGCTGCTTTCCTCCCATAGGCCTTTATGGGACATCCTTTCTTTTTGTTTGTTTACACTCCTGATCTGACTTGTTGGAGGCATGTTAAAGCCTTATGCATTACTTTCCTTGCCCTATTGCTCATTCATATGGGAAAACTGATTAGTCCGTAAGACTGTAAGTGCTGAGAGTCTGTCTCCCTTTATGAATTTCTTGTATTGTTACAATTGCATCCATCACCTTAAAGTGAAGTGCAGTTAGGTTACTGTGTATCCTTGTATCTTATTCTATAATGGCTTTTTGGTTACTCTACAGTGTGCATAGGACGAGCTGGTGGCATAAATTATTTTTCGTTGTATTTAACGTTGTACGTGAACTTGTGCATTTGCCACAAATGGCTACTAAGGGTGGGTAGCACCCTAAAAAGCACCCTAAAATGGCCGTGCCACAAGGCTTTCATTTTTCCTATGTCCTTATTGTTCTTTGGCCTTCTTACTGCATTCTCATGTCAGGAAACTCCATATGTGGAATCCCCTTTGCTGGGGAAAGCTGCTGCTTTTGCATTTAAAGGGGCAGGTTGTGTGTGGGGCTGGGACAGTCGGGCCCCAGTACACATCCTGGCGACTAAATGTCTGTTGCTGGGTAGATATCGTGGCCACTGGTTATAAAGGATTGGATAGCGACTACCAGTTTGAATGGTGCAGATCCTTACCATTGGTGGGCTTGGGCAAGCTCCCAGACTAAATCTTGGATAAAAGGAGGGCTCCTGTAGCCATTCTACAGATTATTGTTGGAGCCAAGTTCTCTACTAAGAAAAACAGTCAGTTGATGATCGGAGGATGACGCCTTCAACTGACAGCACCAACTCCAGTGAAGTCCCGGTGAAGCCCTGCTCCTCTGCCTGATCACAAGGAGACCCATGCCGGTGCTTCGACCCTTGGACCGGTGGGAACAGCCAGTCTCAACCCCTGCTTGAGGACCTGTACTTCGGACTTTTCCCTGGACCAACCAGTGTACTGACCAGCTCCCTCCTGGGCTACTTCGATACAGCTGTCGCTGTTCCGAGTGCATCCTTGGATCCTGGAGGATGTTCAATTTTTGTAACAAGACACCTGTCCCTTCATTTTTAACCTTTTTGCATCAACAGAAGCTGGACTCGGCCTGCTCCTTTGTTCGTCCATTGAATATGGCCTGTTGCCGCCTGACCGTGGTGACTCCCGCTGCAATTTGTTGTCTTTGCATTCTAGAGGTGTCCTGAGGCTTTCTGTACAGTCTTAATTTTTCCTTTGTGTGGGTGTTCTGCTGCAAGCAGTTTGGAAGATCCCCAACAGATTTTGTAACCTCAGCATTGGTCTATGGACAAATCGGACTCGCGCGCGGGGGGAGGGGGCGTTGTAAATTAACATACCTGTTTGTGTCCCCCCACTGTTCCTCATAGGGTTACATGGGCATAAATCACTCTTTCCTGACTTTAGTTGGTGGAGGCCTGGTCAAGGATCCCTTACTATATATATTTTAGTGCCAGGGATTGAGTGAATTTACTTACCTGAACTTTATTCAACTTTTTGACTCTTTTAATCGTTACCACTGGCATCGTCAACCTCTTAACCTACCTGTGAAGTGTATCTTTGGAACTGGTGACATTTAGGCACAAGGCCCCAAACCATTTTAGGGTTGGACTTTATAAGAGCTACGGAACCTGTTGATGGTTATTCTAAAGTGTCTTTTCTACTTCTAATGCATCCGAGTTCTTACCTTTGTGGCATTGGTTATTGATTTAAATGCTTTCCTACATCTTCAAAGGGTGAATGTATATATCTGTGTTTGTGTGACATTATTTGACTAGACGTTTTTTACTTGCTTATTGTTTGTTTTGAAGGCCTAATAAATAATTGTATTTTTGTACTTGCCTGTGTAACTGAAATTATTGATGCTGCTCTATGTGGACTCATTGTAGCCCTAGACCACTCTCACACCTTTCCCAAGACTACTCCTTGCTGCTCTGCTACCTTACCTTGATTTAGTTTGGCTAAAATCTGTATCTCCCTGTTCACAATAATAGGATGGTGTCCCAAAATCTTCCTCAGGATTGATTTTGGAAATCCATCTTAACAGTACCTTCAAGGTCTGCTGCAATATTGATGAAAGAGTGTTTCCAGCTGATGCTTTTAACATTTTATTTGTCCTCTGATGTTTGCTTGTGCTGCAACTTGTTTACTTTTTCCGTTCATTCGGTTGATTTTGTTTTCCAAATAGTTCTGATATACTTCTTGATTCTATATATCATGTATTTAACTTTTTTCATATTTTTTTCTGGTACTATGTTTTGAACGCTTATGTTTTGTGCTTTGATTTAGTTTCTTGTTTTACATTTTTTTGTGCTTTTAAAATGTTTATTGTTTGCTCCTTTATTGTAGTCCCACTATTTTATTTGATTGAATTTATTTTTTATTTAGTTTTTGCTGGTTCTGTCCTTTCTCACCACTTCTTTGGTGCACCTAAATTCACCTTGTTTCTAGACTGGCATTGCTGACACAGGATATGGCACCATGCTCTTGGGCTTCATAGGCAACCTTTCCTCTCTACAGAAGCTCCTCCTTTGAGACAAAGGTGCACCCACGTCAAACTGTTTCTATTCTCCAGTGTGCTAAGTTTTCCTCCATACTTATGCACCTGCTGATGCGTCATCTGTGATCTCTGCTGCTATACTTTCAAGGTTTCTTGAAACTGTTCATTCAGAACCACATTTTCATCACAACCTTATAACCAAATGGAACCCGACGTTCTGTTAGACATGGTAAAGTCTGTGATCCCTTTCAGTTCTAGTCAACGCCAATCACCCGACATCCCACAGAGGAAGGCACTGTGACTTTTCTTTAGGCCTGTCTTACCCACCAGTTGTTCAGGTCACCTCCTTTCCAAAAATGCAGTTCATAGTAATGAGAATCTGTATCTAATTCTTCTTCAACTTTTGTCAGTTATTAGGCAACACCCACTTTTAACTTATTGTGGTCTTGCTGATGCTTTTGATTCTTGATCACCAGTCCAGCCTTGGAATCTCGCCACTGTCTTCTGTCAGGTCATTTTAATTTCTGATATGATGTGCCGCCCTCCAACAGAGCATTAAGTGTCAAAGCCAATCAACTTCTTGTTTGCTATTTAACAATAACAGGATTCTCCCCACCCCTTCTCATAGCAAGGTCACCTGTTCGGGTTTATCCCTGCTTCCCTCCCACTTGTCCTGTTCTCTGTAATAAAATCTGACTTTTGAGTAAGTTTCAGACAGTTCATTTTCCCTCTGCTTTACTGAACAGTTTGGCATATTTTTGTCATTTGTGTCGAGACTGACTCTCTACTAATGCAGTTGCCAGGGCCCCTTGCTTGCAAACCTAGCAGCAACCCCCACGTCTACAAATTACTCTTGGTTCTCTGACATACTTTACATGGCTTATGGAAAGATGAACCTTCCTCCTCAAGGACCACCCAATATTTAAAAAAAAATCCCCTTGATTAGGGCTCACAATTTGCACTTGTCACTAGCCATGGGTGGTGTGTGGTTTGTGTAGAACTGAGAGTGAGTCACTTTTTAAAGCTGGCTATTAGCTTGCAATTTGACATTTTGTTATCCTTGCTTCTGTAACATGAGCTAGTGCCCAACACGAACAGTAGTTATTTTATTTCTCTGATCTGATTGCACAATAATATTTCTAAAACGTTTTCTGATGGTCTTACAAGGAACATGCAGTGGGGCGCTGTCCTGTCCTAACTTGCAGTTTGTATAGATCTCTGCTCCTTTTTCAAGAACGTGATTACCTTGATCTGCTTTATTATTTGTTCCCTATCCAAACATCTGCCAATGTAATTGACTGTCTTCCCTTTTAGTATACGTTTCTGTTTTATTGTTTTTTCAGTGTGACATGGTCACAACATGCACTGGCTCATGTTAGCTGCTTCAAATGGGAACAATGCTGAATCTGTGTCTGGCCACCGTTACCCATATGTTCGACCCTGACATAATGCCCTTAATCACAACCTTCCTCAATCCTGGTATCCAAACGGGTACATACATGACTGCAGCCAAGCCTTCCATGCTGATTCCTCTTTTGAAAAAGCCCAGACTGGATCCTGCTATCTTCTCAAGATTTCCCTACTGCCTTTCCAAGTGACAATTCCATCTAGTATTTTAGCTGGAATCTGTCTTCGGGGGGTAGCCAATGTCTGCAAGGCTTCCCCCTGATACACATCAAAACAATCAGCAGCATTTGGCACCATCAAACATGCCATGCAACTCTCTTCTTTCGAACAATGCTCAATTACTGTTCTTCGCCCTATTCACCTTATGGCCTCAGCAAAAGACAGGCAGAGTTCCAAATGTCTCTGCATTGCCACCTTCCCTTTTTTACATCCACATTCAGGCCGTGGTCACTCATTTCTTTTTTGTTTTTGCTTATTTTTTTTTATGACTGTGAGATCCAAGTCCTGCTTCCTCTCAACCTGGGTGTTTGTAGCAACATCTCACGGTTTGGGGATTCTACAGAGACGATATGACCTTGGATGGAACTCAACACTGACAGAACTGAGGCCCTTCCTTTAGACATTGCTGAGCTCAGTAGCTGCCTTACACTCTATCATGCTTTTTTTTGTTGCTTTGCCCACCTCAATCAGTTGGTAATTCACACTTTCCATCATAGACAGAGGGCAGAATGTGCTGTCTCTGTTCTGCATTCCACTCTAACGCAATGGGACAGTCTTGCTTCCCAGATTCACTCTACGCTGACCAGCTCTCCTTTTTCAGAGCCATTGTGGAGTGGCACCCTCACATTCAATGTGTTGGTTCTTTTTCTTTTATGCCTGCACAAATCAGTGCCAATACCCCTTGGTCAAACATGTGCTTTACATATAGCATTAGCATCCCTGGTGGGAGCATGGCCCAATCAGGTAGCCTGAATCACAGCCTAAATCTACTGGTGCATGCCTGTATTCCAAGCAAACTGACAGCGGTCCTGTCTCTTTTTGCCCATTGCTTCCACACTTATGCCTTCTCCGCTGCTAAATCTAAAAGCCTGCACATTCAATAAATTAATTCCTCAGCCCCAGCCATGCCATCTGTGGTCTCGTGGACTACAAGGGATACAGAAACGAGACTTTGTCGAGTTACCATTAACATTTGCATTGCAGCCATCTTAGATTGGTTTTGTTGTTCATTAAGGAAAAGATGTGAACCCCCGTCCCCAAGCATTTTTTCCATCAAGGATGCCCACCCCACAAAATGGCATTGGCAGCCCATCTGTTTTGCTGAAGTGCTTAAGATAACCTGAGGAGTGGGCCTTACCTGCTGGCAAAGGTGCTGCTGCCCTCAACAATGGTACTCCCTTTGCTTGGGCTGTTGCCTCAGGTTAGCGGCTGTTGCCAGCTGGTATGGCCTGCCCCAGGTCATTATTCTTAAAATATAGAACTGCATTAGGGCTCAAATTCAATGTGACCTTCTGTTGCCTGGACACACCTAGTTCCTAATATGCTTTCCTGCACAAACCCAGCTGCAGTACCTTTATTTTATGAAAACCTTTGAGCAATTTAAGGATGTGTGTGATGCGCAAGTGGTATTGAGTATACATTTTGAACCGCTTATTATATTGGGTATGTCTACAGTTTATTGTTGGCTCCTAGTGATAGACACATGAAAGTGTTATTCTCCAAAAATATCTAAACGTTAAGGTGATATCAGAGCAGGATAAGCTAGTGGAGGCAAACAGTGAGCTGATTGATCCTGCAGTGAATCCTTGAATGGCTGCAATTTCCGTAATCTCAGTATTGACTAATCTACCTAACATTAACATATTTTGAGAATTGAGGCCTTCTCTTCTGTTCACATTTGTCAACTACACAGAAGCATTTTGAAAACCTACCATGGTCTTCTCTGAGATGATGGTGCGAGACATCATAATTTCATATTCGCAGAATCCCACATTAGAGTAATTATTCATGTAATTGCTTCAGTTCCTGACTTCATCATGCTGTGAAATCCTTTGCATTCATTAACATAATGTGATTTTATTATCTTTGTGACATTAACCTTATGATGCTTGTTTGTTTCTGTTATTGGTCTTTTTTGTCAATTGTGCACAGTAGTAACTTTTACTAGGATTCCCTCCCAACCCCCCTGGTTTTCTAGGCCGAATTTTGGATTTGAAGACTGGTACAGTGAAGAAGGAGGGGCAACAGTCCTCCATGCGGATGTGTATGGGCTCCCGAAGATCGTTCATCTGCAGGCTGAGGTAGGGAGCGTCGGAGATTATTTTGCTCACATAAAGTAGGGAGAGTTGGAGTTATGTCCTCTTTAGGTGCCTGCAGAATTAACTTCAGAGAACCTTCATCTGCAAGCTCAGAGAGAAAACTACAGTGATCCTTCAAGCACAGTTAATCTGAGCCCCCACACACACTGCCGGTCATATCCTAGACGCGGTCTTCAGGTCACCTAGTCTCCTCTCCATTTTCCCACCTCACCCTCTCATATTGTCAGATAATTTCACAATCTTCAACCTATCCCTCATCACTCCCCCAATTCTGTCTTTGCCCCAAGAACCAGTACAAAAGCATACAATTGGAAAGATATCAAGGTAGTCCCTGACCTCTCAAATTTACTTAGAGAATCCATACCTTCCACACCTATTTCATCCAATTTTATCTCCATCCCCTTATCAAAGCCTTTGACTCCCTGTTAGGGAGGATTCTCAGAAATGTGCTAATTCCCTTCTACCTTAGACTCCCAGCTCTTTTTGTTGGACTTTAGGACTTTTAATTTCTAACCTGGAGAGAGCGAGAACTTTTTCCCACTCTCATGTATTTTTCTTTAATCTGAACACTGTTTCTTTTGGTTTTGGAATATGACAAACTCCATAGGCATCATCTTTTTACATCGTGTCACTGGCAAATCCCGCCTCTGGCTCCAGCGTGTCTGGCAGGGCAGGAAGTGAGGGAGTTGCCCGAAACTCCCTGTGCATAATCCCCTTGGTTACAGGAATGCACCCAAAGGTGATTGGTCGGCTGGCTGTCCTGCTGTGTGAGTGACAGCTAGGCTGCGAATGAATGGGAGAAATCTGCATGAAAGGCGAGGCTTTTTGCTTGGAAGGCAGAGTCGACCACTGGACGAAGGAATCCAAAGAAGAACTTGGAAGAGACGCCTGCTGCAACTCCTGCACTGTTGGTTTGCACGGTGAAGCGCTGCTGCAGTGCTGAAGCTCCAAATTCTCCTCGACGCGAGAAGCCCTCAAAGGACGACTTCTTCCCTTGGGTTGGTGCAATCAACCTCAAAGCGAACTCACCTGGACATCCTCACTGAGTTGGCTGTACTTCCATTGCTGATGCAGGAAACAATTGCCAGGGAGAGGAACACCAGATCGAGTGCATAATTTTTAAGTCAGACCCGAGCTCCAGGAAGATCCTACAGACTCCCATGAAGCAGTACTGACCAAGCCCTAGCCACCTCAACAGAGTGCTGGACCCCAGATGCGATAAAGGTATCAGAGAACCGCTGTGGTGCTTTTTGCGAGAGCCGCGAGGAGCTGAAACCGCAAAGTGCTGCTGATCTGAAGTTTGCCCATTGCTGCCGCTGACCTTCCATTTGTAGTGCAGGAGTTCCCAAACATACTCCCTCTTGTCCCCACGACTGAGGCCCAGGAACAACAGGATCTGCAGACCTACCCAGGAACAGAAGCCAGCTGGAACCAATTTCTTCAAACCAAAGGTACTGTAAAACTAAGGGGCTGCTTACCTCTTGTTGTATAGCCTTGCTAGCTCTCAGTTGAAACTTTTCTTGGTTGCTTTTGCAGAGTTCTTGCAGCTTCGCCCCTCGCAAGCCTCCCAGCTTGTGGCCCTACACTGATTTCATTTTCTACAAAGACTTCTAAAAACATTTTGCAAGACTTTTTACCTACTTGCAAGAAGTGCTTCAGCTCACCTAGACTTTTGCTCAACTAACATTGGCTGTCCTGGCTCCCCGAAAGACTCTTCTTACCTCTGACTTTGTGCTTTAACTATCCCTCAACAAAAGTCACACGTTAGATAATTTGCGTAGCTGGGAAAGGGTTAATTTACTTTGCATTGGAGGGTTCAAAAAGTACTTAACTTCTTAAGAATATTTGCTAAGCATTGTATTCGTCCCTCATCTTCCTCTTTTGACAATAACCACAGTATTGCTTTAAATGTGCCGTGATATATCAATGTCCATAGTGCCCTAGTTATTTAAGTCACCTCAGGGTGTAGGAATTGTCTGTGTGCCATCCCAAATGGGTATCTACTGATTTTAAAGAAACTGAGTGTGTATTTTGAAGTATATTTTTGTTACATATATTTGCTCCCTTCTAAAGAAGGCTTATACAACTGACAGTTGAATTAATAAATAATTGTTTAATCAAGAAACCTTGAGAGTAAGTGTTTATTTGAATAACTGACACTGTGAAACCCTGTGTTACAACCTTACAGCTCACATTGACCCCTCTTGAGATAAGCCTGGCTGCTCGGTCACTCTACCAACCTGTGTAGTACATGCTTACACCAAAGGTTTGGTTAACTATTGCCAAGAGGAGATGTATGGTGCAGTCTCCCACAGGGTACTGCAAACAATCTTGCCTAACACTCCCTGTCTCCCGTGAGGACTTTCACCAATTACAGGAAAAAGCGCTCAGCCAATTGGTTCTCCAGACATCTTAAATTAATAAAAACCTGCATTCGGTCTCTAGACCATAGATGGCATGCAAACAAAATTGCCTATGCTAAAAGTGTACAGACCCATCTTAAACAGCTATCTAGCCAAGCAAGCTGACTGAGCTGCCACCTCTCAACTATGGGTATTCACAGAATCACACAATATGCTTGATCAAACTCAGACTGGTTTCAGACCGCTATGAGGAACTGAGTCCTGATTATTCTCCATATGGGACGACCTGAAAAGACACTGACAGGTCTGCCACAGACATCCTACTCAATCTTTCTGCTGTATTTGACACCATGGATCACAGACTACACAGCTTACACATTTGAGATTTATCCCTTAACTGGATCACCTCCTTCCTCTCCGACTGATCTCTGCCCTCCCCTTCCTGCCCCCCGCAATTTTCTCCTTCCCCCTGCACTTGCGTGATCTCAGTGACACCTGGCCTAGAAGATCGTTGTCTCTGTCCTCCCTCTGTTCCCCCTCCCTTGGCTCATCGTGCCTTGAAACACTTGTGTATAGGCGTGTTATAAATGCCATATATCGTATCATATATCATATCATGCCGATGACACTCAATCTTCAAAATCCCTAGCAATCCCACCTCCCACAAACCTGACCTTGCTTCTCGTCCATCCAAGGTAGACCCTCTGATGGATGAGTACCAATCACCACCTCCTCAACTTAGTCAAAACAGTAATCCTGCTATGCGGAAACAATACATCCTCCTTCATCCCATCCCATGGCCTCTCACTAGGAACCCCACCAACCCCCCGCTTGCGTTGAAAGTAAACCTGGGCTGTTTGATGGACACCAACCTCTCGCACCACACGTTAACTCAATGATAAACTTGCTTCCCTCCTATCCATAACTTGTGGCATATTTTTCCATTCTTTACTGTCTCACACAGAGTATTGGCAATTATTGCCATCCTCTTCTCCCGCTTAGACTGTGCCAATGTGCTGCACCTTGGAGCGCCCCCATCACTTCTGACAAAATGACACCACATCCAGACCCCACCCAAGAATGCTCTTACATCTAGGACCGAGGGATCACATCTCGCCTGCGCTTCACGTACTAGACGGGCTCCCGATTGCCCGGCGAGTCCCCTTCAAAGCCATGTTTATTACTCATTGTGCTTTACCCCTCACTGGCCCTGAATACATGCAAAAGATGATCTCTCTATACATACCAACCAGACCCCTCAGATCAGGCTCTGCATCCTTATTTGCAATCCCTGTGATCAAATATGCATGAATGGTAGCTCCTCCTTCTCAGTCAAAGCACCAGCAATCTGGAACTCGCTCCCATAAAACATCTGTAACATAGACCACCTCCTCTTTGGGAAATTTGAGGACCTGGTCGTTTCCCGGCCTCCTCCTTGAGGCATACATTTCCTCTCGCAACCTAAATCCTCACATTTACCTAAGTAATTGACATAAGCACTGCTTCTCACCTACATTCTCCACCATCTCTAAGCCTCCGGTTAAGCCCCAGATGTTTCCCTTTCTTAGCAAAAACTTGCACTTTCATCTTTTCCCCTCAGCACATCCACACTTTCACTGCCTAGCTCATTGGTCTGCTAGAGGCACCTCACTGACACTACACCAGCACACCCACTCATCTCCCCACATCCAATCCCTCCTCCAACTCTGAACACACCAATCATTACTTCACTGTTTCCAACATCTGGACATGACCTTAACCCCTCCTCCATCTACTCTCTTTCAACTCTACGTACTTAAAAGACCTTTCCCACTCACACAATCCATCCGACTGAGTTAACTGAGGTCTAATATGTGAGCCACTCCTACTAAAGATCAAGGTAAGCCCATATGGGGACATCACAGCACACAGTAAAGAGAAGGGAAGGGCCCAGGTGAATCGGGTGAATTCAGGTCTGAGTGTACACCTTGTATTTGACAGCTATTCCTCCAGGTGAAACAGGGGAAGTGAAGACTTGGGTCAAGGGAGGCTCGTCCATCGCTCCTGCAGAGACACAGGTGAGTGTGACAGAACACAAAGCCATCCTCAATACCTCTGCCTGAGCTATGGAAACCTCCGAGGTAGACCAGCTTTCCCTATTGTTAGGTGAACTACGGGCCGAGGTGCATGCAGCCCGCTCAGAGACAAATGCCTTAAGGCGCGAACTGGTAGTCAACAGGGACAAAACAAACGATTTGGCAAGACCGCTCCTACAGACCTGAGCTGGTCTAGCACCCCTACCAGGTGGAGTTCCACAGGGGCAGCCTACCGTGGCACCTGTAGCCACACCCCATTCAGGTATTGCTTCCAGGCAACATCCCTTTAGCACCCCCGGAACGCTTCTCTGGGGATCCCAAGACATTTTTGAGTGTTCTTTAATCAATGCCGACTACAATTCATATGCAAACCAGACACCTTTCTGAACGAACAAGCTAAAGTAGCATTTGTCCTCTCCTATTTAGGAGGGCACGCGGCAGACTGGTCTGTCCCGTTAGTGCTTAGGGACGACCCTTTACTGAGAAATTACCCAGGTTTTCAGCGTGAACTGGAAAAACTATTTGCCCATCGGACTCGAGGTCAGGCCCTGGATGATGAGCTATTCTCTCTGCGACAGGGTGGTCAGGATCTTATCTCATATGTCACTACATTCAATTGCTTAATAGCCGAATCAGGTTGGCCAGAGGAGAAACGAATAACGTTATTTTATCGAGGACTGAGAGGAGCAAGTAGTTAATCCTCCCAAAGATTGCAGTGAATACATCGACCTAACTATGCAACTAGACCACCGGTTACAGGATCGCAAGACAGACCGAACCAGATCAGAGCATAGACCAGTGTATGTCGACCAAAGGAAGCGTCCCATCGACAAGCCTCAGAAATACACTCAGAGCCAATGCAATTGGGTGTTCTCAAGGGCCCACTCACCAAGGCGGAGAGAGAACGGAGGCGTCAGGAAAAACTTTGCTTATATTGCGGCCAATCTGGTCACTTCCTCCAAACTGCACGATTAATCCCCCACGGAAGACAATGGGGGTACTAGATAACACAGGGGAAGACACAGGTGCGGTAACGGAAAACTCCAGCGCCCGGCAGATGTAGAGGTCGGTCTGTCGAGCCAGGAACGGAGCACTCAGATCTCACATTTCAGTATTCCTGTAGTTTTGGTAGACCCTTCACAGCCCACCCGAATGCATGCCCTCAAGGCTTTCATAGACAGTGGGGCTATTGGGAACTACCTGGACATAAACACCGCAAAGACCTTGGGATTAGCATTCCACCATAAGGACACCGCAGAAAGCGTGACAGCTGTGGATGGCACAGAACTCCTTTCGGGACCAGTAACACAGTGTACTTCCACCATCACCTTAATCTGCCAAGATGACCACAGAGAAAGTATTAAATTCGACCTTATCGCTGCACCCCAATTCAAGCTGATTCTTGGAATACCGTGGCTAGAGACGCACAACCCAAAGATAGATTGGCAAGCTCAAACCTTACTCTTTTCCATGGAATGCGCCTCTTGTTACCACATCAAAGGTATCAAAGGAAGCCCATTGTTAGCTTCACAGGACAGGATAGCAGGTTTAGGCTTGGTGGGCACTTTACCAGAGGAATACCAGGAGTTCCAGGATGTGTTCGCGAAGGAGCAAACTAATACACTACCACCACATCGAGTTTACGACTGCCAGATCGACCTGCAACCAGGGGCACAAGTACCGTGCAGCCGCATTTATGCATTAACCGAGGAAGAAAACACTCATCTGGGGACCTAATTGGATCAATACCTGGCCAATGGCTTCATTAGACCATCTAAGTCACCAGCCGCCTCCCCACTCTTCTTTGTATCGAAGAAAGAGGGGAACTTAAGAACGTGTATTGATTACCGGGCCCTAAATCAAGTCACCATAAAGAATAAGTACCTGTTACCTCTGATACCAGTACTCATAGACCAGGTGAGACAAGCGAAGATTTTCACCAAGCTAGACTTATGTGGCGCATATCACATGGTACGCATGAAGAAAGGGGACGAGTGGAAGACTGCGTTCCGTACCCGCTATGGCTTGTACGAATACCAGGTCATGCCCTTTGGGCTTTGCAATGCCCCGCTGCGTTCCAGCATTTTATGAATTGTGTTACGGGAACTCCTCGATGTCTGTGCAGTCGTCTACATCGATGACATTCTGATCTACTCCACCACTCCCCAAGAGCACGTAACCCACGTGTGAGCTGTACTCTGCAAACTGCGTGAAAACCAACTGTACGCAAAGCTAGAAAAATTCTCCTTCCAGGTCACCGAGGTGGAGTTTCTGGGATATGTACTGACACCGCAGGTGATCAAGATGGACAATAGAAAAGTGGAGACAATCCTCACTTGGTCCTCACCCACGTCTGTAAAGGGAGTACAGAGTTTCCTAGGGTTTGAAAACTTTTATCGACGCTTCATACCAGGATTCCCACATATTGTACATCCAATAACGTCCTTGCTGTGCAAACACCAAAAGTTTGAATGGAAGCCAGCGGCGGAAGAAGCTTTCCGAACTCTCAAGGAAAAATTCACCTCAGCCCCAATTCTGCAACACCCACAGCCCGATTTCCCGTACATCGTGGAAACGGACGATTCAAGCATTGACATGGGGGCCGTATTGTCTCAACAAAATCCTGAAACCAGATGCCAACACCCCATTGCCTTTTGGTCAAGGAAATTTTCCCCAGCAGAATTAAACTATGCAATTTCTGAGAAAGAACTCTTAGAAATCAAAAGCGCACTGTGTGAATGGTGACATTACTTACTAGGAGCAAAAACACACCATCACAATAATAACAGATCATCGGAACTTGAAATACTTACGCTCAGCAAAAGCTCAGTCTTCTAGGCAGCTCCGTTGGCCCCTATCCTTAATGGAATATGACTTTGTAATCACCTGCCACCATTGAGTTAAGAACAGGAAAGCGGATGCGTTATCCCGCATTGGCACAGGAGAGGAAGTCTACAATGCCCCTAACCCGGTGGAGATCATACCCAGCCATAAAATTCTCGGCTTCTGCATCGGCCCATCTCCGTTAAATACTCTGCAGGAAACACTAAAAGAAAATATGTTTGAAGAAGACCTACTGGCTTGGGACACGAAGGGAGATCAGTTCACCATTCAGGACAAACTACCATACTACCAAAAACGCCTCTACGTTCCAACTAAGGATCTGCAACAAGCAATCATATCAGACTACCACGACTTGCTGTTAGAAGCCCATCCGGTTATAGCCAAAACCATGAAGAAAGTAAGAAAATCTTATTGGTGGCCATCTTGGCGAGAAGATATTGCCACCTACATAGGCACCTGTGAGGTGTGTACACAATACAAAACATCCAGGCAAAAACCAGCCGGCCTCCTTCAGCCAATCACCATTCCGCCAGTGCCCTGGCACACAGTATCAATGGACTTCGTCACTGATCTACCTCCTAACTCAGGTTATAATACCATCCTCGTAGTAGTGGACCTCTTCTCCAAAATGTCCCATTTCATAGCTCTAAAAGGTATTCCCTCAGCTCAGACCCTGGCGCAGGTTTTTCTAGACGTGTCTCTAGTTTAATTCACAAGCGAATGTTCACGCACAGTGTTGTACTAAAAAACACACATTAGACCATGCTGGGTCATGCGTTTGCTGCTTCTTAGATGAAAAGAAAAACACATTTTTTTAATGGGTTTTCTCTATTAAGCAGGTGCAAAGTGTTAAAAACAAGCGAAGAGTGATGGACTGTTCTTCGATAGCTTTTTCAATGAAATTTTCAATCCATTTTTTCTCTTAGTTTTTTCATTAGAAAAGGGATGCTCAGGGTTGTTTAAATTGGGGATCCATGAACCAAATGCACTGACTCCAGGTAGTGTTATGTTCTTGGGTCAGGTCATTTCATAGCCGACCGGTTTCTGTGGTAAGGGGTGATTAAGCCACATTGATCGGGGCTCGAAATATGGGCCAGTAGGTAAAAGCACTCTTCATTACTAGTGCAGCATTGTCTGCATTTATAATATACCTCTCCCTGTAAGGATGACAGGAGGGGATAGGGAGAAAGAGGTCACAGTTTAGAACCTATGGTGTGATGGTTACATAACACACTGCACAAAAAATCTAAAAATGGAAGGGGAGTCTTACCCTGTCCATGTTGCTCATTTGTGCACGGAGGGATAATGGAGGCCTGGGACCTAGGGGCCAGAAAGGACAGTGTTAATGCTATATGGATTGTGCATATACACAATCGCTTCGGTGCATGTAAGTATCTATTCATTGATTTACATAACCAAAGATCGCAGTTGAATGCTATGCTGGAGCGGCTGCCTATTGCGTGCCCGCTCACAATTGCAAACATAACTCGCGGGCGGATGCGGTCTGACACAATCCCGTCCGCGCGCTCATCTCGAAAGAGCAGTCTCCCGTTGATCGGGGACAGCGCCTACTGTGTAGGCACAACAAAATTACCTGCAGCATCAGTCTGGGTCTGGCGAGCCACGCGCAAGAGGTTTCGACGCTGTGGCTCGCCAGATCCTTCTGTTTATAGTTGTCATGGCACCAGGATCATGAGTGTTTCCAAAATGGCTGCCCAGAATGGGACACTAGGCCTCCATTTTGAAGTCCGGCTGAATGCCACTGAATGTCCAATGTCTGACGATGCTTGTCAGGCAGGGGCCATATTTGATGGAGGTGTGTATATGCATGGAGAGCACTATCCAAGGTGGTGTCCGACAAGATTGACACTGGCACCCGTTTTTGGGGGGGGCGAGCTGGAAGATCACTGTGTGGATGGTGGGTGTCCATCCAAGCCATAGTTCAAGGGTGCAAATACAGTCCGACTAAGTGTATGCACAGGCACCGATTAACAGAAGCTGGCGGTGCTGGTGGGTGGCATCAAATGGCATACTTATGTCTGGCACCATCCACAATGCATACGGAGGTGACAGGCAAAAAAATGGATGACAGAAGAGAGTGCATGTAAAATCACAGAATGTGTACAAGTAAACAAAGGATTAAAAAAGGCACATCTTCATAGGGTGGCTAGGGTTTGCCAGCTCGTTGGTACGTTCAGGCCAGTCTTGTCAGTTTTTAGACGGCAAATCCAAAGCTGCTCTCTTTGGAAGAGGTCATGTATGTTGCCACCCATGGTGGGTACTTTGATTTTCTCAATGATCGACCATGTAAAGTCCGTTGGGTTATGCTTGCGGTCAAGGAAATGTGTCACCATTGGAGCAGTGATTTTTGCAGTCCGTATTCATGACCTTTGTTCTGCCAGGCGTATTCTAATAGGTCTCATGGTCATGCCCACATAACGTTTCATGCATGGACAAGTGATGACCTAGATGACATTACAGCTATTACAGTTCGTCAAGTTCTTTTGTATCCATGGGAAGTGCCATCCAATGTCTATACTGGTTGATCTGGTGGTGTTCGGGCATGCACTGCAGGACCTACATGGTGTATGTCCAGTGGCAGGCTTTTGCCCCCACAGGGTGTTAGGTCTGAGTTCGATGTCCAGGGAGTCTCTCAAATTTTTCCGTCTTTTTATGGCGAATCTGGGAGTGTCCAGGCATGAGTCGCCAATGTTCAATATAGGCCAAAGTTTTAAATCCTCCTTCTTGATTTTATTAGTCAGAGGAGAAAAACTGAGCACAGCTGTGATTTGTTTGTCTGATTCTTGTTGCTTGGTGTGATGTTCCAGAGTTTTTTCTCTGGGGATGTTCATAGCTCTTTTTCGGGTTTGTCTTACTAGACGTTTCGGATAACCCCTTCATCTCAATTTTGTGGCTAGGGCTGCAGATTGACGGTTGTAATCTGTCAGTTGTGAGCAGTTCCTGCGATAGCGGAGGAACTGTCCAAAAGGTAGATTCTTCTTGAGACTGGCCGGATGGTAGCTCTTGTATGTGAGTAATGAATTTCTGTCTGTGGGTTTGTTAAAGACAGTGCTCATGATGGTCTCATTCCTGATTTCCAATATTAGGTCAAGGAAATGCACTGTACTTTTGCTATGGGATTCGGAGAATCTCAAAAAGGAATTTTGATTGTTGAGCCATATCATGAAGGAAGAGAGGTCTATTTCATTGCCTGCAAAGATCAGAAGCACATCGTCGATGTATCTTGACGACAGTTTTATTCTGATCAACCAGGGGTTGTTCGGGTCATAGATTTTTTCTTCCTCGAAATTCGCCACGTATAGATTTGCGAGGCTTGGAGCGAACGTGGCGCCCATTGCTGTGCCAGATACTTGTTCGTAGTACATGTTGTCGTAAATGAAGAAATTCTTAGTTGGTGCAATCTCTGCTAATTGCATCACAAAAGTGACCAGGATCTCCATAGGGGGTTCTTTCTCTTGTAAGATCTTTTCTACAACTCTCAACGTCGCCATCTGGGGAATTTTTGTGTAGAGTGACTCGATGTCTAGAGTCACTAGTAGATCACTGGACGAGTCAAAGGGCCGTTCTTGGATGAGTTCAATGACTGCAGTTGTATCTTTTAGATATGATCTCATTTTGGTCACTTCTGGTTTGAGAAAGAAATCCACATATTGGGACAGAGGTTCCAGAATGGAACCTATTCCAGAGACAATTGGTCTTCCTGGTGGAGGAGTGATTCCTTTATGTACTTTGGGGAGTGCATAGAGGGCTGGCTTCCTTGGGGTCTTGGGGTTAAGAAAGTCATATTCTTTGTTTGTGATGAGTTCTTCAGCACGGACTTCTTCCAGAATCGGCAAAATCAGTTGTCTAATAGATTCTGTTGGATCTGAACCAAGTCGTCTATAACTTGATGTGTCCTGCAGGACACTTTGAACCATCAGGTTGTATGCTGTGTTGTCCATGATGACTGTCGCTCCACCTTTGTCTGCAGGTTTTATGGTGATCGATTCATTATTTGCTAATGATTGAAGTGCTATTCTGTTCTTCTTAGAGAAGTTATTATAGCCAGGGACTAGATCTGCTTCTAGTTGCTCAAGTTTTTTCAGTAGAGCTTTTTCAAATGTGATAGATTCAGGAGAGATACCGTTCGGTGGAGGGTAAAAGGTGGATTTGCCTCGTAGATTAGTGGCTCCCTTTTCTCCTGTGGTAGTAATGGAGCCAAAATATTGTTTTAACTGTATTTTTCTCACCAATTGGGCCACTTCAATGCGAGTCTGAAAAGGATCATGGTCTGCTGATGGTGCAAATGAGAGACCTTTTTCGAGGAGATCAATTTCATCTGTGGAGAGCGTGTATTTGGATCGAATCATGACAAGACTTTGCTGTTGATGATCTTCAGGTGTAGGATCTACTCGGATAGGGGTCCTGGTTGTCCCTGTTGTCCCTGTCCGCGGCCTTTGCTGCGGGTTACGATTGATGATGGATTGTGCCAATGGACTTGTGGCTGCCAGTTGCCTCTGCCTCTGTTCTTGCCTCTTTTCCGCCCGCCTTGAAAAAAAGGTTTAGATGGACGGGCAGCATTCGATTGGCCTGTGTTGTTCAAAGGGCTATTCGGGACAGATGAATTTGAACCACTTCCTGAGGTGCCACTTGAAAAGGACCAATTATTGAGTCGAGCTCTGTTGTTCTGGATCTGTTTCTTGTTGTGCTGGTTGAGATGCTGGCCTGGCTGGGCCGAGTTGCTGGCGCTCAGGTCTTCATAATAGGCGTCTGTGATATATGGATAGATCCTCTCCTGTGTGTAGACAGACAGATCTTTTTAAAGTTTTGTTATTTTTTTGTTCAGGTTAAAGTCTCTGAACTCTTTCATTGTAGCATCCAGATCTTCCAGGCTTTTTTTGTATTGAGCTAGTATATTAGAGGATTTCATGGTTTCTTGCTTGTCTTCTATTTCCTTCATCAGTTTTTCGGATACAGCTTTTGCCGTGCTTATGATTACTATCAACCAATCCCTTGTACATTTGTTTGATATATAGCTCCAGTCTTTCCTGAATTCTATATGTTCGAGGAACAATATGTTCGGCCAGTCTCAAGAAGAATCTACCTTTTGGACAGTTCCTCCGCTATCGCAGGAACTGCTCACAACTGACAGATTACAACCGTCAATCTGCAGCCCTAGCCACAAAATTGAGATGGAGGGGTTATCCGAAACGTCTAGTAAGACAAGCCCGAAAAAGAGCTATGGACATCCCCAGAGAACAAACTCGAACATCACACCAAGCAACAAGAATCAGACAAACAAATCACAGCTGTGCTCAGTTTTTCTCCTCTGACTAATAAAATCAAGAAGGAGGTTTTAAAACTTTGGCCTATATTGAACATTGGCGACTCATGCCTGGACACTCCCAGATTTGCCATAAAAAGACGGAAAAATTTGAGAGACTCCCTGGTGCACTCTTATAAGGACATCGAACTCAGACCTAACACCCTGTGGGGGCGAAAGCCTGCCACTGGACACACACCATGTGGGTCCTGCAGTGCATGCCCGAACACCACCAGATCAACCAGTATAGACATTGGATGGCACTTCCCATGGATACAAAAGAATTTGACGGACTGTAATAGCTGTAATGTCATCTATGTCATTACTTGTCCATGCATGAAACGTTATGTGGGCATGACCATGAGACCTATTAGAATACACCTGGCAGAACATAGGTCATGCATACGGACTGCAAAAATCACTGCTCCAATGGTGACACATTTCCTTGACCGCAAGCATAACCCAACGGACTTTACATGGTCGATCATTGAGAAAATCAAAGTACCCACCAGGGGTGGCAACATACATGATCTCCTCTTCCGAAGAGCGCAGCTTTGGATTTTTCCGTCTAAAAACTGACAAGACTGGCCTGAATGAACCAATGAGCTGGCAAACCCTAGCCACCCTATGAAGATGTGCCTTTTTTAATCCTTTGTTTACTTGTACACATTCTGTGATTTTACATGCACTCTCTTCTGTCATCCATTTTTTTGCCTGTCACCTCCGTATGCATTGTGGATGGTGCCAGACATAAGTATGCCATTTGATGCCACCCACCAGCACCGCCAGCTTCTGTTAATCGGTGCCTGTGCATACACTTAGTCGCACTGTATTTGCACCCTTGAACTATGGCTTGGATGGACACCCACCACCCGCACAGTGATCTTCCAGCTCGCCCCCCCCAAAAACAGGTGCCAGTGTCAATCTTGTCGGACACCACCTTGGATAGTGCTCTCCATGCATATACACACCTCCATCAATTATGGCCCCTACCTGACAAGCATTGTCAGACATCGGACATTCAGTGGCATTCAGCCTGACTTCAAAATGGAGGCCTGGTGTCCCATTCTGGGCAGCCATTTTGGAAACACACTCATGATCCTGGCACCATGACAACTATAAACAGAAGGATCTGGCGAGCCACAGCGTCGAAACCTCTCGCGCGCGGCTCGCCAGACCCAGACTGATGCTGCAGGTAATTTTCTTCTGTCTACACAGTAGGCGCTGTCCCCGATCAACGGGAGACGGCTCTTTCGAGAGCAGCATGCGGACGGGATTGTGTCAGACCGCATCCTGACCGCGAGTTATGTTTGCAATTGTGAGCGGGCACGCCATAGGCGGCCGCTCCAGCATAGCATTCAACTGCGATCTTTGGTTATGTAAATCAATTAATAGATACATGCACCAAAGCGATTGTGTATATGCACAGTCCATATGGCATTAACACTGTCCTTTCTGGCCCCTAGGTCCCAGGCTGCCGTTATCCCTCCGAGCGCAAATGAGCAACATGGACAGGGTAAGACTCCCCTTCCATTTTTAGATTTTTTGTGCAGTGTGTTATGTAACCATCACACCATAGGTTCTAAACTGTGACCTCTTTCTCCCTATCCCCTCCTGTCATTCTTACAGGGAGAGGTATATTATTAATGCAGACAATGCCGCAACAGTAATGAAGATGGCTTTTACCTACTGGCCCATATTTCGAGCCCTGATGAATGTGGCTTAATCACCCCTTACCACAGAAACCGGTCGGCTATGAAATGACCTGACCCAAGAACATAACGACACTACCTGGAGTCAGTGCATTTGGTTCATGGATCCCCAATTTAAACAACCCTGAGGATCCCTTTTCTAATGAAAAAACTAAGAGAAAAAATTGATTGAAAATTTCATTGAAAAAGCTATCGAAGAACAGTCCATCTCTCTTCGCTGGTTTTTAACACTTTGCACCTGCTTAATAGAGAAAACCCATTAAAAAAATGTGTTTTTCTTTTCATCTTAGAAGCAGCAAACGCATGACCCAGCTGTTTTTTAGCACGACACTGTGCATGAACATTCGCTTGTGAATTAAACTAGAGACTAGTCTGCTCTCTTGCAACTCTCTCTTTTAACAAAGAAACTGTGTGTTTCGTAAGTGTGAATACTGAACTGGGTACCGCACAGTAGGAAATCCCAAAACGGTCCTCCTTGTTATATATGCAGGTATTTCTAGACCAAATCATCAAGTTACATGGATTCCCTACCATAATCGTTTCTGACAGAGGCAGCCAATTTGTATCTCGTTTTTGGAAAAAATGTTGTGCCCTGGCAAGAGTAGAAGTCTGTCTGTCCGTCTGTCTTCTAGTCACCATCCTCAAACCAGACCATGGAACAGTATTTGCGCTGTCTATTACACCAAACAAGCCAAATCTGGACAGAAATTCTATGGATGGCAGAGTATGCCTACAACAACTTAACACATTCATCAACCCAAGCAACACCCTTCTTTACTATATATGGTCGAAACCCCAGAACGTCGGTCTACGAACCACCAGAAAAGATTGAAATGCCCGCAGTAAAGAATCTACATGCCAGCATCATGAAAGCAGCCAGAGAAGCCAGCAGGAACCTACAGCAAGCCAAAGAAACACATAAAAGAAAAGCTGATCGCCATCGACGAAAAGCCCCAGATTATCAAGTGGGAGACTCTGTCTGGCTGGCAACTAGACACATTGCTTTAAAGGGTCCCAAGAAATTTCAGCCTAGATACATCGGCCTGTATACAATAGAAAAAGTAATTCATCCAGAAGCCATGAGACTGGCGTTACCTCAACATATGCTTATACATCCGGTATTTCACGTGTCACTATTAAAACCAGCGCACCCAGGAGCCCGAACTTCCACACCTCCCGCACCCATACAAGTGGGTGAAGAATCACCAGAATATGAAGTAAAGAACATATTAAATTCCAAACAAGTACGAAAACCCTGTATTATTTGATTGACTGGAAGGGGTACGGGCCTCAGGAAAGATCATGGGAACCCAGCATGCACGTGCATGCCCACCGATTAGTGCGGAAATTCCATCGGGACCATCCTGAGAAACCAAAGCCCTCATACACTCCATTGGGAGGGGTATTGAGGGGGAAGACTGTCATGGGTATCAGGCAGGTAGTTGGGGCAAGCTGGGTGGAGGCTTGGCAGGCCTGGCATAGGCACACAAAGAACCCATAACAAATCCCTCCTTTCATTCCTTCCTAGTGTTTGTAGTAACTTCCTGGTTACCACTTCCTGTTGCCAAACAAGAAGTGCATGATAACTCATGAGCTCTCTAGTGTTTGGGTGTGGCTGGCTACATAAGCCACACCGAAGATTCTTCCAGTGCTTCGTGTTGCTTACTGTCAGCTGTATCAGCAACACACTTGCCGTGCTCTGGATCATCCTGCTTCTGCTTACCTGCTCTGGATCATCCTACTTCTGCTTACCCGCACCGGATCATTCAGCTTCAGCTTACCTGGTTCTTACTCCACGCCGCAGCTATCTCCAGTCAAGAAGGGACTTCTACACTGGCACCTGTAAGAACAAAGAAGAACAGCGTTAACACGCGCACATCAGTAACGCTGCGCATACTCACCGAATCTTCCCGCGACGCTGGAATCCAGGTTAGTTGCACGAGCGCACAAACCCCTGTAAGAAAGAAGAGACATTATTCATTGCGCTCGCTCCAATAACGCGGACACTTATTTCACTGCGCTCTCTCTCTATCTATGCGGTGCATACTTACCAAAAGCCTCTGTGCAAACTTACCTAACCACCAAGTCTCCAGTAGCGCTGAACCCGGACTCGAGGCGCTAATACCACATAATTTCTCCTGCAAGGGAAAGGGAGAGACATTACCAGGCATGCTCGGATTGAAGGCGCTACGCAAACTTACCTGCAGCTAGCTTCTACACGCAGCGCTACTCACCCACAAAAATACCGGCAAACAAAGACAGTACGGACAATTTTGGACACTCAACATTCTCCGCGCAACGTTCACTTGTGGGAAGGACTTTCTAGCCAGTGAAGAAACTGGCGCCTTGAACTCTCTGCCTCGCTGTGAAGGGATAAAACAGCGTTTGGCATCTGTACTCCGCCTACAGACATTGGCACTAATCACATGAGTGAATCGCGCCCCTGCAAATGCAGGATGGAGGGCACATCCTACTAAAGATCAAGGTAAGCCCATAGGGGGACATCACAGCACACAGTAAAGAGAAGGGAAGGGCCCAAGGGAATCGGGTGAATTCAGGTCTTAGTGTACACCTTGTATTTGACAGGTATTCCTCCAGGTGAAACAGGGAAAGTGAAGACTCGGGGTCAAGGGAGGCTCGTCCATTGCTCCTGCAGAGACACAGGTCAGTGTGACAGCGGGGCACAACTTGATGCTGTGGAAAACACAAGTGTTAAGCAAATTCTCCAGTTTTGTCCGATATGTTCTATTACAGATTACATTTTAAATTCTATCAACAAACAAGGATGCACAACTAATAGCAAACCTCATGTTAAATCTCAAAACTGTAAAGAGAGGATGGCTATGAAAGCTTAGAACAAAAAGCCACCCACCAATGAGCAAGATGCCGCTTGTGAGGTTCAAGCAACCTGGGGGAGGTTTAAGCTACATGGTGCAAGCATCATGGGGAAATGCTCAGTCGCCTTCAGATCACTTTGGGCAGTCTATAACGGAATAGTCTTGGTGCACACAAATCCAATGTTTACTTCCTCTCCTTGCTAAGGTCACATGATTCAGTAAGCTGAACGCTTAGCAGGTCAGTATCTCCCAATATGTCATGCTTTTGCTCATTCTCTTTTACTGTCGCCCCCCACTCCTCTTCTAACCCACATCCTCTCTCTCCCTCCCAACTCTCTCGCTCTCCCCCTTTGCAGAAAAAGGCAATCTCATGCCTTCCTTGATGCTATTTTGTTTAGGATGCATATAGGGGGGGCCTCGCCCGAGTTACAGGAGCAGCAATAAGTTGTCCTTAATTATGAGGCTCTTTGTCAAAGTTTGTACATGGCCTTTCACCTGAAATACATGATCTGTTTGAAAACTCCTGCCTTTCTCTCGATACAACTCTCTGCAACATTTGGTCAGAAGCGCTTCTTGCTCGCTCTTAAACAAATTGATTACCATAAGCCTCACACTGGCCTGACACCAACACCCAGGTTCTTGAAACTCTCAATGCTGTGCTGCCAACTATGATTCCAGAGGGTCACAGAACACTCATTGTTGATAACAGGGGAATGATGATCAGTTTCTTCAGGGTCGAAAGCACATGGGGAACACAGTTTGCCTTGGGTCAACGGGCCATCCTGACCCCTCTTCTTTTGTGGACTCATGCAATTGGATTGTATATTTAACGCGCATATAGTTGGTACATGGGCATAGTGAACCTGAAAGGGAAGTTACGCATACTTGCGCAATGTCTTTGAAATATTTTATAGCTGATGTTTATTTGTGCTACTCACAAAACCATTGTCCCAAAATCTACCCTCACGATGCAATTGGCTATGTTCACAAATTCATTGACCTGGGTCATGGTGCTGCACTTGTGTTGGGCCACTATCTTACTATCCGACCGATTGTAGCATTGTTGGTGTGTTCGTTGCCTTCCAGGAGCAGACAGCAGTGTTTTATCTGTTTTTCACTGACCAACTGTAGTGTTGTTCGTGTGTCCTCCTGGGGACTGGAAGAAATTCTATGTGCGACTAGCATGAAAGTGCTTCATTGGATTGCAGGCCATGGTTTTACTTATCGCCCTTGTGGATACAGCAGCCAGTCCCCTTGTGTATTGTCTGAGTCTTTTGTGTTCTATTCCCCAAAACTTCCCCCACCCTCCATTATTCCTGCCCAAAATACCGTCCAAGAAATTACATGCTGATCTGTTACAGTTGCTGTTTAGGCAAAGTGTGTCTTTCACCATACCTGCTTTGACACTGGTGAACGGCCTTTGAAAAAAGAAAGCGTGAAGTGCAAGAGAGGGTAATGGGGAAGAATCAAAAGGAAATCATGGAGAAGATGAGGTAAGAAAAGGGTAGTTGGAAGTGGATTGGCATCATGGGTTTGTTGGTGCACACCAAAATAAAAATGAAGCAAGAGTCCTCCTGCATGAAAAAACACAGTTCAACCAACCTACATGGGAGGCAAGACGGAACTGAAGTGAGGGCAGCTCGAAGCATCAAAGCGAAGCATCTGCCTAGGAGACTGAGAGGCGAGTGATGCGAACTTTGGAGAAATTCCAAACCTTGGATATAGAGAAAGGAGTTGGGGGAAACAGGTTGCTCTTAGTAAGGTAAACCAGCAGTATTTTCGGATCAAGGTTTAGGTCCACCACAATGAGCAATGTTAAGACAAACAAAAGTTATGGGCGTTGTTTAGGGGAACGGTGACATGACATATAACTCCACAGTTGAAATGTTTGGGGTACACCTGGGCAGATGCACATAAGGTCTCTGTAGGTGCAGAGAATGGGCATATTTAGTGGCAGTGTAAAAGGTTCTGCATTTACACCACCTAAAAGTGTTTGCTACCACATTCTCTTCCTCAAAGGACTCCTACGATAACTCACTGATGACCGTGTATGCCGCATTGGGGATGCCATCTGCCCCACTGATGACAAAGTTGTCAACAGCGACTCCCTCAATGATGTTGTTTCCAACCGTTGCTTTATTGACACAAGCAACCTTTTTACCTCCTCCGTCACTGATGGAGGCATGGCCGACAACCACTTCTTTTTTTGACGTCTGACCCTCCCACTCCCATCCGAAAACAGTGGCATAATGGTCTCCTTAATCAAAACCTCTCTTTTTAAGGCTATTCTAGGGGCACTGCATCCCACTCCTGCCAGAACACTTTAGTGCCTGGTTTTGTCTTTAGCAGTCCATTTCCTCTTCTCTCCCTCCGTTATGGAGATTTTATCATTTTTAAGCGTCATCCCCTTTCCTAGTGATACCCCCAGCACTTTCTGCTGGACTTTTGGACCCTTTTCTTGTCATCCTGAATGAGTGGATGCTTTTTCCACTCATTCATTCTTATAAGCTGTACCTTTTGGAACTCTGTTCTCTGTGGTTTACTTTTACTATGGAGTCTTCCTTCCACCATATCTCTTTTAAGGCATCTGTATTTTACTTTTGCAGCACACAGCTCCTTATGAGCAGTGTTGCTGGGAACCCTTTGCGTTCTCCTTTGAGAGTCTTCCCTTATCCTTGATGTCTACAGTTCTTAAGGATGGGGAGACAGAGGTGGAGGAACGCCTCCCAAACAATGAAGCCCCACTACAGGTCCCCTCCCATGCCTCCCCAGTCGGGGGATGGATTTCAAACTTTACCCACAGATGGGAGGGCATAACTACGGACAAGTGTGTGTTATCGACAGTAATGGGAGGTTATTGCATGAGCTCCTAGAATCACCATCAAACCTCCCCCTGCGCCAAAGGAAAACATCAAAAGAGGAACAACTCATCTTGATGGAGGAAGTCAACGCGCTACTCCTCAAAGTCGCCATTGAGATCGTGCCGCCCAACGAGGTAAACAAGGGTATCTATTCAACATACTTTCTTGTACCAAAGAAAGATCTGACAATGTGCCCAGTATTAGACTTGCGCCCTGCAAACAAATATGTAAAGCCACAAATGTTCTGCATGACTATGCTACAAGAAGTAATCCCTCTGCTAAAACGGGGGGATTACATGGCAACACTGGATATGAAAGATGCTTCATTTTATATTTCAATGCTCCCAGCGCACACAAGACTCTTGTGGTTCAAAGTAGAGAACCAGCACTACCAATTCAAGGTGCTACCCTTCGGAATAGCCTCAGCTCCAAGGGTATTCACCAAAGTACTGGCGGTGGTGGCAGCGCACCTGCGCAGGGAGGCAATCCCAGTGTACCCCTACCTGGACGACTGGATGATCACAGGAGAAACTTCCCATCTTTGCAAACTAAACACTCAAACAACCATACATCTTCTCCATCAATTGGGTTTCTCGATAAAGTACATCGAAACAGTTCCTAGGAGCTGTATTAGATACCCAAACAGGCTTAGCCTTTCCGTCCATGGAAAGAGTGTTAAACATGCTTCGGCAAATACACTAGTATCAAGCCGGTCTCCAGATAAGCGTACGCAAAGCAATGCGATTATTAGGCATGATGGCATTGTGCATTTATCTAGTCCCACACGCACGTCTGGGCATGCAATCAACGCAGGAGTGGTTGGCGAAACAATGGTCTCAGGCAAGCGGTTAGTGGGACGATCTAGTGGTCCTTTCGCCAACACTGGCACAAAACATATGCTGGTGGTCCATAGGCGCAAGCGGTTATCACAACAGAGGTGTCACTTTCCAGGTGGGGGGCTCATTACCTTCACCACACAGCACACGGTCTGTGGACACAGGTCACTGCACAGAACCATATCAACCTACTCTAACTATTAGCAGTATTGAAAGCACTTCAGGAGTTTCTGATGCAACTGACGCACCAGTCGGATCTAATTCTAACAGACAGCACAACTGCCATTTTCTAGATCGACAAACAGGGGGGCGCACACTCACCGAATCTATCCAAGTTGGCACAAAGAATATGGAGGTGGGCACTCAAACGAGGGATACCCCTATCCTCCCAACACGTTCCAGGGCTACTCAACACTCTAGCAGACTCTCTGAGCAGAGATCCCCTACCAGAGGAACAAGAGTGGCAACTACACTCAAGCGTTGTAGACCACATCTTCTCTCAATGAGGTTATCCCACACTAGACTTGTTAGCTACAAAAGAAAGCCAGCAATGCCTAACTTCGCGGCCAGGTTCCGTTAGCCAGACTCCAAGAGGAACGCCCTATGGATGAACTGGTCAGGGAAATTTGCTTACGCTTCCCCCTCCCACCCCTCCGACACCATTAATGAGCAGGATTGTGAACAAAATACAGAGAGAACAGATGACGCTCGTCCTAGTTGCTCCTATGTGGGCGAGACAACCATGGTATCCGCATCTGCGCAAACTGGCGATGTGCCATCCCATCTAGCTCCCGTACCTAACCAACCTGTTAACCCAACACGGAGGAACAACGGTACACCCTCAGCCACACTCAATGAACTTGACAGCATGGCTCATGAAGTCATAGAGTTCAGACACCTTAATCTACCACAGCGGTGTATGGATATCCTCAATGAGGCAAGAAAACCTAACACTAGAGACTGTTATTTCAACAAGTGGAAATGATTTGTAATTTGGTGCCAGTCCAAACAAACCCCATAGACTGTACTCCTTCTCACATTCTCAACTATATACTCCACTTGTTAGACTCAGGGTTACTATTCAACTTTATAAAGGTCCACCTGCTGTTCTCTAAAATGTGGTAAAACTAGAGTTTTTCTCCCCACGCAGGTTTCTCAAACTTAGGTGGCCTCTCCACTGGGTGTACCTAATATGCATTTAGTGTTGTTTTTCTGAAAAGTGGCCTCCTACTCCATGGTGCTCTCTATCTCGCCTATCTTCTCTAACTGCTTCTCTATTGACTATCCTGCTCTCCTCACTAAATCTGGTAGGAAAAAGTTTAAAAAGGACATCCTGGTCTCCAACCCAGGCCTCCCTATCGCTGACACCTACACTAGTGCGTGCTCCAAGGAAACTCTTACTGACATCCTCTTTTTTTGTGCCTTCGCCTGACCTATGGACCCTTCATATGGTCTCTGTGCTCTCTCCTTTCTCCTCCTCTCCCATTAATGGTGGCACCCATTGGGATGTCCTCTTGGCCCCCTTCCGCTCCTCTAAGGCCATCATTAATGTCTACGCTAATGGGGCCGTCTTGGTCCAAGGCCCTCAGGCCAACCTTCACCTCTTTGATAGACGCTTCCCACGCCTCATCAACTTCCTTTCCTCTCCTGCTGTCCCCCCCCTCCTCTGTCCTTGTCTACCTTGCCTCTACCCTCCCTCCCTGCCCCCTCTCTTGCTCCTTCTTCACCTCCTTCTTCTACACCTCCGCAGGGCGTACCTCTGATCTGTACCCCTCCCCGGAAGTCCTTCAAGGATGGCAACCTTCTCCACATTGCCACTCTTAACTCACGCTCTGCCATCAAACATTCCTCTGATATCTGTCACCTTCTTGAGGAACTGGACCTGGATGTCCTCGGTCTCACTGAGACATGGTTCGCGGCCAGCTCTGTCACCAGCTTTGACACTCTCCTACCTGACGGATACAAGATCCTCTCCGTGCCCAGGCCCAACCGTGCAGGGGGGGGGTGGCCCTTATCTTCCCTGAGTGGATTCCTGCCACTGTCACTCCTACGCAGACCTACTCCTCTTTTGAGTGTCTTGTCTGCCGACTCTCTCTCCTAGCCATTCCCTTACAGTGGCTATCATCTATCGGCCACCTGGCCAAATTTCCTCCTTCCTCTCTGAGTGGGCTGACCTCTCCTCCTCACTCCTGGCCTCAACCACTCAACTCCTCTACCTTGGTGACTTCAACATCCACCTGGATGCCTCTTGTCCCCCCTCTGGACTCTTTCGAGACCTATGCGACTCTCTCTCACTCTCTATTCTCCCATCTGGGCCTACCCATTCTGCAGGGCACACTCTTGATGCTCTGATCTCTTCTGACCTTCCCCTCTTTGTCCCTCTCTCCACTCCTCTCTCCTGGAGTGATCACTTTCTCCTATCCTCCCACCTCACCCTCCCTACCCCACAGGCAAAGCCACTCTCATCACTGCCACCCACCTTCTCGGTCATCCGACCCATGAAGCGCATGTCAATTCAGGCTTTCGCTGCCACCTTCTCGCCCCCCTCCCCCTTCGGCTGACTTCCCACCCTGATACAGCCCTCTCCAGGCTCCACTCTGCTATATCTGATAGTCTTGATATCCTTGCCCCTGTCATGAGAATCCGCCTGAAGCCCAAAGCCAAATGCAACTCCTGGTATGACTCGGATCTCGTCACCCTAAAACGCAAGTGCAGGGTGGCAGAGAGGAAATGGCATGCTTCATGTACATCCTCTGACAAACTGGCCTGCCGCCTGCTCCAAAGGAAATACCGTCTCTCCGTTCTCACCAAGAAGAGAGCCCTTATCCAAGCCTGCATCTCTGCTGCATCTAACAACTCGGCCGAACTCTTTAAAATCTGCAAGGAGCTTGCCAACCCTGCTGCAGTCTCTACCTCTCCTGTCCCCTCCCAGGCCCTCTGAACTGCACTGGCCTCTCACTTCATCGCTAAAACTCAGGACATCCTGTCCACACTCTCCTCCTATCACCTCCCTCCATCTCTTCCTGGCTCTTCCTCTGGCCCTTCTGCAGCCACACCACCTCCCTCCTTCCCTGCCTTTCCCCTTTTTTCTGCTGATGAGGTTTCCAGACAAGTCCGATCTATGAAAGTCTCGTCTAAACAGGTTCACCCCTGCTCCTCCAAAACTATCAAGGACCACATCGACTCCCTGGCTCCTGCCCTGGCTGACTTTTGTAACCACTCCTTCACCTCTGGAGTCTTCCCATCCCCCCTTAAGCACTCCCTTGTGCATCCTCTTCTTAAGAAACCCTCTTCCGACCCCGCCTGCCCGGCTAACTATCGCCCAATCTCCATCACTCCCTTCCTGGGCAAGCTCCTGGAGAAACTGGCCATCTCCCAGCTCAACCTCCATGCTGAATCTGTTGGTAGTCTTCATGACCATCAATCTGGCTTCAGAGCTGCCAGAAGCACGGAAACTGCTCTCCTGAACATCCGTGAGGACCTGCTCTCGAACCTCGACTCCAACACTCTGTGTGTTCTCATTCTGCTCGATCTCTCTTCTGCCTTTGACACTGTCAACCATGCCATCCTGCTCAACCGTCTCCGTGATAACCTGGGTATCACTGGTCAGGCTCTGGCTTGGCTGACCTCTTTCCTTTCCAATCGACCCTCCCAGGTCCAACTGGGGCCCTTCCTCTCTGACATCTTCTTCTCTACCTGTGGTGTCCCCCAGGGATCTAATCTCTCTCCCTGGCTTTTCAACCAGTATCTGGCACTCCTTGCCCACGGCATCGCCACTCTCTGCCCCAACTTTCAGTGCTATGCGGACGATACCTAGCTCATTTTCAGGCTACCCTCGGCCTCCTCCTCTCCTTCCCTCATCTCCGACTGTCTGTCTGCTATCCAGGAATGGTGTGCCGCCAATGACCTCTGCCTTAATGCCAGTAAGACTGAGATTCTACTCATCGGCACACCCACTCCCTCCTTCCCTGCAGCGCTCTGGCCAGCCTCTCTTGGCCCGCTTCCTGCTCCTACTTGCAAGGCAAAAAACCTCGAGGTCATCTTCGACTCCACACTCTCCTTCTCTCCTCATATATCTGACGTCTCAAAGAAGTCACACTACCAGCTGCACCTCCTCAGAGGTATTCTTCCCTTCCTCTTCTTCCCCCAGAAGCTCACGGTCTCCAGAGCCCTGGTTCTCTCGAAGCTGGACTACTGTAACAGCCTCTATCTTAATCTGCCTGCCTCCACTCTCCGCCCTCTGCAACTCATCCAGAACAGGACTGCGAGACTTGTCCTTGGCCTCAAGCCCAGGGACTGTATCTCTCCAGGACTGAAATCTCTATAGTGGCTCCCTGTGGCCGCGAGGATTAAGTTCAAAACCCTCTGCATTGTCCACAAGGCCTTCTGGGGCCTGGGGCCTAAATACCTTCAACTCTCTCTTCCTAAATATCTTCCTTCCCGAGCCTTTCGCTCATCTGTCTCCAACTCCTGGAGGGTCAGCCGCTTCTCGAAGCAACGAGCTGGGGGTAGATCTCTCTCTGCGACAGGGGCCTCCCTCTGGAACAGCCTTCCTGCCTCCCTGAAACTTGAGGAGAACCATCTTCGGTTCCAGAAGCACCTCGAAACCTTCCTCTTTGCTTCTGCTTTCTCTCTCCCTCTCCCCAGCTAAATTCTTCACTGAATCTGCACTGAACCTGCACCTGGGCCACTCTCACCGACCTCGGTCCTTGGCCCAGCCACTCTCCACTTGCACTGCCTCCCTGGCAACCCCTGCACTGCGGGACTGTCTCTGCATCCCCACAGCCCCCCCTCCCAGCACTTGTCTGCACTTACCTTGCACTTGCCACCAGCTGGCCCTATTTATTTATTTATTTATTTTTTATTCTACTTACCCTGTTCAGCACTTCCCCCTCTCCCCTTCCCCTTGCACTTTTTCCTTTCCCCCTACCCCTGCACTTGCGCAATCTGAATGACACCTGGCCTAGTAGGATCGTTGTCTGTCTTCCCCCCCTGTTCCCCCCTCCCTGCCTCGTCGCGCCTTGAAACACTTGTGTATAGGCACGTTACAAATGCCATATCATATCATATCACCTGGCGGCTTTATCAGCTTATACCACCTCTCAAAGCAAGGTATCGTGGTGGAAGATTCCAGTCATTAAAGCATTTATGGTGGGTGTCAAAAGACTCCACCCTCCTATTTCAAACCCACCACCAGCATGGGATCTCAATGTAGTGTTAGCAAAGCTCATGGGGCCCCCATTTGAGCCTATGCATAAATCGAGCTTTAAACACCTGACATACAAAACTGCCTTCTTAGTGGCTATTACTTCCATAAGAAGAGTTAGCGAATTGCAAGCATTGTCAGTGCAGGACCCTTTCTTTATCATACATAAAGATTAATTGTTTATACGTACTCATCCTAGGTTCTCCCCTAAATTCATTTCTAAATTCCACGTGAACCAATCCATTGAGCTACCAGCTTTCTTTCAAGAACCAGCTCGCTCGGCTGAGGTAAAAACTCCACACTCTAGATGTGAGGAGGGCGGTCCTTTACTACGTAAACAAGACCAGACCGCTTAGGAAAACAGGTCAACTGTTTGTCTCCATAGCACAAGGCAGAGAAAGAGACCGCATTTCGAAGAATGCCATCTCCAGATGGATAGTAAGATGTATTCAATTATGCGATTCATTATCTAACAAGACACTGCCTTCTACACCAAGAGCTCACTCCACAAGGAGCACTGGAGCTACTCTGCCCTTTATCGCAAATGTCCCCCTAGAAAGCATTTGCAAAGCAGCTACATGGAGCTCAGTATATACTTTCACTCAGCATTACTGCATTGACACACATTCGAAAGCAGATGCACAGGTGCGACAAGCGGTTCTAAAACATATATTTGCCGCTGCTCCTTCTCACGACCCACCACCGTCTCACAGCACTGCTTGCTAATCTATGCTTAGCATGTGATCTAAGCAGATATCACAAGCCTCAGAAGGGATACATTACTCACCGTAATTGTATTTCTGATGCTTGTATCTGCTTAGATTCACATGCGGCCAACCCTTCCTCCCCTGAGAGAAGGTGCATAGATGTTGTGAGCTTTCTGTCTATATCTGCTTGGATACAACTGTACTCACATTACACTTCATGCAACCTCATGTCAGAACAAAACAATCTGAGGGACCTCGACGCGTGAAGGACCATGGGTACAGTGGATGTCACACTAGGGATAGTATTACTGGCATGCCCTGTCAACGCCCCTTTTTGAATTTTGAAAACTGTAATACTCCACAGCTTCCACTAGATGTCGGCCTATGCATAGCATATTAATCTAAGCAGATACAAGCATCAGAAATACGATTACGGTGAGTAATGTATCTTTTATGTGTATGTATATATATATATATATATATTTCTGTGGCTTGTGGAATCTGCTTAGATCACATGCTGTGCATATTTATTTATTTATTTATTTATTTATTTGCATTTGTATAGCGCACTTGCAGCCCACAAGGCATCGAGGCGCTGTTACAAGAATATGATGGACTTATGATTCATATACAGGTGACCAGCGGTCTCATGGTTACACAGATACAGGCAGAGATGTAAGAAATAACTTATACAGATTCATAGTGATGTGAGATGCAATTTATCCAAAGAGCCTGGTTTTGATAGCTTTGCGGAAGGCTTGGTGTGACTCGATCAATCTTAAGTGAGGTGGCATTGCGTTCCAGTGTGTGGCTGCCAGGGTGGGGAAGCTGGAGCCACCAGCACGCACCTTTCGGGTTTTGGGCGTGACAATCGTGTTGGCGTAGCACGTTCTTAAGGGTCTTGTGGCAGTGTGCTTGGTGATTCTATGGGTCAGATAGGGAGGAGCAAGTTCATGTAGGCACTAGTGGAAGCGGAGTATTGCAGTTGTTTTTGAAATTCGAAAAGGGATGTTGACTGTAACGCCCACCTGGTTCCCACGGGGGCGCTGATCTAGTCTAGATTACTGCGGCCTCTTCTAGCGTGATGCGCAGGACCCGGAACACTGATTGGACAGGACCTCCAAATCGTGCTTCCTTGGCCCGTAGGAATATCCTTCTGCAGATGAGAAAGGGGATTAACAGTCTGCAGAATGGTGTGCTAGCTCCCCCTTTCCCCCCTCCGTTCCTCTCTATTCCTCCAAACCTGGTTTAAGCTCACCTTATGGTTTGGAAGGTTGAACTCTCCATCCTGCTTCTGGTGCAGGGGCGCGCGTTCGTCCAGTTACTTCACTGGTTTTCAGAATGGCGCTGGCAAAGTCCACTTGACTTTCCTGAGCGATGCGCCGTAAGTATGAAAGTTCAAAGGTCAAGTGAGGCCCCCTTTATGCTGTCTTTCTCACCTGTGATCTGTCCTTTATTTCAGGTGCAGAATGAAGGCGATGCGTCGAGGGGTTAACCTGCCGAGGTGAGTAGTAATGAGGGCGATCCCTCTAGATGTCCTTATCATTCCTCTGAAATGTCTCTAGCCCTTTCCCCATAGTGGCCGGGGTACGGTACCTGCCAACGGGGCGGCGCCGACCCGAAATGTGGAAGAAAAGCCGGTAAGTATTATGGCTGTTAATCAGGCTTTCCTTCTGTGTGTCCTTCTGCTCACCTTTTGTTTCTTCCTCTCTCCCCTAGGTGCAGAGATGTGGCGTCCGATGCTGACAGCCGCGATGGAGCCGGGAGATGTCTCGAGGACAGGACAGGTGAGTGAAGCGTGGCGCTGCAGCGAGCAACGCGATGCTTTTAAATTGAAGTCTTCCTTCAGGGATGCTGGCGAGAAGATACCGGATGCAGGTAAGAAGCTTGAAATAATCCTTGGTTTTCACCTTTCTCACCTTTCTCTTCTCTTCCTTCCTTGCAGGTCTTCCAGGTTCAAGACGGGCGTGGCTGTAGTCCAGGAGCAGGAGCAGACACGGTGAGCGTTAAGCTGCAGGAAGCAGAACAACGCGAAGCATGAGCTGCTGTCTGGGCGTGGCTTAAATAGCCTCCAAAGAAGTCCCAGGTATGTATCCTTCCCCAACTAGGTATGTATCCTTCCCTGGCCACGCCCGAGTGAAAAAATAGTCCCTATGAAAAAATAGTCCCTTTCAGGTCTCAGGGAGGCCTGAAGCGTGCAGCATGGTCTGCATCAGGTAAGTGCACAAAACACCTCCCTTTATGAGCCTGGCGCCTATGGCGCCAGGACTGATATCCAACATGAGCCTGGCGCCAGGACTGAGTCCAAAGAGTCCCTATAAGGGGCCGCTGCGCTTTTACCCGAGGGCATGATGCCTGCTTCCGGGGGTGCTGGGCCTGGCCTGATGCTCCGGGGGTAGGCATCATGACATTGACAGGGCATGCCAGTAATACTATCCCTAGTGTGAGGTCCACTGTACCCATGGTACTTCATGCATCGAGGTGCCTCAGATTGTTTTTTTCACCATCGTAGACGGACGCTATTTCACAGAGTTCTCCTTTCGGCTCATCGCCATTTATTATGACCAATTACTGATAGTTTTTCTTACTATCCTTTATATTCACTGACTATCGAGACCATCAGACAGCGGTGAAGAATCGACCGTTGAAGACTCCCGTCGACGGATCTGTCCGGCCTTGGATGGCCACTTCGGGCTTCGGCCCACACAGTCGGGAGAGAGGGGGGAGGAAATTTAAGGATGCATGTACCCCTTTTCGTACACTACACTTGCCTAGCCGTCGTGCCATTCTGTTATGGATAGGACCCCTTTTAAATTTTCCAGAAGTGCAACAAAAAGTTCCAGTGGGTCTATAAACACCTTGTATGCAACCTTTGTCTCCCACAGGACCACGTTGAAGGTACCTTTCTAGCGTGTAGACCGTTCAAACCCAAGACGTTGAAGGACCACTTAGCTAAACGCTGTGCCATGCAGGTCGAGGCCACCATGGACGTGGAGGGGACCCTCAGCGACGGCAGTAACGCTGTGGTGTCCGACGGCGAAGACGACACTCCGGTTTCCCAAGTGCAGGCCCACAACAGACAGGCCGGCGGCCTTGTTAACGGGACTACACCCGGCGTATGTCGGCTGGATGTAACTAAATGTATTCCCCTATTAAAGTCTCTTCAGCGAAAGATGCAACCCTTGCAGGAAACACCCAATCAGACGCAGGCGGTGAACCCCTGCATAGAATAACTTTTCAGACCTGCTCCATCAGACCCGCTGTATATCAGGGGGCAGCTCAAACCTGACTCGCTTGTTGTTACTACAACAAGGAAAAGAGCAGGTACTCCTCTAGCCTCCTCTGAGGCTCTTCCAGACAAGGAAAGTAAGAGGCTGTGCACAATGAGCAGGAAGGTGGCCTCTTCCGCGGCATTCTAAAGCTAGGATGGCTAATAACTCTACTCTATTAGCTAGTTACAACTGCCATAAATAGGATGAGGTCTCGGCTTTACTCTCATCAGCCCGGAACACCTCAAGACTCAATTAGCACTGGTGGCTGCAAAAGGAAGGGCAGTTTCAAGCTGCTTGCTAAAGAGCAATCTTGACGCTGCAGACAACGCCGGCAGAATCCTAGCTGAAGGAACCATTATTAAGCGTCAAGCTTGGTTACTCCAATCCGGTTTTAAACCAGAGACGCAGGCCACGCTCATTAACATGCCCGTCGAGCCCAATGCACTGTTTGGTAAGGCCGTCGAGGACGCCCTGGAGACAGCCAAGGAAGAATGATACAATAAGATCATTGTACCAACTGACCAACAAACCTTCTGGCCAGAGGGGAAATAGAAATTTTCATCGCTCACGCAGACAAAATTCCCAGAGGGTATCCAGCTATAATCAAAATCGGGGAATGGCCTGGGAGAACAATCAAGGCGAGGCCTCTCAGAATGACCAGAGGGGACCGCACCGATCATGCGGTAAGGAAGGGGTTCCTCCTCCAGAGGTGGTACCCCAGCTCAGAAACAGTGACAACCCGCTTCAGGTGCCCTCCAATGCCTCTCCAGTAGTAGGGCGCATTTGCAACTTCATGGGAGGGTATCACTCAGATGGGTGCTGTCCACCGTAGGGGGCGGGTACTGTGCAGAGCTCCTCGAGCGACCCCTGAAACCACCCCCCACGCCTGAAAACCCACTCCAAAGAAGACCAACGCATCCTCCTCGAGGAAATAGCCACGCTGCTCCAAACGGATGCCATAGAAATCGTCCCGGCCAATCAGGTAAACAAGGGTATTTATTCAACTTACTTCCTTATGCCAAAGAAAGATCTAACAATGCGCCCAGTATTAGATTTAAGCCCTGCAAACAAGTATGTCGAGCCACAAAAGTTCTGCATGACTACGCTACAAGAGGTAATCCCTCTGCTAAAAAAGGGGATTACATGGCAACACTGGATATGAAAGATGCCTATTTTCATATTTCAATGTTGCCAGTGCACAGAAGGTTCTTGCGTTTCAAGATAGCGAACTAGCACTACCAATTCAAGGTGCTGCCCTTCGGTATAGCATCTGCTCCAAGGGTATTCACGAAGGTACTGGCGGTGGTGGCAGCTCACCTGCGCAGGGAGGCAATCCCAGTGTACCCTTACCTCGACGACTGGCTCATCACAGGGGAGACCCCGGTAATTTGCAGATCAAACATCCAAAGAACGATCGACCTCCTCTGCGAATTGGGTTTCTCTATAAACGAGAAGAAATCAAGCCTGGTGACAAGCACCTCCAAGCAGTTCCTAGGAGCTGTACTAAACACTCAAGAGGGGGTTGGCCTTTCCATCAGAGGAAAGAATTTGGAATCTACTAGTGCAAATTCCTCTATATCAGCCCGGTCGCCAGATTTACAGTGTTGTGCCGAGCACAACCAAACAGTTCGTAGGAGCTGTTATAAACACAAAAGGGGGGTTGGTCTTTCCGTCAGAGGAAAGAGTCCAAAACATGTTACTGCAAATACTGTATTATCAGGCCGGCTGCCATATAAGCATACGCAAAGCAATGCGTTTGCTAGGCATGATGGCATCTTGCATTTACCTGGTACCTCACGCGCGCCTGCGCATGCGACCCATGCAGGAGTAGTTGGCGAAACAGTACTCTCGGCAAGTGGTCAGTGGGACGATCTAGTGGTCGTTTCGCCAACACTAGTACAAAACCCTTCCACAATCTGGAAGTACAAGCGATTGTCACGACAGACTCCTCACTCACAGGGTGGGGGCTCATTACCTTCATCACACAGCTCAGGTTCTGTGGTCTCATGCAACGGCACAAAACCACATTAATCTGCTGGAACTACTGGCGGTATTCAAGGCCCTTCAGGCATTCCAGTTTCACCTAGTGAACCAATAGGTGCAAGTCCTGGCAGACAGCACTACAGCAATGTTTTACATCAACAAACAGGGGGACACACGTTCTTCAAATCTCTACAAGCTTCCGCAGCAAATTTGGAGGTGGCCACTCAAACAGAAAATATTCCTATGGTCACAGCACGTTCCACAGCAACTCAACTCTCGGCAGATTCACTGAGCAGAGACCCCCTACCAGAGGAGCACAAATGAAGACTACACACAGGGGTCATAGAGCACCTCTTCTCTCAATGGGGCTCCCCCCAAATAGACTTGTTCACTACAAGCAAAAACAGTCAGTGCCCAAACTTCACGTCCAGGTTCCCCAGCCAGGCTCCAAGGGGAACGCCCTATGGATGAACTGGTCAGGGAAATTTGCTTATGCTCACCTCCCCCCAAACATATCTCATGAAGAAGGTGGTGAACAAGATCCACAAGGAACAGATGACGCTCATCCTAGTTGCTCCTATGTGGGCAAGACAACCATGGTATCCACCTCTGCGCAAACTGGCGATGTGCGAACCCATCAAACTCCCGTGCCAGTACAACCTGCTCACCCAGCACGAGGGACTAACAGTGCACCCGCAGCCGCGCTCAATGAATTTGGCAGCATGGCTCCTGAAGTCATATAGCTCGGACATCTCAACCTGCCACAGAGATGCATAGATATCTTGAAAGAATCAAGAAAACCAAACACTAGGCACTGTTACTTTGACAAATGGAGAGGATTTGTAATTTGGTGCCAGGCTAAACAGATCAAAACTATCGAATGTACTCCATCACACATTCTAACTTATATGCTCCATTTGCTAGATGTAGGGTTAGTGTTTAACTCCCTAAAAGTCCACCTGGCGGCTTTGTCAGTCTACACGACCTCTCATAATAAGGTCTCATTGTGGAAAGTACCGGTCATACAAGCATTTATGGAAGGGGTAAAGAGACTCCATCCTCCAATTTCTAACCCGCCGCCAAGTTGGGACCTCAATGTGGTACTCGCTAAACTCATGGGACCCCCTTTCGAGCCTATGCACAAGTCTAGTTTCAAACACCTGAACTGCCTTCTTAGTGGTGATCACTTCCATAAGAAGGCTTAGTGAAATCCAGCATTGTCAGTGCAGGATCCTTTCTTTGTTGTACCCAAAGACAAGCTGGTTTTATGTACCCTAGGTTCTCACCTAAATTCATCTCCAAATTTCATGTAAACCAGTCAATTGAGCTACCGGCTTTCTTCCAGGAACCCAACAGCTCAGCTGAGGTAAAACTCCACACACTAGATGTGAGGAGAGTGGTCCTCTACTACGTGGACAAGACCAGACCACTAAGAAAAACAGATCAACTGTTTGTCTCCAGAGCCCCAGGCAGAGAAGGTGACCGCATCTCTAACAATGGCATTTCTAGGTGGATAGTCCGATGTATCCAACTGTGCTATTCCCTATGAGATAAAACACTGCCTTTTATGCCCAGGGCTCACTCCACAAGAGGTACTGGAGCCACTCTGGCTTCGATTGCAAATGTCCCCTTAGACAGTATTTGCAAGGCAGCTACCTGGTGCTCTATAGACACTTTCACTCAGCACTACTTCATTGACACCCATTCCAAGACAGATACACAAGTGGGACAAGCGGTTCTAAGGCATTGATTAGCTCCTGAACCTTCTCACATCCCACCTCGTTCTTCCACTGCTTGCTAATCTATGCACAGCATGTGATCTAAGCAAATTCCACAAGCCTCAGAAGGGATACATTACTCACCGTAAACTTATGTCTTATGCTTGTATCTGCTTAGATTCACATGCGACCCACCCTTCCTCCCTTCGGAGAGAAGGCGCATTGATGCTTATGAGCTTGTCTAAGTATCTGCTTGGATACACCATGTCAGAAAAATAACAATCTGAGGGGTCCTGACGCATGAGAGATCATGGGTACAGTGGACGTCACACCAAGGATAGTATTGCTGACATGCCCTGTCGACGTCCCTTTTCGAGTTTCAATAACAACTGTAATACTCCACAGCTTCCACTAGATGTCGGCCTATGTACAGCATGTGAATCTAAGCAGATACAAGCATCAGAAATACGATTACCGTGAGTAATGTATCCCATATATAGCCCGTTGGCTTCAGTTCTGTTTTTCTACGATAGCGAATACTTTGAGAAATATGTCAAGCTTTGGGTTTTTTGTGAGGAATTTCAATACTCTAGTACGATGGCCTCGTCTTCGACACCATCAACCCCGAAGACTGGGTTAAAAAAATGCCACGACTGCGGTGCCAAGATGTCCCTCAAATATCCTCATCGTTTGTCTGTGGTTCCTTGGCATGGAGCATAGGACAGCAGACTGTGAGTCCTGTCAGTCCATGACTGGTAAGGCTCTGAAAGAGCATAAAGAGAAATTGGTGGCAGGTAGGCCCCCTACTAAATCCCCACCGACGAGTCAGTCGAAAAAAAGATTGTCAGAGTCGAGAGGTGACGCTCCTCGATGGAAGAGATCGAAAAACCACTCTCGCTGCAGGAGCAGGTTGCACCATTCCTCGTCCTCTTCGAAGGATGTGAAGAAAAGGCACAACAGTTCGCCTTCTTCATCCAATTGCTCTACAGAGAGAATGAAAACCTGCCCAACCAAATCCTGGTGGGAAGAATTCAGGCAGGAAATGCTTAAAACATTTGAGAAGGAGGCCCCAAGCCCCTTGAAAGATAAAGCGGCCATGCTGCTGTTGTGCCATCAAACGCTGACAAGGAAAGGGCTAAGGCTAAAATCTGCACGCCCTCGAGCCTGAACGTAGGCCGGAGACCGCCCTCCCCACCAAGAACCCCCGAGCTCTCGCCACGATGAAAAATCATCAAAGACTCCATCGAGTTGAGGGTTAAGCCCTTCGAGGGCTCCATTGATGCCAAAATTGACGAAATCAAAAACATTGATGCCATTAGCGTTGAGACCCTAGACACAAGTCATCGATGCCATCAACACCTTTGCCCACTAAACCTTCAACAATTTCGAAAACAGTTCTTTACCCTCCATATATGAGGAGTAAGAGCCATCGGCCCAAGAAATTCCACTATTGGGGTGGAGTTTGGCACACCCAGCGCCCCAGAAAGTTTAATTTCAGAGGAACCCATGTTAAATGATTTATGAGAATCTTCAATCTGCTTGTAGTTTTGACACATCACCTGAATTGGAGTTTGGCAAGCCAGACACGACAGACCATGCAGATGCCTCTTATACGCACCTTATGATCAAAGTTATATATTTTCTGGGATGGGGCAGACTGCTCCACCATTGGAGCAAGACGACATGACAGATAGTCTCGATATAGGTCCATAGAAGAATCCCATTCTCCCATTTCATGTCACACTTAAAAGGTTTTTTGAAAATCGGTAGGCTTCTGAATAAAGTCCAGCAGTGAATAAGAACCTCACAAAGAAGTACAGCCCTCAAGTAGCGACTCTAGCTATCTATCCAAGGACCCAAAACCAGAAAGCCTGGTATTTCAGGCAGCAGCGGCTACTTCCAGACAGGCTGCTTACCCAACCATTACATCAGTCTGGAATGAGTGTTTCATTGCTTGGGCTAGGAAGGTATTTCCTGCCGGGAGCATGGCTCCCAAGCTGCAAATGCCACTTGTGCCTTAGCAAAATGTAAATTCACCCTGTGGGAGTGTGTAGCTATGGAGGCTGACCATATTACCGCAGGGGAAGAGAGACGGCTTCCTGAACATTGTAAGAGATGGTAAGGAGACTATGTGTGTCTCTTCAATCAGGACTGGACTCGGCTGATAGCTACAGCAGAGCCATGGCATCAAGCACAGTAATATGCAGGTTTGCGTGGTTGGGAAAGTTGGGTTTTGCACCAGACGTGCAATCTAGACTCCTTAACATCCCCTTTGATGGCACTCAGCGGTTTGGCAGCAAGGCTGACGAAAGCCTAGAGAAGCTGAAGACCTCAAAGGCGGGAGTCGGATCCCGTGGCTTTGCCGTCAGACAGCCACAACCATCTCACCCCAGTGGATCATCTTGGAGGGGTCCTTTCGCTTCTACTCCTCAGTTGGAAGAGCAAGAGAACTGGCTAGTCAAAGGGGCCAACGAAGATTCCCTGGTAGTAGATGAGTGCAAAGTCTGCCCAAGCAACCGCTAATTTCCCCTCAGACCCTGCACAGCTGCCTCAAATCTCTGAGGCCTTAACCCACAAGACCTTGGCGCGAGGCCGACTCTCACTGCTTCAGCAAGAATGGCAAGGTATTACTTCAGATCTGTGGACGTTGGAAACAGTAGCTCACGGTTACTGCCTCCTCTTTCTAAAAAGGCCTCTGGACAATCCACCAGGGAGCCACTCATTCAAAGTTCCGGATCAGTTCCTTGTGCAGGAAATTTGAACCTGCTAGAGAAAGATACTATAGAACCAGTACCTGTAACGTGGAGAAACAAACAGTGGTAATCTCCCTCTTTCCTAATCCCCATGAAGGATGGAGGATTGAGCCCCATCGTGGACTTGAAATGCTTGAACAAATTCCATAGAAAGGACTAGATAAAGATGGTCACACTTTCTCAGATTCTTCTGCCCCTCCAGCTGAAGGATTGGATGGTGTCATTGGACCTTCAGCATGCTTACTTTCATGTGCCAATCCATCACAAGCACAGAAAGTACCGGAGGTTCGCCGTTGGCGGTTCTCATCCGCTTTGAGTTCTGCCATTCGGGCTGAACTTCCACCCCAAGGGTTTTCACCAAGCTGACGGTGGTGGCAGCAAGTCTCCGCAGAGGGGGGGGATTCACGTCTATACACTACCTTGACGATTGGATGATCAGGGCTTGTTCTCCTGAACATGCCCTGGAATATCTCGGCATCACCTGCCACTCCCTCCACAGACTGGGCTTCTCCCTCAATTACAAGAAGTCCCACATGATACCATCTCAAAAACTCCAGTTCATCAGAGCAGTCTTGGATGCATCCTTGAGCAAAGCCTCGCACCGGAGGTGAGGGTTCAGCACATTCTGTTGATGGTCACCAAATTCCAGAGTGCCCAACGTCTTCTGGCCTTTGACTTTTTGCAGTTGCTCGACCTCATGGCATCCTGCAACTTCCTGGTGCCACAGGCTCACCTGAGAATGAGATCCCTGCAATGGGCTCTCAGGACACGGTGGTCTCAATTCTCGGGCAGGATAATAGACCTCCTTCAGATCCCAAACAGGGTTGCACAGGATCTCCTGTGGTGGGCTTGCAAGGACAATATTCTGAAGGAGAACCTTTTTGGCAGTCGGTGCCGGGGATCACCATAGTTGCGGACGCCTCACTCACTTGGTGGGGGAGCCCACTCCAGTGATCTGACAGTCAGAAGTCGTTGGTCTCCATCGCAGTCCAAACTACACACCAACCTTTTAGAGCCGAGTGCAATCAGACTAGTACTGAAGGCCTTTCTGCCCTCTGTACGGGGAATGAATGTCTTGATAATGACGGACAACCCAGTGACCATGTATTACCTCAACCAGAGAGGAGGTGTAAGGTCACTACCACTGTGCAGGGAGGCAATGCAGCTCTGGTTCTGGGCAATTCAAGAAGGAATTTCCCTGTTGGCAGTTCACCTAGCTGGAGAGGAGAACACAGCGGCCGACGCTCCGAGCAGGCAAAGCACAGTGTTCCACGAGTGAGAACTAGCTCAGGAGGTCCCTAAAGATATCCTTTGGGGAACCCTTCAAGTGGATCTGTTTGTTACCAGTGTCAGCCAGACGTGCAAGCTCTACTGCTCCAGGGAATTTACCCCAAAGGGAGCTCTAGGAGACACGTTCGTAGTGGACTGTGAGTTTTCACTGCTGTACGTGTTTCCTCCAGTCCCCGTCATTCCTCATGTTATCAGGAGGCTGGACATGTCCATCTGCCCTCCAATGCGACTTCCTCAAAGAGAGGACCTTCTCTCGCGAGAGGAGGGTCGGGTTTTCCATCCAGAGGTCATGCATGGTTTCTGAGAGGGAGAGAATCCAAAGTTGCTCAGGTGGGCCATACGCCTGCAACCATTGAGCACAGGCAAGATGTCCAACATAGCAACGCTGATGGATTGTCCAGATTGGATTTATTAGTCACCAATTTAAGGGCAGAGAACTCAGGTGGTCCACTGTAGGGAAAGAATGTTTCTCTGTCATGTGGGCCCTATGGAAGTTGAGGCCCTACCTCTATGGGACCCACTTCACTGTGCAAACTGACCGGATGACGTAATGGACATTTTGCTTTTGGCCAGAAGGCCAGCAACAAAATTCTTCTACTGCTGCTGTTGGAATACATTCTGCAGCTGGTGTAGGGAAAAAGATGTGTCCCCTTTTCAATGCAATACATCTATGGTGCTATCTTTTTTTGTTAGTTAGCAAATCTGGGGCTCCAGATTGGGACCATTAAAGGATACTTGGTGGCGCTTTCAATCTTCAAGCGCACATCGGAAGAGGCATCCTACTTCAAGATGCCATTAATCATACAATTCCTAAGGGGACTTACTAACGTGTTCCCTCCTACACCTTTTCAAGTACTGATTTGGGATCTTAATTTTGTGTTGCAATTTCTGATGTGTGCTCCCTTTCAGCTGCTCCGTTCATGTCCACTATGACTACTGACTTTAAAAACCGTTCTGTTAGTTGCGTTGACATCAGCCTGCAGGGTGAGTGAATTGCAGACCTTATCTAGTAAGCCTCCATTTACTATTTTTTTTTTATTATAAGGATTAGGTTGTCCTTGGGGGTAAACATTTTTGGTCAAAAATGGTATCAGATTTTCATATATACCAGAAAATTGTGCTTCCTACATTCTATCCGCCACCTCATCCTGGCAAGGAAAGGCTACATAGGCTTGATACCAGAAGGGCTTTGAGCTTTCTCGTTTCACGAATGGTGAAAATACAGCAATATGACCAGCTTTTCATTGGGTACACTGGACACAAACTGGGTCTTCCAGGTACAAAACAAACTTTGTCCAGATGGATAGTTCCTGCCATTACAGAATTCTACAGATTGGCCGGGAAAGATCCCCCAGAAGGCCTGAGAGCTCATTCCACAAGGGACATGGCAACATCTTCCGATCTGCACAGAGTGGAGCCTATAAAAAACATTTGTGCGGCATCCACTTGGTCTACCATTCGCACAGTTTCTAAACATTACTGTCTTGATTCATTCTCTAGTCTGGAAGGAGGATTTGGGAAAGCAGTCCTACATTTAATCCATGTCACATCTTAAGTCTGAAAATTCTTCCTCTCTCCTCCAAAACCTAACACTGGTTTCGGAATCTATCAAAAGATTAGGAATACGTGGGAGGACACAATCCATTCGAAGAACAAGTTACTTACCCCTGATAACGTTCTTTCGACTGAATGTTCCTTCCACGTATTCCTCATTGCCCCTCCCAACCTACATCGCTGTAGAGTCTCCAGCCATTACACTTTATGCTCTTTCAGAGTCTGGTACTTGCTGATGCTGGTATTTCTGCAAGAGGAAGGCATAAAAACAGAACTGTAGCTAACAGCTGCTGTGTGTGCTGTATTTACCGACGATGACTCTGAGATGGAAGCCCTTGCGGGACATCGAATCGACCGCATAGATGCACAGCACCCTGTGCAGGAATGTATTTTTCTGAAGCTGGAAGGGAAGATATCAAAAGATGTGGAATGCGTGGGAGGAACATCAAATCAAAAGAACGTTACCAGTGGTAATTAACTAGTTCTCTCTGCTCCTGTGACTTTTAGTCACATAGACAACCTTCTAATTAGGACTGGTGGTAGTGGATGTGTTCTGCCAACTATCATGTTATTTTTTTACCGCAGACTGTGTTCACTCTCATTTGTGCACAATAGGGTCACCCAACTGCTAACTTGGTGGCTTCTTTCTTTTTACACCATTTCTAGCGTAGTCGTTCTTTGCTAGCCCATCTACTATTCTGGGTGGGGGTGGCGGGGGAGAGTGTGAGTGAGTGAGTGTCTTTGTCCGTCCCATGTGGCCTTGCCTTTGGCGGTAAACCTTGGGTTTCCCTGGCTAGCCTCCAGTGTGTCTGGCCAGACAGGAAGTGGGGGAGGAGTTATTCACTCACCTGCTCTTTGTCTACCTGAGTGTCTCCTCTCGTCCGTTTAGTTCCAGCGACCTGAGAGTCTGCTGTGTAACCAGAGTCTGCTGTTACCCTTCCATCCAATCGACCTCGGGACTCCGAAAACGACGACCTCGATCCAGAGCCTGGTGGACCAACTAGACTCAAGAATACCTGTATTTTGAGCCATACCATGCCGTGCTGCGACCTTGCGGGGCTGCAATACCTGGAATCGTTGTGCTGTGTACAGTCTTCAGCATCTCGCTGAAACTTTGTTGGCATTCTGCTGGATCTCCAGAGGCATGATTCGGGTCTGAAAAGTCCCCTCAACTGAGTGCTTCACCTTGCAAACGACGAGAATCCAACCAGCGATATTCTGTCTTCTATGCTACTTAAAAGGCGCCAAATCCACTGAGCCCCATCCAGCCATGATGAAACTCTTGCCTGGAGACGTCTCCTGTGATCCCTGCTGCAAAAGTCCTTCCATAGTCCGGTCTTCCGTCTTCTTGACAAAGGAATCCATCGACCATTTTTTTGCCTGCAGATCCTGAAGTCTTCCTGCTGCAACTCTTCTTCTGTGCTGAGGTACTGTGTTGGCTGGGGTATTTTACCTACCTTAAGCCTTTGATTTCTGTATAGCTTTGGAGTGTTTTCTGTGATTGGGAGGCCACTCGTCCAGTTCACCCATACCCACTGCGGAATCCTTCTAGGGTGTCTTCTGTGAAGTCCCTGGACCCTCAACTTTAAAGTGAAATACTTATTTGCAATGTCTACCTCAGGAACTCAGACTTTGCCTGCAACTGAACCCTATCTCGCCCTGCCTACAGCTGGCACCTAGACCACTAGTGTCTCTCTATTGCCTCTGATTGAACACATGCTATAGAATAAGGGAAGGATTAGATAACAAAAGGGTTCAGCCTTGAAAAGAATAACAAGAGTGCAAAAGTTACTTACTTGTAAAAGAAGTTGGTTGACAACTGTAAATCTGAGAGTGAACAGTTACAAAAGTTATTACTTACCTTAGAAATGTTTTGCCATTCTGAAAAGTATATGTACTATAGGTGAGTGTTCCCTGGTACCCTGTGAGCACTTGCAGTCTGCCTACAGTATCTGTTGGAAATGGATGCGGCACCTTGAAATACCCTCTTAGACGCAGGAGTGTCGTGAGAGTGTTCCCTGGGGTCACCGGGGGTCCATTCCCTGGGATTTACAAACTCGTCGGCACAGGTGAAAGCGGCAGCGGCGGCACCCGGACGAGGGAAAGCTGAGAGTCTGACGACACCGACGGCGTTAAGTGCAAGCGCAGTGCAAGTATAGCGAAGGGGAAACTGCATGCCTAGTGCAGAGATGCTGCACACTCGACTAGACAGTTACGGGAACGATTTAACGCTACACTAAAATACAGTGAGCATCGGGGGAATCACGAGGCACAAAGAGTGTCTTCAAAATGTTCTTCTTTTTCACTCCCCCAAAATTGCTTACTAAATGGACAGACAGAAAATAAGACCAAGCAAGTGAACACAACTATGCAAAACCAATCTAAAGAAATTTCAGAGGTTTTGTTTATCTGTAATGCGCACCAGACCTGGATGTATCGGGGTGCAGAAAGCAATATGATGCAAGAGTACTTTCAACTTAAAGTTACATGGGTTACAGATGTAAGTGTACAACATTTCCCTAGTGGGTGCCACTGGGAATTTGAAACGTATATAAACAATATATACATAGAAGAATTTGAACAAGTATAAACAATATTTCTGATGTTTGTTAATCTGCTTAGAATCACATGCTGTGCATAGGTCCGACATCCAGTGGTCACTGCGGAGTATTGCATTTTGTTTTTCGTAGTCGAAAAGGGGACGTCGACAAGGCGTGTCTGAAACACTATCCCTATAGTGACGTGCGTTGTACCCACAATCCCTCACGCGTCGAGGTCCCTCAGATTGTTTTTTTCCGCCCAGCTACTGGTCGCCTTTACGCGGAGCTCCTCGAGAGACATTGCAGATTTCATCTCCTCGACCTTTGGTCGTTTTCTTATTAATATATAACACATAGATCCCTCACTCGACGCAGTTGTGAAGCTGTTTCTCCGCCGAGCAAGATCTTCGACGGAGGGGACGAGCGGAGGAGATCCTTCGGCGTTGCCGAACACGTGGCCTGGCCTCGCAGGCCAAGTACAGTAGGGAGAGTGGGGTCGTGGGACATCTCTGTTTCCTTTCTGAGAATGCCTTTCCCTTTCCCCTTCCTTTCCCTTGGGGTCGTTATCACGATTTATTGCCTCTGCTATGGAGAGGACACCCTTTAGGTTCTGCCCGCGTTGCAAGGGCAAGTTCACTTGGAAGGACAAGCATTCACGGTGTAACCGCTGCTTGCCCCTCGATCACAAGGAGGAGGGTTGCACGGCTTGTCGGCTTCTTAAGCCAAAGACTCTAAAAGACCGTAGGGTCAAGAGGCGGGCAGCCTACGCAATGTCAAAGGCCGATTCCTCACCCGCCGCTGCTACCACCGACAGTGACGAGGAACGTGATAACACGACCTCCGCTACGGAAGTCGTACACCCCTCTAAAGAGCGCTCGCGCTCTTCGTCGTCTGTCCCCGGCCCCGACGGGCTCGGCTCACGCCCTGCTTATGGGGATGAACACCCCGGCGACACTGACGCACACGATACCACCCATAAGCACACAACCCATGGCTCTTCTTCGTCGAAGACGAAGAAAGCATCAGCGCCCAAGGAGACGCAGGTTCCACCGGCGGCCTCCTCGGACCGTTCAGGTTCGAAGCCCCTCTCGCAACCGCAGCCACGACCAGTGACTGGGCTTTCGGCAAATAAGGGCGCCGCCCCCAAACCATCGGCCGGCGCGCACCAGCAGAGAGCGCACGCCGCCGTAGAACGATCGACACCCGTAACGTCGAAACCACAGCCCTCCTCTGACAAACTAGTCACAGAGAGCTTGGCGAGGATCGTTGTAGCCGACGCCAAGAAGCGTACGCCGAAAGACACGTCGAAAAGGCCCGAAGAAAGACGGGGACTACCCCCTTCAGTCGGGGGGACCCCCAGCAGACCAGAAGGCTTTTCTGAAGGCGACGGGACACTTTCCTCGACGTTATGGGAGAGGTCGAGCCTTCTTCAGGCGGAAGACACTAATTTTCCCCCGCTAGACCGCTCAGGGGTACCCCATGAGACCATGGAAAGGCTCCATCTCTGCATGGAGAGGATGGAGAGGTTTATGAAGACCCAGAACCCTCCCACTCCCAAGAGAACAAGAGAAGGGCCTCAGGAGGACCCCAGGGCTAAATATCCGAGACTATTCAACCCCTCCCAGCAGGACACAGCCTCAGATTTCCATAAGGTGTATGACCTCACTGGTGAGGAGCAATACTTGGAGGAGGAGGATGAATTTGTGGACGAGGAAGAGGGACAGAACCAGGAGGAAGGTCTGGAAGACAGCCCAGACATGGTAGGAGAAGGCTTCGGAGAAGATCCAGAAGAAGGGCCTTCACATCCCTGGCAATCCCCATCAGTATATTCGGACACTGATGTCCTGAACCTAAATCCTCCTGACAATTCACCTGTTAGGAACACGTCTCCCATAGACGATCAGCCCACATTCAATGCCCTGTTGCGCAGAGCAGCAGCACATTTCGAGCTGGACACTGGGGAGATCTCTCCTGAAATAGACTTTGTAGAAAGAGTAATTAATGAGAAACCCCCGGTCAACCAGACCATTCCCCTCCTCGCTTCAGTGAAGAGAAGAATCATCCCTTCGCTATCCACGCCCGCACTAATCAGAGGAGTTAATCCAAGAATTGACATTTTTTTCACTCCTTCACCCTCAGACCCGCTGTACATCAGGGGACATTCTATTCCTGACTCCCTTGTAGTAACTAATACAAGGAAGAGGGCAGGGGTGCCGCTGTCCACCAGCGAGGCACCACCTGACGAGGAGGGCAAGAGATTATATGCCCTTGGAAAGAGAGTCACATCCTCGGCTGCCTTTTCTGCAAGAATTGCTAACAACAATTCCTTGCTAGCTAGCTACGCGGACGCGCAGTGGGCCAAACTGCGCAAAGACGCCAAAGAAGCGCCAGAACCGCTACAGACACGCCTGCTATCAACTATCGCCGAAGGAACCCAGGTCAACCAGAGCATTGTGAAGAACTCTCTGGATGCCGCAGAGACAGCGGGACGTTCCCTGGTCCAGGGAATACTCCTAAAACGCCATGTATGGCTGCGCAACTCAGGGTTCAAACCGGAGACACAGGCGTCTTTAATAAATAAACCTATTGAAGACTCAAACTTCTTCGGGAAAGCGGTGGATGAGGCTCTGGAGATGGCTAAGAAAGAGTTCGATAGTATCAAAACTCTTGACCAGATCTCTAAGCCCACTACCAGACGCGGCTATGGCAACAAACGCTTTTTTCGTGGCCAACGCCAACAACAGAATCAGCAGCAACAGTACCCTGCCACCAATGACCAGACCAATAGTGGCCAGTACAGCCAAAGAGGCCAGCGCCGTGGCAAAGGGAGAGGTCGGGGCTCCACCCCCAGAGGCTCCCAAGCCCCCAACAACACCAAGTGACGCGAAGATTCGCGTCCCCTCCCATGCATCACCGGTCGGGGGCCCGGCTAACATCCTTTCTTCCAGCATGGGAGGGAATAACGTCAGACCGCTGGGTACTTTCCACCGTAGCCCACGGATACTGCATCGAATGCAACGGTTCCCCAACATACAGACCCCCGAGGGGACGACCATGACACCAGAACACCTTGCCATCCTTCTCCAAGAAGTAGAACAACTGCTGGAAAAAGGAGCCATAGAGGTCGTGCCGCTATCTCGGGTAACGGAAGGTATTTATTCAGTGTACTTCCTTGTACCCAAAAAGGATCTAACCATGCGCCCTGTATTAGATCTGCGCCCAGCGAACAAGTTTGTCAAACCCCAGAAGTTTCGTATGGTGACCTTACAGGAAGTGATCCCCCTGCTATCACAAGGAGATTACATGACAACACTAGACATGAAAGATGCATACTTTCATATTTTAATGTTGCCAACGCACAGAAAATACCTCAGGTTCATGATAGAAGGCAAACACTACCAGTTCAGAGTGCTACCCTTCGGCATAGCATCTGCACCAAGGGTATTCACGAAGGTACTGGCAGTGGCAGCGGCCCACCTGCGCAGGTTGTCCATCCCAGTTTACCCTTACCTCGACGACTGGCTCATAACAGGGGATTCTTACGAAACATGCTTCTCCAATACCCAAAAGACTATAGACCTTTTGTTCCAGCTGGGCTTCTCCATCAACGAAAAGAAGTCCAGCCTAGACCCCAGCCAGATCAAACAATTCCTAGGGGCTCTGATTCAAACAAAGGACGGCCTCGTCTTCCCCTCCAACGAGAGGGTCCAAAACATGCTGTTTCAGATCCCTCAATATGTGGCCGGTCGAGAGGTGACGGTACGCAAAGCAATGCGCTTGCTAGGAATAATGGCGTCGTGTATTTATTTGGTACCTCACGCGCGCCTGCGCATGCGATCAATGCAAGAGTGGCTCAACAGCCAGTGGTGTCAGGCCAGCGGACTATGGGACGATCTAGTGGTGGTCTCGCAGGCCTTGGTTCTCTCGCTACGGTGGTGGACAAAGGAAAACCTGGTAAGAGGGAAACCCTTTGCCACACCCGCGGCGGAAGCCACTCTAACCACAGACGCATCCCTCACAGGATGGGGGGCTCACCTATCCCATCAGACTGCTCACGGAGTGTGGACTCCGAACGTAGCATCCAAACACATAAATCTACTGGAGCTACTAGCTGTGTTCAAGGCGCTAAGAGCCTTCCAGAAACACCTACAAGGCAAAACAGTGATGGTCCTTACAGACAGCACCACAGCCATGTACTACATCAACAAGCAGGGGGGCACCCACTCTCCAGGACTGTCCAAACTGGCCCAGAATATATGGAAGTGGGCTCTCAAACAAAACATGTTCCTACTGTCACAACATGTACCAGGGGAACTCAATCTGCTGGCAGACAAACTCAGCAGAGATTTCCCCCTGCCCGAAGAGTACGAATGGCGACTGCACGAAGGCATCGTCTTCGACGTCTTCACACAATGGGGATTCCCAGAAATAGACCTGTTCGCAACCCTGGAGAACTCACAATGCCAAAGTTACATCTCCAGGTACCCCCACAACCAATCCAAGGGGAACGGTCTGTTGATTCAATGGTCAGGGAAATTTGTTTACTCTTTTCCCCCCGACTCCCCTTCTCAACAAGGTGGTGCACAAGATACACCAGGAACAAGTGACCATGATACTGGTGGCCCCAATGTGGGCCCGGCAGCCATGGTTCGCTCACTTGATGGAGATGTCTCTATCCCCCCCAGTGAAACTCCCCTGCCCGTACAACATGCTGTCACAAGACAAGGGCAGGACTCTGCATCCATGCCCCCAGAACATGAACTTAGCAGCCTGGCTCCTGAGATCATAGAATTTGGACACCTACAGCTCCCGCAGAGATGCATGGACATCCTCAGGGAAGCCAGAAAACCTAACACTCGCCACTGCTATTCTAGCAAGTGGAGGAGATTTGTCATCTGGTGCAGAGGAAAGAGCATCAACCCGATTGACTGCTCTCCCACACATATTGTTCTATACCTGACCCATTTATTGGATTCAGGTCTAGTGTTCAATTCCATTAAAGTACACCTATCGGCACTTTCTGCATACACCACTTCCCAACTCAAAGTGTCGTGGTGGAAGATCCCTGTTATAAGGGCCTTCATGGAGGGAGTAAAGAGAATACACCCCCCGATAGCTGACCCAGCTCCCGGATGGGACCTTAACGTGGTACTTACCAGACTCATGGGCTCACCATTTGAACCCATGCATAAAGCATCTCTTAAGGACCTCACTCTTAAGACTGCTTTTCTAATAGCTATCACCTCCATCAGGAGAGTAAGTGAACTACAGGCTCTTTCTGTTCTAGACCCCTTCGTTACAGTTCACAGAGATAAGGTGGTTCTACGCACGCACCCAAGGTTTGCACCGAAATTCATCTAGAAATTCCACGTAAACCAGGCTATAGAACTACCAACGTTCTTTCAAAATCCTTCCAACGCTGGAGAAAAAACTCTGCACACACTAGATGTGCGCAGAGCGGTCATGTTCTACATGGAAAGAACCAGACCACTGAGGAAGACTAATCAGTTCTTCGTCGCGGTGGCAGCAGGAAGAGAAGGGGATGCAGTTTCAAAGTCCACTATTTCTAGATGGATTGTTCAATGCATCACTCTCTGCTATACTCTTGCTAAGAGAGAACTGCCCTTTAAGCCAAGAGCACACTCTACTCGAAGCACAGGGGCGTCCATAGCATTCATTGCAAATGTTCCCTTTGAGTCCATCTGCAAAGCGGCTACCTGGAGTTCTGTGCACACCTTTACAAAACACTACTGTCTACATGCACACTCGAGATCTGACTCCCAGGTGGGACAGGCAGTATTAAGACATCTTTTCTCTACTGTTCCTTCTCATAACCCACCACCAACTCCGGGTACTGCTCGCTAGTCTATGCACAGCATGTGATTCTAAGCAGACAATGCATTACTTACCGTAAAAGCATTTCTGATGGTTGTATCTGCTTAGATTCACATGCGCCCACCCTTCCTCCCCGCTCGGATGGAAGGAACATAGACTTCCTTTTTATATCTCTTTTTTCTGTACTCACTCACGTCTAGAAGGCTCCCTCAGGGCAGAAAAATACAAACAGAGGGACCTCGATGCGTGAGGGATTGTGGGTACAACGCACGTCACTATAGGGATAGTGTTTCAGACACGCCTTTTCGACGTCCCCTTTTCGACTACGAAAAACAAAATGCAATACTCCGCAGTGACCACTGGATGTCGGACCTATGCACAGCATGTGAATCTAAGCAGATACAACCATCAGAAATGCTTTTACGGTAAGTAATGCATTGTCATACATACAAAGAGTGTACAAGATTCTATATTTTCAATGTTTGGGTATAACATATTCAAAAATTTACAGGAAATCTTTACAGTCAGAGCTGTAGGTTGCGCCATGAACCGGACATATGACAGACAATCAGTGGGAAATATTAGTGGTTGTTTTGTCTGAGCCATTTAATGGTGTTACCTCTGAAGTTAGGAAAAGTTAGATCTTAGAAACCCCCAAAACGAGGATGTTCTAAATAAGGAGGAACATGGAATCAGTGGGATCTTTAACTGTCTCCTCCCTCGACGACTTGTTCTTTTCCTCACGGAACACAAACCGAAGTTGAAATCCGTTGAACTCGACTCCCTTCCAGACACATTGTGACATAATGGTGGCTCAAAACATATATATCCTCCCCCACTTCCTGACAAAAAAATGTACGAAGTAATAAATGAAAACTATAAAGACCAAGCATCACTAACAGCTTTGGTACACCCAAAATGAGTAGTTGTGGAGCACTTTATTACAATGTTACAATCATGAGTAGATCAGGAAGCAGCAAGCGCAGCAGAATTGCAACGAAAAATGCAAGAAACCCTCTCTGTACAGAGAGAGAGAGGAAAAGAAAATGCTGCTGAACACATTGCTGGAAATATTGACAGAGGTCTACTCTCAGGAGAAAAGGAGAAAAAAAAACATAACAAATCAGGACCCAACGGATTTCTGGACTGTGGGAGGAGAGGGGAAAACAGCTGGAAAAGAACTGCTTAGAGATATCGGGCCTGGCAGGCCAGATTGAAACCCCCAAGGACAATTAAGAACTACAGAGGAAAGAATCTAGTAAAAACACAAATATTATAGTGGAAGGGGGATTGCACGTTATCCAAAAGAGAAAGGCCAAGTGACAATCCCAGAGACCCAAAACCTGTTGCAGGATGGGAAATCCCAAAACCCTTACCCAATATTTCAAAAAAACATCCAAAAGAAAAACTGAGGAGGGGAATTAGGCACCCAAACCGGGGGGGGAGAAGACAAAAAGCCAGCAAAATAATAAGCCAAAATCAAAGGGAGTGAGGGGTTTCTTTCGGAGCATCTCATATCCTCAAGAAGAAGGAACTAAACTAAAAAAGTGATGAAGATGGACACATTCACCACAGCCCTGTTTGGGGACGGGGTAGTCAGAAAGAGCCCCTCCCCAAACCCGGAACATAAACGAGTGTGTGGTCAAATCAAGATATGAAAGAAAGCTCAATGGAGGAGATAGATTTAAGAAATCTCTCAACATATTCATTGGAAGACATGATAGTCTCAACATCAAGAAGTGAAAGGGGCAAAAGATGTATGCTGAATGAAGAAATATTGATGACAAAAGGAGATCAAAAAAGCAAATGGAGAAGTCGCAACTGGATTCACCAACACCATTCCTGACAAAGGAAGAACAACGGTCAATGTTGGCTAATGGACCAAATCAGAGAAGTGGATAAGTGACAGGCAGGAATACAGAAAAGGATAAAAATATGGACTGTGAAGAGGAAAATCAGCCAAGAGGTAAAGAGAAAAGACGGGAGAGAAAAAAACAGATGGAACAGGGCAAAATGAAACCAGACCTGAAAGGAACTGGCGTCAAAAGGAAGAAAATTATAGGTACAAAGAGGCCCTCCAAAAGAGAAATTACCTTGATATGCATAAAGAAAATCGGGGGAATCAATTGCCGTTTGATATATGAAAACAGAAATCCTAACACCAACAGAAATTCTAACATCAATACCAAAGGATCAGCGGCAGGAATGTACTGCCTCCAACTAAATCATATCCTAAGGTCAGAGGACGGGCTGACCCTGAACGGACATAACGTCATTAAACTACTACATCATGTGCCAGCATACCAATTCATGAAATAAGCTGATATCAAAACAGTTGAATTCCCAAAGGAGGATTCAACAGATAAGGTAATCCTCCATTTATATTGAAAGGACGTCAAGGTCTCATTAATGGAAACCTATGATCTCTTATTACCACTGGGATTTGAGCTACTGGAGGGTAAAGGCACCAATCAAACATCTGAAAATAGAAACCCAAATATCAAAACAAACAAAGGGAAAAAGAATGAGCAAGTAAAAACAATCTGGAAATGAAGAGCATTCAGAAGATGGTGGAATAAAAGATTATTTAAAAATCTATGGGAGAGTCTTTCAACCATTAAGGATAACTTTAAAGTGTCGGCTCTCAGAAATGGAAGTGGGAAAGAACACAGGAGGAGTAGAGAGTGAAAGGGATCCCAGACATACAATAAAACAACTGGAATAAAAATAGATGACGAGTTAGGGACCTGCAGACCATATCACAATGATCTCCTGGAACACAAGAAGATATCTACACTTATTCAACGATACAAAACCAGAATTGGGAAAAACCCAATGTCTGCAAGAGACCAGTATGACCTCCCCTCCAGTAGTGGAGGGTTACGTTATAGCATGTACTTCAATACAGCATGCAACGTAGATGAGGGAAGACCATCCTAGGGCCTAATAACTCTCATACAAATGGGAACCGGCATTGTGGTGACAAAGAGCAGTAACATAAACCCATTTATGCAAGAAGTGCTCTTGTTATTTCCTGATCGACCAAACAGAAGCAAAAATGCTTAATTCTTAATTTATATTGGAAGCAATCAAAGACAGACTTCATTGATATTCACGGACATATTAGACTAGTACACAACAGACCCAGACCCTCCCCAAATAATAATCTGCAGAGACCTGAACATTGCCTATTTAGAGGAGTAGGGGAAAGTAAAAGAAAATGTTGACACTTTCAATAACAGAGCAGAGGAAAGAGCAGCCTTATGGAGAAGTGCTATGGATTTAAGGACTCTATCTATGCTAAATGGGCAAACAAAAGGGGATCTCCAGGGAAAGTCGACATGAACTAATAGAAAAGCATCAAACGCTGAACTACATTTTCGTGTCCCAGGATATCCGACAGTTGGTAAAAGAATTTAAAATCCAGGGACCAACAAAAAGTGACCATGCCTTGCTGAAAGTAACACTAAAGAAATAATTCACATGCCTAGTAGTTAACCCTGAACTAAGGAAATTAGTGGTAACCGAAGGAAGAAACAGAATCTACATCACCTAAAAAGAGGCAGATAAGCTACTTAAAAAATATATTACCACCACAGAAAATAGTAGGTGGTAGATTACCTTCCCTTATTTATGGCCTTCAAGGTAAGAGCGAAAATGTGTGGCAAAAAAAAGGCATTGCACAAACACTTGCAAGACAACGAAATGGCAGAAAAGCAAACTTTAAGAGCGGATATCGGGACAATAAGAATGATGGAACCAAAGGGACGAGAGGAGGCCTTGAAAGAAGAAAACAAAAGTATAAAAATGGGCTAATCTCTCACAAAGCATATCAATCAGATTGATGCTTAAATGAAGATGACAGCAATGGCATCGAGAAATATCCGGGGCATCTGGCAACTCATTAACACAAGGGCACCACAAGCAGAGAGCTTAACAAATGCAGTCGCGGAGGAAGGTTGGGTTCTCTTTTACCAGAAATTATTTGGATTACTGTGATTCGTGGGCGAGAATGAGCTAAAAAAACATGGCGTAGGTGCGCAGCCATTTTGGACAATCACTTCCTAACTGCAAGGAAAACTTACATTTCTGTGGGCTTAGTTAGCAGGCATGAATTCTGCCATGACTCCGATATTATACTTTGAAGCAGATGAGATCATTATGGAGGATAGCTGGTGTATTGTTCAAATCAAGGATGAGCCACGAAAGGAGTCGGAGTTGTGCAGGTGCAGTGATAAGGGGTGCTGGGAACGATTGTGCAGGAGACGACCTGGGTTTTTTCCACTGCTAACTGGATTTTTTCTCTCTGTGCTCCCCATACTTAGTCTGTCCTTCGGCCGAGGATGGTTGGCAACCAGAGGTGGGCGGGGATTTGTTCTTCCCAAAGAGAAGAGGTATCCTGGTGGTAGAGAGAGAGTTGGAATCCCGGGTGATGAAGTCTCGCTGAGAGGAAGGACGCTCTGCTCCAGATCCCATTGGCACGTGTGATCTCTCTGCCTACCCGCCTTGGGACTGGGTAGTGTTGTGGCCAAGATGAAGCTTTCCCCTCCAGCTGCACTAATGGTGATGTAGTTTTTGTTTGGAACTATTTCTCGTGTGTGTGTGTGCGTGTGTGTGTGTGTATATGTATAACCACTTATATTTACTCCAAGAATCATTTGTATGCTTAGATCTTGTATGAATTAAAAGGGCCTCTGAAGAGCCGGTTATATTCCAATTATTGGTTTAAGGGTATGTTATTGCCTCCCTGAGTCCAAGAACTTTTGGTCCGTGTAATAAGGTGAGTGGTTCTGGGTCCCTTACACTTGACAGAAAAGCAAAACATTTACCAACTACACTTGAACAAGAAAACCCAATGGAACCAGAAGGCAAATGGTCAATTGAATTCGAAAATTTTGATCTAGAAAATCTAATAAAGCAAATGGTGCATCTGCTCCAGGACCAGACTGTCTATCATAAAAGACCCTTAAGGCTGACCCTGAGGCATGGATCCCTTTTATAGTACAACTATTTAAAGATTTTCTAAAGAAACAGGTATTACCATAAACCAGGAGGAACGCTATTGTAGTCCTGATCTATAAAAAAGGCGAGAGAACAGACCCTAACAACTATAAGCCCATTGCACTATTGGACATCTTGGGCTAGATGTTTGCGGCCATGATACTCAAACACCTACAGGATTGGGCACAAGAAGCACAAATAAATGACCCATGGCAAACGGGAGTCACTAAAGGGGTGGGAATAGACATCAACTTATTTTTAATAAACGTATTGGAAATTAAAGGTTTTCGGAACGGAACGAAAACCTATGTGGCATTCATTGATCTCAGTACCCGTAATGTTTGGCGGTTTTGCTTCCCTCATGTATTCACTGTCTGGAAGACTGAAGTTTTAAATTTATTTAACATTATTTGATTATTTGCTTCCCTTCAAGAAAGGAGAGATGATTTCTGAATTAGATGTGTGTAAATAGATAAAGGTTTGCTATTAAACCATATATCTTCGTAATAATTAAAAATAAATATTTAACATCTTTCTTTCCTTTCAAACTGTTTCGCCATTCTAACAGAGTAGATGTAAGGTTATATTGTTCACCTGTGATTTGGTTGTGCCTCTTCCCAAAAGTAATGCTGTTGGTTTCACTTCACTATTCATGTCGGGATCAATGTATGAGTGTCCCCAACTGAGTCTTGCTTCCCCTGACTTGCTGTTAGCCTGTCCAGAATAAGTCTGCCTTAGGTTTTACCTACTTAAAATAACCTTGGGTCATTCATAAAGTGTAACATTGGGTGTTGCTTCCCTGATCTGTTTTAGACAGACGCAACAAAGTCTTAGGTTTATAGCTGCTGGTGGCGCCTTTAGAAAGTGTATAGGTTTTACTTACCTTGAGTTAGCTGTGTGCCATCCTAAAATAAGTTATGAGTTATTGCTTATATCAATCTCTGTTTCACTGATCTCAAACAACAGCTGTAATAGTACATTACCCCTTCAGTGTTACTCACTTAGTATAAATAACTGTGTATTATCACAAATGTAGTTATAGGTTTTTATTGTTCCTGGAATAAGTGGCCCACTATTCTGAAAAGTATATTGTCCAGTTGATTTACTAAGTGATTTTCCTTGCTGAGTGTTACCGTACAACTGTTAGGGTATACCACTCTTGTATTGCTGCAAGTAATCCAAAAGCTACTATTGGTTATGACTTCCCTACAACCACTATTTGGTGTGCCAAATAAGGTTCTATGCTTTGGTCTGTGCACCTTCAAGCATATTGTTGTGTTTTTATAATTGTGGATATATATAATGTGATGGTACTTATTTCCCCCAAGATTTATCTGGGCCTATTTGTATTTAAATAAACCCTTTATTTTTACAATACATAGTGTCAGTGTTTCTCTGGACCATATGTATAATACAATTTCTTTGTACTTATTCAACAGCCCTCTCCCTCCTAAAATAAGCCTGGCTTCTCTGTCTACGCTACCATGAACTCAGGTGGTACAACCTTCTACTAAGAGAGGAGTCTTGTACTGTCTCAGTGAATGGTTTTACTAAGCCCTTGGTTGGGCTTCAGGAAACTGTCCTAACAGGTATGATACCTAGTCCTTCAGTTCCTGTGTCAGATCCGGTGGTGGAGTGCCCAAACGGATAACCCAATCCAGTGGGCAGGATGGGTTGTGGTGGCACCGATTTGCCTTTCCGACTGCACTGCCTTGAAAGTCTGCCCATTTTTCCGTTTATTGACCCAGGACGATAGATAAGGACGAAATCAAACATAGAAAATAATTGATACCACTGGTATTGGGGAGCGTTGGTACGTACTGAGGAAGCCATGGCAGTCCGCTTACAGTGGTCCGTAAAAACCCCAGGAACTCCACCTAGTGGGAACGACTGGCAAAGCATTTTTCAGGGCTTCGCTTAGACACTTGTAGAAGACAGCTGCCTTCTTTTGTTCAGAACAGGATATGTCTGCTGCTAGTTGATTTAAAAGGGGCGATATAGGAAAGAAGGGTGGAACGTCCTTGGGCCAGAGCCAAGAACTCTAAACCTGGTCTTTGTGTCGAGAATTAAAAACACAATTCATCTCATGGATGAGGATTGGACCAAGACGCAGTGGTTCTTACTAGGTACGATAGGACAAAAGCGGCTTTAGCAATGTAGTCAGGGAAGGACGTTAGGAGTAGGAAACCACAGTGAATCTTTCTGGCACTCGACAGGCGTGTGGGGGCAATGGTGTGGTGACCACCGCAATGCCAGAACCCACGTGTGCTGGACCATGCCTAGTTGTCAAAGGGCCAAAAGCAGAAGCGGATGCTGCTGCACCTGCAAACTCATCTGTGTCAGGAGGCAACTGACTATGGGTACTTTGGATGGCGTCTAAACTTTGATTAAGAGCGGTTTGAACACTGACCATGTTCCCGCTCAACGTGGTCACTGCCTGTATCAGGGCAGAGACAGGATCTGGATTGATGTCCACGATACCCCAGTGATAGAGTAAGGCTTTTCTGTCTGTCAGGTCTAGCAACTGACGAAACCCTCAAGTGTTAGGAGGGGGGGGGGGTGAGCTTGAGCTTTCCTCGCAACTGCACCAAAGAGTGAATTGAAAAAACACACAATTCAGGCAAAGTATGGGAGGCACACGCCTGGTTCTCTCCCTGCTGCAAAGGAAAACGCCAGTGATTAACACCAATCATCGTACAAACCCCTTCCCATCTCCTTACCTGTAGCAGGTGTTCATTGGGTGTTCATAAAATACCTGGAGCAGTCGACACAAAGGCCAGAAACCTAGAGGATTCAGGAGAGGGCAGGTGGTGTTCAACTAACCAGAGTTTTCCAACCAAAAGTCCGAGTCCATTCGTCCACAAAGCACAAACCAATCCTTGGTCCATATCTATGTCGATACCAGTTCCACAGGTCCAGTATATGAAGAAATCCAGGGAGGAAAACTAGAAGACAAAAAAATTCCAAGAGACAAAGACAAAATCCAAGGAGTCTCGCATGATCCCAGGTGGACATGAAGAAAGTAGAAGGAGAATGTCCCAAGACAGTATCAGGTTGAGTAGTCAGGAAAACCAGCAGAAACGGAGTCCGGCAAGACCGCAAAACCAATAGCAGCTGAAAAGCTATGAGCCGTGGATCTGAAGGTCTCTTATGTCCGGGTTATGGCAGGGCGGGCGGCGGGCCTGTGATTGGCCGTTGGCCAGCATGAGCATGCAGTACATGGCATAGCTGCCAAGGAACATGAGGATTTTAGTCCCATTTGCGCCGGCATGCTGTGTGCCTCCACCAGAGACTCCATTTGCGCATCCTGCACCGGTGGCGAACGGAGACTGCGGCTGGCTGTCTCCTACAGGTGTTGAAAAAAACAATGGTCTGGTTTTTGATTCTGTCAAAATATCCCAACCATCACTTTTCAACATTGGGCTTCATCATTACCACCAATGGAGAGCTGCCCTCTATTTGAAGCACAGCACCCACAGTTCTTTTGAATGTTTTGGTAGCAAGACACGTACCTAGAGAACTGGCTCATCAGGGCCACCACTCCCCATAGAGTGTAGGAATTATTATGATTACTGCAGCTGGCCTTCACATTATGCCTATGTTAAGAAATCATCTTGGATTCTTTTCATTATCTATCTATATGTGGACCGAGCTTTTCCCACTCCATGGAGGATTAAAGCGTGTTGTTCCACAAGCAGTTTTCTTTCATCGAAGCAGCAGTCCAAGCCCTTTATTTCCAGACTTCAGAGCTACACTTCCTCCAGTGGAGTGGTGATTTCTTAAGAGAGGATTTGCTTGCCCAAAACTCAATTTTTCATGTCTCTTTACTGGAATCAGAAGTGTCAACCTCAATTGGACCTGGTTCTTGTCACTCAGGAGATTTTCTTTTGAGGAACTTGATCCAGTAATCGCTCTATAGATTATAACCTGTAGGACCTGGGGGCAACATTGAATCATCAAGTCTAAGACCTCTGAGCCAACAGGACATGGAACCGCACATCAGAAGACTGGCTTTAAAGAAAATATTCCCAACCCTTTGGATGTTTCTCCCTTCTATTCCTGTCTGTAAAATGTTATTAAAAAACAAAAACTCAGCAATGTTTTATGTCAATCAGGGAGGAACATATTCTCCACCTCGTTTCAGACTTGCTGTCCGACTGTATTGGACGGTACAATCTTGTAAAGTAAGAATTCTATTTAGAAGTGGTCACACTGCAATTCAAACAATGGGGCTGTCTGTAGTGGAATCTCTTTGCCACAGAGACAAACAAAAATGGCTTGCTTCATACATCTTTTAAGGGGTTCTGGGAAGGAATGAATGGGGAAATCTGTTCTCATTCCAATGTTCAATGTATGTGATGTCTCCACTCCTCTTATATTTGTAGCAAGGGCCCTACAGAGAAATGAGTTGAACAGTCTCCTCACATTGCATTCAAGATATTTCATTGTGATGGAACCAATTCTCTGTTTTGGGCTTACTAGACATGGAAAAGGGCCTCCATGGTAAATTCTTCTAAGACTGCAACTGTTGTCACAGGAGACTGGCTACTGAAGCTACATTCCCCCCTTCACTCCATGTTCTTAGCTGCCTGGTTCCTGAAGATGTAATCTATGGACATCTTGGTCTGTTAGGGAAAACATGTGCATCATTCTGGTGGCGAGAAAGGATTAAACTCTCTCTGAGCTAGAGTAAATGGACATGGTTTTGTTGCTGAGGTTTAGAAAAGGAATACATCTGCTTTGGTTTTCACTAGCTGTTTCATTGTCCACAATGTCTGATCTGCCCAGCTTGGGATCCAGACTCTTGCCAACCATGCCCATTTCATCATATTAAAGCTTCTTTTTGACGTTGGCTTCAAAGTCCTGTGTGCTAGAAGCATATTGGTGGTCTGCTACATCTTTACATTCCATTAAAATATCTCTACCCTGCTTGGGAACATAACATCGCTTTAACAGCCCAAGCTAAAACTGTGTAAACCCATGGCTTCTGTGAACCTGGCTCTAGTTTCCAACACATTACATTTTTACAGTCCATTAGTTCTACTGGAAGATTCAGGCTTTATGTTCCGAAGGACGCCACGTGGTTTTTCACAAAGATGTGGTGATCTTCCAAACCCACCTTTCATTTTTACCACAGAAGTTGTATCCGCCTGAACAAAGCACATGTATGTCTTTGTTTTTTCCAAACTATAAAAAAAAAGCTGACCGAGCACACTCCCACGGTAGTAGAGCCTTTACATTTTACCTTACATTTACAAAGATTTGTTCTTCATGCAGCCTTTTGTAACATATAGTGGTTCATCCTGTGGGAAACAAGTAATGAAGGCTGTTATCGCGTTGTAGAATGCTATTCTGACATTTGTCCTCTTCTAAGACATGCATGCTTATTCAGTCAGGGGAAAAACAGCTTCTGCTACCTTTCAACAGCATGTTCTTTTTGAAGACATTTGCCAGGCAGTTACATGAACAACTTCTGATTCACAATTCAGACAGTCCATTGTAAAGATATGCAGGTTAATTGTGTAGCTTTACAGCAAACATGTCCCTATATATTTTCTGGTGCTTTCTAGTCTTCCAAACCTATATAGGAAGGGGAATGGGACATTGATCTAAGTGTAAGTTAGTGATCGTAGTAACTATTGTAGTCCTACTCCTCTTTCACCCATATTTGTAGCCCTCCATTTCCATTAACACATCAGACGTTTTTTGAATAACTCAAAGGACAGGTGGCCTGTTTGATGGAGGTATGTATCTTTTGTGCACCCACCCTGTTACTTTTTCATTTTAATGCAGAGCCGTAAGTGCTCTGGCCTACTTCCTGGGGCGCCATCTAAAAAGTACAGTGGAAGGGTTTATGTACGAGTATAGTAGTCGCTATGATGTGTAACCTGTCCTTTATCTAATTATGAGAGCAATAGAGTATCTGATAATTCAAAGCACTGTTTATTGTGCCATTATTACTTACTAATTGTGAACATTTCCTTGTCTGTAGGTGTGGTAATGCCCCTTTGGATCACCTACCTCTGAACCGACTCACAACCATGCGGAAAAGATACAGGTGAGTTTATGCAGACAGCAGGTGCACAGAACCTTTACTTACTGGAGTACAGATTCACAGGAGCAAGGATGGCTGCTTTGTTGAGCATAGAATCTGGAACGGCAACACTGAAGCACTGACCAGTTTAATACCTTCTTACTATAGCACAGACCCATCTTATTCATCTTTGCTGAGGCACATCGCTCGCATCCGATGCCTAAGATGGGCCCTTCCCTGCCAACCTTGACTTCCATTCTGCCCATGCACAGGCTTTACCATTGATACTGCACTCAAATACAATGGACTTTGAGCAAAAATCATGTAGACAAATAATTGACTGGCCCACTCCTGAATTCCAGGCATATTCCACTATCTCGCTATCCCATTGCAACAGAGTAACAGCGCCTTTCTTGTTTCTGCGTCTGATCAATTCTTCTGCGTTTTTCTGGGTTCACCAACCTCGACATCCACCATAAGCTTTTGGAGACAATCGTATGCATATGACTATGTGAAACGCACAACAAAGATGGCCGGCCCGCCAGTTTGAGCTTTGATAGGCCTGAGTGAAGTCAGAAAAATGCTGACAAAATAGCCTGAGGATCCAGGTCATACAAAAGCAGCACAGTGCTGACATTTATGGGTGAAGACATAGAAGACACAAACTTCTGTTTTGACTTCAACCTATATTCATACGGGAAGAATACATGGACATGGAAATGCATATCTCCCCACGCCATGCCAGCCAAATCTGAAGAATTTCCTCAACATTTCACAGTAACAATCTAGTTCAGAGACTCTTGTACAGTCAAACAATCGTTAGAGAATGTAAATATATTAATGAAGGAATGACTAGCTAGAGTGAAGAAAACTGGACACAAGAGGCGCAATCCCACTATTTGTTGTACAATAAGATACCCAGAGTGCAAATGGGGACTGAACCTCAATTTTATGAAGCAGACGAATATACTTGCAAGACACCAACGAGCCACAACTATCCTTGCCAATTGATGATCAATGATGAGAGCTACTTCCACATTTATTATGACACAAGAAAAGGATGCGCATGAAGATGTCCACATGTCACTGGACAGACAAAACTTCCGGGGAGGATAGCTCAGCAGCAACGTGCTCGCCTTGGAAACAAGACAACACAAAGCAACACAGGTTCGATCCCCGGGTCTGCGCTTAGAAACCTCTGGTTATTAAGCATGCTATAAATACGCAACTAAGACATATTCCTGTAACAGCGCCTCGATGCCCCCGGGCTGTGTGAGCGCTTTAAAAATGCAAACAAACAAAACAAACAAAAAGCAAAGTCACATTTGATTTCAATTGTAGAACAAGGCATAAACAACCGATGCTGCTGCTGCTGCGGACAAGTATAGTGTGCAAGACATGTGAAATTCAGAGAAAGAAAATGTGGAAGCCTACACCACAGCACCACTCTGTCATGGGAAACTTGATGACTGAAATTCAATGACTGTTACAACAACCAGTTAGAGAAGTGGCACACCAGCTTCAACCTCTGAAGCCCCTGCTAATAAGTAAAGTATGCACATTCATGCCATGGATATAAAGATGGTGACCTCTACGTACATCATACACATTGTGAATAAAACTGCTTTAGTAGGTTACTATGTCTGTTCCAAGTAGGATCAAATTCAGCCATTCACAAAGGTGCTAATGTCGAGAGCAAGCACAGGATCAGGCGGTTGCCTAGACACACCATGGATGGCTGGAAGTCCAGCAGCCACAAGCTTGCTAATACAGGGATGCCCAAGGTTGGCCAGTTACTATCCTGAAAGCCCAGCGTAGCATAAATATTATGCCCAGTATAGGGAAAACCTGTTTGCCTGACAAATCCATGAATGTTTTGGAAGGTTCCACAAAGGAAAACCAGAAAGCACTTTTTTTGGTAACTCTTTTCACCAGGTTCTTTCAAATGAGACTCACTGCTTCTGTGAGGAGGTATAGAGGCTACTAGCTGTCTTTTCAGGTCCTTGCACAAACATGGTAGCAATACCCACAGTGGTACAGCCAGAATCTGAGTGTTTGAGAAAGGCGTAGAGGTGAGCCCACAAGGCAAAGCCCTACAACAAAGCAGTATCTTCAACAGGATGGTGCCCTACCATACTTCCTCAGAAGGGGCCAGAAATCAGAACATGTCCACAAATGAGTGATGACCATCATCTTGTACAAGTGGGTGAAGAAAACCATAAAACAGGGCTATTGATTTAGCTTCAGAAAACCCCTGCAACATACCACCAAGGCCAGATAGGACATGCAAAGAACATTTCCCTATATTGCTAGTAGAGGTCAACCCACTCTTAGAAAAGAGAGCAAAAGTGGAAATTCCAAGCAGGGTAAAACATTGAGAGGTACTTTCCATAAAAGTCAGGAAATTATGATCACTCTTAGTAAAGAGACTACACAACATATTTTTGAGTTCAGTATGGCGATACTTCAAGATCGTCCCATTCCTACAACAGGTAGAGTACATCAACACAGCTGTCATGAGGCAGATTTTCATATATCAGTGCATCACAAGCACTGCAAGTGTTTGCATTGCAAGGTGGTGGCACAGTATTAACAGCACAAGGTATTACTGTTAGAATAACATCCGCATAACGTCCGCATAGAGGGCCATCTTAATGTCTTTATTGATTTATTCCTTAACTATAGCACATCATACCTTTTTAATGTAAGTTGAACCTTCTTGTAGAACATTTGACAATGTATAATTTCTATTATGTATTGTTTCGATATTGCCTTGTGTATGTCAACTGTACCTTACTTGCCACCAGACTCCCTTAGATCCGAATGGAAGAGTCAGGTTAACTTCAAGGAAATACTGCTTTCCTAAACAGCTTTGTCTACTGGAGCCCTTATATATACTGCTACATATTATTATTACGAAGGACTATGTTGCTTCACACAAGATGAATACTGTCCATAATGAACTGTAGTTGCAGTTAAGTAACTCATTCTTTTTCTGTATACCACACACTATTTCATGATGCATGGAACTTCTGCTACACACAGCGTTTCCTTGTTTTTTAGCGAGCAGTAAAATCAAATACTTTTTTCTGTAATTTTGTTGCTGTCTTCATGCCACTGGGGATTGTGCGCTAAGTGACAGCCTTCGTAGTGTGTATCCAATGCATGCTGATGACCCACACAGATCCTGGATCACATGTCTCAGCAATCTACTTTCACTGCTCATTCTCAATGGAGGGAGAAATGTAAAACCTCAGTTTAGTCTCCTACAGGTCTTACCTGTCCAATGTATTAGTTTTAAGGAAGACAGCTTCCTAATATTTCAACACTGACACACACATGTTTATTTTGTAGCACCAAAGGACACATTTATGTTAGCCTTTTTAACCAGCCAGCAGTAATGTATACATCTGTTTTGGGACTCAGTATTAAGACGTTCCCCCCTCTCATTTCTTAGCATTTGTATCTGCTTTGTACGCTGAACACTGAGGTTTAAGACCGGTGTGTTCCCAAATGCAGGCACCTTCAGCCATACTAGATGATACCTACACATCTCAAACTGTAGTAGGTACACACCTATTTCAAACTTCATTGGTTGATCTAATTTTCTTCTTTAGGAATGGTCTTGGCCCGGTGAAGGAGGGAGAGGCGCAGTATTCGGTTGTACACTGCACCGGTTACATTAAGGCCTGGCCTCCAGCAGGTAAGAACTGATAACTGTTGATTGGTTGGTTGAAAATCTTTCTACCTTGTTTGAAGAAGTCCCTGTCCTGTGATTAGTAGATGGGGTGCTCAAAGGGGCCGAGTGCCACCCCATGCTAAGTGATGCTGGTACTGAAAGCAGTACTAAGGTGTATACCCTGTTTTGTTCCACTCTGCCCAAGGGTTCCGTTACTGGTAGCATAACGCTGGTGGCCCTGCACCTTTAAGGGTGTGGCCATGTCTTTTTTTTTTACCCAAATAAAATCAAAGGGCCTGCCTATTATGACCCTTTTTAGAAAGGGCAGGGTTGAGAAAGATGGGCGAAAGGATTAAGAAGAAGAACACTATTGCAACATACCAACAGCATTGTGCAGTTTGTGGAGAGAGGGGGGGGCAGGGAGGAGGATAGAGGGGGGGGCAGAGAGGGAGGGGTGAAGAGGGGAGAAGGGAGTGAGAGGCCCAGTCTGCTGTGTCTGCTGTGCATCAGCGTGGAAAGACCTATTTCTGGAGGCGATTGAGACAGAAGAGCGTGAAGAAGCGATGAGAGTGTACAAAGTTGTGGCTGGAGGAAGACATGGAGAAGGTGGCGGGAGGTTTCCAGAACCTGAGGAAGGAACCTCATTAAAGCAGTTGGTGGCGGAGGGAGAGGAGTGGGTGAGAAGTAGTTGGAGGGGAAAGTAAGGAGAAAGGATGCCAGAGCATTGTAGGTTGAGGTTTGGAGGAACATCAAAGGGGATGTTGGAAGAAGGCCAGGAGGGGAGGTTGGCGAAAACAGAAAGGATGAAGCTACAGAGAATAACGAGAGGGTGGTTGACAGAAACATCAGAGGAGAGGGGGGAAGGTTGTGTTCACTAGTTAGGTGACATAGTGAAGTAGGCTGGAAGTAAAGACAAGGGAGATCTGATAAGGAGTGTGGTAGAGGCAAAGGAGCAGGCAAGTCCCTCTAGTCTGAGAAGGGTGGACAGGGGAGGGGATATGAGTTTGTGATGAAACATTAAGGATGTACAGGAGAAGAGAGCAAAAGAGGTGTAGGGGAGATTCCTTTATGATATGAAACCTTTGCAAATTCTTTAGGCAATATGAGGAATGGGCTTTGGTGGATGGAACCAGTGCCCTGAAGTAAGGTGTGATAAGAGAAGTCAAGTAAAGGCAGGATATAAGTGTAGGTAACTTGGTGGAAGCTCTGCGGATTTGTAAGTCATCGCCCAACTCTGCTTCGGCCCCCTGTGCGGGCCTAAAATGTGCATACATATAGAAGTGAATAGACACCAGACCCAGATTTGACAATTTAAGGGACTTGACCTATTTATTTTGCATTTTCTCAGTTTGCCCCCGCCCTGTAACTATCCCTAAAGGAACCTTTTCGCATAAATAACAGTTGCTGTCACCTAGCATTGATTCTACTCTTTTTTCTGACACTAGTTTCTTGTTCACGGTCGATTGGATGGGCAGTTTGAGTTTGACTTTTTATAGTTTCGATAATACCACGTTTAGGCGGCTGCCAATCCTCGTGCTGAAAACCATCCATTTATTACGCGAAAAGAAAGGCTTTAATGGCTCTTCTAAATTGGAGATGGTATTCAATCATTCTTAAAGATAGAGGAAGAAAATAACAAAAGGTGGCTGCACAGAGTAAGAATACTCTTCCACTTGTATATTTTAGTGGTCATTTAGAGTCTGAAGATGTGGATTTTAAAAGGTATGAAGAGGAATATTGATTGATGCTAGATCATATGAACTGTGGCACTAACTAAAATAGATCTGTGCACTTAATATACAATTTATATTCAATTTGACGCAGCAGTCCACCAATAGCCAATGGAGAGCTGAGGATATAGAGCCCGAACAAGAGATCTGCAGAACATAAGCAAGAGACGGACATTGGCAGTTTGTAGATGGTGTATTCATTTTGTTTGATATTTTGATCTAAGTCTAGTCTAAGCAAAAGCTGTTGGAGTAATCAAGAATAGGCAGTACCAAGATAATCAGTCAGATATGGGACATCTAGGAATGGCAGTATTTTTTTCAAGTGGCGGAGAGTAATAAATGCTCATATCACAACTGCAACAATCTGAGGGGCCAAGGTAAAAGGCTGTCCTGTCACAATAATCTCTTTTGTTTGGATTCATTTTTAGACTATTATGCTTCATTCAATTATTATTGGCCAACAGGCCATCAGAGAAAATACAAGAGTGATCTGTCATATCGATACTCGTGTCAAAGATCTGCTGGGAGGCAGATTAATATGATATCCATAGCTTCTGCCCCCACTGCAGATCTTGGCTACTGGTTGGGCTGCCTTCACTCCTCGAGTCTTGCACTCTGGTGAGGGGACGCAAGCTCTGGTCGTCCTGGGGACACTCCTCGAGCTTCTGGCCGGATCACATACGTTGCACTTGACTACAGATTTTTCGACCCCTGGCAGCTGCAGCGGCAAAGAAGTACAGCCGGTTGGGGAAGATGGTCCAGTAGAGTTTGTCTCAGGGTTATTTGGTCTCACTAACCCAACGGAAGAAGTCGTCCCTTCCGGAGCTTTTCTTGTCGATCAGAAAAAGGAGTTTCAGCACAGCAGTAGGGCTTCACCAGGCAATTCAAAGGTCTAGGAGGATGCAGCAAGCTTCGTTCACGGTTTCTTAGGGTTGTTCTTCCCATGATAGACTCTGTCTTCCTTCCCAAAACCCTTGCCTTTTAAGCAGGTTTCTCCCATTCATGCACAGCCTAACTGTCACTCAAATAGCAGGGTGGCTGTCCTGAAAGGATAGCCAGCCAGCCAGCCAGTCAGGACTGGATGCATTGAGGCATTCCTAAAGACAAAAGGACAGAGGAGTTTCCGGAACCTCCCTCGCTTCCTGCCCTGCCAGACACACTGTAGCCAGAGGCGGGTTTCAGTACTGAAGCCCGCCAAAGGCAAAACAAACAAAGGGCTCAAACCTGGCTTGGCGGGCAGAGTAAAACCCAAGAAAGACCTCACAAACAGAAAAAGGCAAAAAAAAGACTGGGGCCATTTTGACAAAATGGTCACCCATGGGTGCTATACTGCAGATGACGATTCAACCTGCGGTAAAAAAGCACAATGGTAGGAAAATGAAACCACTGCCACCAGCCATTGAAAGTAGTGAGGGTAACATAACAAATGTTACATGAGTAGGTAGGATAAGGGGCTACTAAGTAACCCACCAGCACTCCACATAAGATGGGGTGTGCTGGGCCTATAAAGCGAAACGGTAAGTAAAGTCAATTTCACTTTACTATTCTTGGGAACAGTAGTTCACACAAGAAAAGGCATTTAACCCTTCTGAGAAATCTAAAGGATTTCTCTGTGACACTGCACTGAAGGTGCTGTGTGTCACCATACAAAAAGTAGATGCCTATGGAGTTTGTTAGACTCCAAAAACACAGGAAACCCATGATCCAAATCAGGTCAAAACACATGAGCGAGTGAGAAAAAGGGCTCACTCACTCCACGGTTAAAATTGAACAGTCCTTAAGTCCAGCAAAAGAGCTGGGGGTATCTAAGGTTGAAGGGAATTAGCACATAAATGAGAATTCTCCCTAACATTCACCACTAGTGCAGCAGGGGTTAGGGACAATGTGAGCTGCAGATGGCAAAAAGCATTCAAACCAATGTAACAGTAAAAGAGCATACATTAGACACAAAGCAAACATGGATGGCATTTGTTGAACACTTACAATAGGTAATATATGCATTTAGACCTGAAGAATACGAACATAGCATCCAAAGACGTAAAAAACACTAACATGACCAATGTATAAGGTGAATGCAACATGACGACTTGAATATAGCTCGTTAACATGGAAACTAGCGTGTAATTGGGCAGCCATCTTCTTAACGATGGAATCCACAGCATGTTTCAGAAATAGCAAAGGGTGCAAGGCTTTCTCAAAGCTCCAAAGGCTCCACAAATACACATATCCATGCAGAGCTCAGACAGTAGCTGGCAACTAGTGCCAAGGTTAGAGTGAAATAAGGGAGAATGGGATGGCGAAACGAAGGCACGAGAACTGTTCCTGGGATGCAAGCAGGTATACTCCCAGATTAAAGTTTCAGAAGGGCATAAACAACCTTTTTATGGTCCGGTGCAGTAGAGCAGTAGGCCAAAAATCTTAATGACGCATAATGCAAGAGTACCCCAACGGCAACAGAAAACCTGACACACATTAATATTAGCTAAAATCGCAATAAATAGGAGGTAATCCAGTTTCATACACGGTCTCATAGCATGTGACCCAAACACAGAGAACACTGGTAATTCATTAGACATGAACACAGATGGGACACCTGCCAGACTCCCTAAACGCACACGTAGAGACGAGGTGCCACACATGGCCAAGTACAAAGGGATTGCCCTGTTTCATGGTCTGAGAATGAGGGATGGTAACTTTAATTGGAAGATTAACAGTCCATGAGCCTCTCACCCTCCTACTTTGCGTCTGGCACATATCCTGACGTCCTGTGAAGTGTCCAAGGTTGGTTAGTAAAGAGCCAACCTATCGAAATCCTTGGTGTATCAAATGCCCATGAAGTAATATGCCAACCAACCACTTGTCGTAGAGATGATGTGTTTTAACCCTTATAAATATAGGGGTGGTTCCAGGTGGAGCCACCAGATACTTGTAACCCAATGAGATGTTTAGACCCTATGAAATCTATGTCGCAAAACCCACTAACCTATCCTTGTTAGTTTTGTTAAAAGATATTGTGTTCTGATGTCATTGACGAGTTTGTATTACTTAAGCTATTGTTTCTGATTTAACATGTTGAGAGCAGCAAGAGTTCAATGCTTCTATGCTGCCCCGGCTTTGTTTTCATGTGAATAAAGCTGGGTTTCGCCATTCACTTTAGCTTACTTTCATTGAGGCTGGTTTGGACTGATTCCACTTCCTCTGGGTCTATTTGGGATTTTGAGATCACCTTAACAGACCAATTGTGTATCATCTGCATAGCTGAATATAATGATGCCAACAGGCATTATACGTTTTTTAATTAACTTTATTTATCTTATTCAAACAAGTACACGCAAGATATAATACAACCAAAATCAACATGAAATATAACATATCTTAACACATACATCCATTAAAACCTCTAAACCACAAGCAATCAAATGAAGAACTACTCATAAAAATTAAAGAAACCTCTATACAATGGAGTGCTAAAACATTTCCCAATGATAATAAGACCTATACAAATAAACCATACAGAATCCCCAACATATAGACACGGAACAATACATAAACAAATAACAACATACCCAATAACTAACAAATAATCATCTACTCACCAACAACAGCAGACAAGACCAACACTAATACAAATATGTATTCACCTAGACTAGCCGATCATACAGACAATGAACTATTACCATATAAATCAATAAAAGGTTTCCATAAAACCCAATAAGAATCTTCCTTACCCTTCCTCTTGTACATAACTAGTTCAAAATCAGATAAAATCACAACATAATTAATCCAATTTTCCATCGTTGGCTTTTTCCCCCCATCTTCCAAACTTTCAAAAATCTGTTTCACTGCAAATACAAAATTCTATTTATCCAAGAACCATATAAACGAGCCGTTAAACACCGACCAGTATTTGCCAATAGCAAAATCTGTGACAGCCCTCTTGGAAACCTACTGGAAAGGGTCAAATCTAATCTGTCAAGGACTTCACACCAGAAGGTATTATAGTCAAGGGCGCGAGTATCCTGCTGTGACTGTTTCACTGTGGCTGCGCCTGAAGTGAAGTGAAGTGAAGTGCGCATTGTACCTGAATCCCTTTGAAGAAGGACTCCTTGTGACCAGTACTGACCATTGCTGCATATTGCGAGCCGATTCCTGAGCGAGCAGAGAAAGACGCTGTAGCCTTAAGAGACCGGAGTCTCGTAGCTCCGCCCATCCAGGAAGCGAAGCTCAAAAGGCCGTGAGGGACGCCCTTGCGGCGTTAAGCCCGCGCTAGTCAAGGGCGCGAGTATCCTGCTGTGAATGTTTCACTGTTTGCTGCTTTGCTGTACGCTGGCAGCTGGACAAACATTACTCTCTGACGCCGGCTATCAAAACTTCATAGACAGCCGTCAAGCCACAAGTCACAAAAGCGAAACCATATGGGCGGTAAGTGGACCGTGTACCGATTTCACCTTAAGACACAAAACAACAGCAAAGCAATCCATCATGTCCATGCAGACGGAGCAAACACTACCGGCCGAGGGATACAGAGACAAAAGACCAACACGTACAACACGCCCTCTGCAAAGGTTCGGAGCGTCCTCCATTGACACTCAACTGCACAAAACACGTGCAGACATCGATACCGGTGAAGGCATGTGTGATGCCAAATCGATATCATGCACACTACAAAACAACGCCCTTTCAAACAGGGGTAAAGATCTGACCTCGCCTGGTGCAGCGAGGCAGAATATGGGATGAACGGAATTAACAGATAGCGTTCCAGGGGGAACCGTGATCTCCCCGCCCGACTCAGAGCTTGTGGGTCACCCTTCGCCTGCCGGAGGGCGGACGGGGGCGGGCCTCAACGAGAGGAAGGTGGGTGAACTCACAGGGGCTCCGAGAAATGCACCCGAAGTATGGACGACAGAGAACTGCGCCAGAGAGCCCCGGCGGTCCGGAGAGAAGGCAGCTCCGGGTCCCTCACCCTCCGCTAGGAGCGGGAAGGGTCCCGTGACGCCGTGTGGAGCCGGAGCCGTAGTGCGGGTCCATTGGATTAATCCAGACAGGAACAGGCAGATACCGTGGAGGAGGCGCCCCAAGCGGAACAGAGCAGTATTATAGCCCAGGTTCACCGGGCTCAGCCTGAGGCTGCCACACGATCCACAAAGGACTTGGTCCTTGGGAACCCACAGTCGGTGGGAGCAGAGGCACAATGCGAAAAGGACGCAGCTACGGGGATACAGTCCTTTAATAAAAAGGCAAAAGATGTGTCATGATCTCTGCTTCCAAAAGGTCAGGGTTTTCCCAACTCCCTTGGAAGCAGATCCATAACCCAGGTTCCGAGTGCCAACCAGTCCCAATTGGGACCTTTTGGACCCAGTCCTGGCGCCAGTGGCACCAGGCTCATAAATATGCCCAGTCCCAGCGCTGGAAGCGCCGGGCTCATAATGCTTGGGTGGACTTACCTGCAGCAGACCATGCTGCTTACTTGCCTGCCAGTTGAGCCTCTGATCCTCTTCTGTTTGGAACTACTTTTCCTGTTGGGTGGGGCTGGAGCCACTCCCTAGATTTAGAACACTGGAACTCTTCTGGAAGGCAGGAACTCTTTTCTTACCAGGAACTCTTTTCTTACTTAGGCGTGGCTGTGGAAGGAGACACCTAAGCACTACAGGAGGCTATTTAAACCACACCCGGTGGATGAATCTTGCTTTGCGTTATTCTGCACCCTCTGCAGCAGGACGCTCATCGTGTCTTCTGCATCCAGTCCTGGGCCTAAGGAAAAAGGCTTACCATCCTGAATCCAGTCTTCAGCAACACCTATAAAGACAAGAAAGAACAGGTCAGCATTCCGGCATCTGAAAGGCAAAGGCTTACCTACTCTTCGTGCGCTCCGGAGGTCTTCATACTGCATTCCGGCATCTGAAAGACAAAAGCTTACCAACTCTTCGCACGCTCCGGAGGCCTTCGGCGCTGCATCCGCATCTGAAAGACAAAACAAGGTGCGTTTAAATACATTGGGGAACTTTAATACTCACGTGCCATTACTCCTTTCCACATCTAATCCAGTGGGTATTCCAGCACCCTGCAGCCGCTCCGAACTCGTACCTGCAAAATAAAAAGACAGTTGGAGCGCATCGTGAAACAGGCAACAAGCGCTTACTCACGTGCTTCCAGGCGCTTCTATTCATCACACGGGCTCCATCTTCAACTCACTTCAGCCCGTCATCCGCCATCGCCGGAACCCTGCAAAACAAGAGACATCATTACTAAAGACTTTAAAAGACATTTGAATGACTCGAAACTTACCGTTCGTGCAGTAAACGACGGACAGCAGTCCTCTGAAGTCAAGAGGCCTGTGCTACCTATCCAGTGAAGAAACTGGCTACAGCACCCTGCCCCGAGGCAGATGGAGAGCTTGGCATTCACTTACCTAAGGTGAGAGCGTTAACCTTTAGGGGTCTACAGGAGAGGAGAAGAGGAAAGAGATAGGGACACCCCAATAACCCCAGTTCATTAACCCCATATTTTCTATCTGCAGACATCTTACTCTACACGTCAGGCATACAGTGCACAGAGGTCCAGCCCAAAGAGCCAACCGGGTGCTACACATCACCTTTGAAGATACGGTAGTCGCCCAGTCAAGACCGGCGCCTCTGCGAGAATCAGGTGAGCGTTACAAGATGTGACTCAAATAATTAATATAGACGAAATTACTGTGGAAAGTGAGACTATATCTGCTTCCTCTCAAGCTCAAAAGAATCAAATTAACAAAAAAAAGAACATAACAGAAAAAACAAAAAAGAAATCCTTACAGTTGACACAGAGGGAGAAAAATCCTCTAATCAATAACTCGCCTCCAAATTAGATGTGGATAGAGATCGACGACGAAACAACTAGATCTCCCTCGCATGAAGCACAAAAAACCAAAAGACCATCAAACGAAATGATCCAAAGCAAATAACAAAAATAAAGGGCCAAATAAGGCCAATAAGAAAAAGACTCAGCCATGCAAGACGCCCCTGAAAAAAGGACAATTAAACTCACTGTTGGATTTCTTTAAAAATCAAGGAAAAAGGAAATACGACATATTGGAACTATCTGACGCGGAAATCCTGGCAGCAATCACGGAAACCTCACCACCACCTAAAACACGCAAAATGACGCCACCTGATGTGAGTCCAATTGAAAAACCTCAAAGTGAGATTATGTGCCTACCTCAGGAAGCCGCGAGGGAGGTAGATCAAGACAACTCAAGCGATAACTACAATCCCAATCCAAACCCTACGGCGATTTCGGTGGAAGACAAAGGGGAAGGCGGTATGGAAAACAGAGCAGAGAATAAGGACAAAGAAGCCACCTCTCCGATATGCATGGGAACTGAGGCACGAAAAAGCACTATGCCAGTGGCTTCGCCTCAAAAAGCACAGGAAAGGACAGAAGAACACACGGTCCCAAGTCCAACCAGCCCAGTGAAGACGGGCGATAAAGAACTGAAAAAAAACCCCGCCAGGGCCAAAAGAGCAGATCCTCAGTCTCTTCGAACTCCAGACCCCATCACGACCAAAACACAACTATGGAGAAGAAAGAACAACTGACTAGGTGAATCCAAACCCGACCGAAGTTCCGCTCCAGTACACCAGTAAGAAAAGGGGGCCGAACAGAAGCCTCGGGTTGGCTTCCCCGCCTTCGAGGCGACAATCACTTGACCCGGCCGACGACCATCCCTCGGGGGGTCGCCCCAAACAAGACAGACCCAGTCCAGGTCTAAAAGAAACACCAGCAAAAAAATCGGACTTAGCAACTATTATGTCCGCCATTACAATCGCCCTGGCTCCCTTCTGCAAATTATATGAAACACTAAATGACTCAATGAAAGATCAAACCACAGTGTCGGCCATGACCTTGACAAAATTGATCTATTTGGAAGGATATGTGAAGGCCTCAGAAAAACGGATCGACGACCTCATAAATGTGAAATGTAAGGAAAGTCAAAAAAAACAACTCGTCTGAAGCGAAAGAACACCGAGAGAAGTCCAAGCAGGAGAAAAAAGCTTTATCTAAAAATGGGTCGACACAGACTTCAGGGACATCAAACGCCATTGACCTAACTAAGCAGATGGCAAACGTCGAAGTGCAAACACAGGGCGCTTTCAGCATTTTTAATATGAATCAGGGAACTGGACCATCATTCCCGTTGTCACAAAATAAGGTCTTCACTTTCAACCAAAAAATGACAGACTTGGACAGTCCATCAACCTCTGGTGTACAAAAAAAAAAGAGAAGAATCCCCAGCTAATAAGAACTCAAAGAAAGAGGGTAGCATTTCCACAAGGACAATTCAGACTACCTCTATAAAATCGCAGGAAACATCAAATAAAGGACCAGTGCAACAACAGAAAAATGGGGCGGAGGTTCAAAATCAATCTCACAGCAAGAGCCTAAATCGACCAGTAGTAAAAGAACAGGAGTTGACAAAAAAGAAAAACAACTTAACCAGGGGTTCCTCGGCTCAGAAGTCAAACAGCTCCCCAATGACGGCGGATGATTTCTTAAGAGACAAAGAATGGATGGACTTATCCGTCTATGAAGAGCCAGAGGAGAGGTGCCATCAACAATCATTGACGCGTCAATCCGCAAGGGAGGTATTCCCCCAAAAACACATCAATGACAAGGGGCGGACAAGGAAAGACTCTATCCAAGACCCACCAGACAGTAGGGCAAGAACGGAAGGTAAAGAACAATCAGAATCAACTAATGTCAGAAATCGGGTGGAATATAAAGAGGAAAAGAAGGTAGACAGACGGACTCAACATCTTCCTTCATACTCCAAGTCTGACTATCAACGAGACCTTTGGGAACGGAAGGAAAAACACCGGTACTTCCATAAATCTGCAGAAGAGAGAAGCGATTCGAGACATTATGCCAACCGAGGCCGTCAGAAAAGAAAGCCAGAGTCCGAACCCGACCAACCATCCATAATTTTGAAATTGGAACAAATGAGAGAAAACAAAGAGGACATAATTCTAAACAGAAGCACAATTCTGAAAATCTTTAGACATCTAAGGTCAGTACTGACTTCGCCTGTCGACAGAGGATCTAACACTAGTGGAACCGTACCACTCAGGCAGCAAAGCAAAATGCTACCTACATATAAAAGGGAAGAACTACGGAGCTCAACTGCAGGAAGCCAAAGAACTACCAGCCGAGAAAGGCCTATGGTTAAGCGAGATCACCCCAAAGACATAGGTGAACAAGCCCAAGTCTCCAAAAATAAACAAGGGCAAGATCACTCATTATATATCCAGAACGGAAGAACTGTACAGAGACAGCCGGTTGCAATACGACAAAGAAAGACCCGACTACCCAAAAGAAAAACCGAGTCAAGGACGAACCGAACCAAAAACAACCACAAACAATAAAACAGATGCGAAGAGCAAAGGTGTCACCCGATCAACGGAATCAACACGTCGAAAAAGAGCTACCTCTGTTGAAACGGGGAATTATGAAACAGCACCCCAAATGAAAATTCCGTCATTGAAAGAAGTCCCTCAGGCTATATCTGTGCCCACATCAAAACCACTATGGGCTTGGTTACCAAAATCACTTACAGCAACTTTGACCAAATAGCAACGATCCGCCCTAGGAGACGGGGCCACAGAACGAACATCTCCAACAACTCGACGTGTGAGGGAAAAGAAGATCCAGATAGCCTCATGGAACACCTGTGGATATAAACATCTTACGACGGGGGGGGGGGTCCGGATCTGGGTCAATTTGAAATAATCGCACTTCAGGAACACTGGCTAACTGAGAAACCTTCACTGGAGGGTTACGAGATCGCTTTCGCCCCAGCAAACAAGAACAGCCTGGGGCGCCCTTCATCCGGTCTTTTGGTGGCGATTAGAGTGGACTGCGGGCTAAGCATTACAGAATCTATTACAGCCTCAAGCCACATGCAAGTGATCAGACTGACATGGACAATTCCAGAGAAACAGCCAGAAAAGAGAACAGTTAAAGAAATTGGAATAATCAATATCTACTGGAACCCACAAGCAATCACAGGCAAAAAATTCCTAACAATGTTGGAAAAAGAAATCGACAGGTTATATGGGGAAAAGAACATCGCCCATGTCTTAATTTGCGGAGATCTAAATCTGAAACAAAAAAACACATCTACATCCATCACTGAACGAAAAAAATCCACCCTAGAATCTAGAGGGGAGTTGTGGCACAATCTGATGTCTTCAAGAGGGTTCTACAATCTAGATCAGACATTCCCACTCTCCAGCAGACTGCCAACTTGGGAGAGGGGTGCCCTAAACAGCACATTAGATTACATCTACGTATCAGAGGCCATGTTGGAAGTGATCATAGAATTTGAAGTGATGCAAACTATCCCAAGTGACCACAATCTGCTAAGAGCAGCATGGATCTCAACAGAGGTGCCCCACCAAAAAATGAACTCGGAAATTGAATGTAATACAAAGGCAACCCGCTTAAAGTTGACCACTGAGAGAATAGAAGACCTGTTCAAAGCATATAAAGCCTCAACGAAAACGGTGGAACTTGAGCAAAAAACCATCGATTATCACCCTTTTCTGAGCCCGTACAAAGTTCCCGCTTGTCAAAGAATTGGAAAGCCCCCTACGGGGAACCATCTATACGATAAACAAGTCGTGGCAAAAAGGGCTAGCTTGAGACAATTAAAGCGAAAAGCCAAAAAACACAACTCACCGGATCTAGCAGCACAAGTAATTCAAGAAGAAAGAAATTATGAAGCCTGGATTAAAACTCACAGAATCAATCTATATCAGAAAGATTCAGAAGAGATCCTGAGAAATGGAGCGGGGAAAAACTCCCGGAGCTTCTGGAACCTCTTAAAAACTGGTATAGAACAGAAAACCAATATGCCAGCAAACCACGTAAGCGAAGAAAAGTGGATATTACACTTCGAAGCGCTGTTCCGAAAACACTCGGGAAATGAGGACCAAGTTTGTATCCAACAAGACAGCCTGTGGGTGGACGTCTCAAACCCAGAGGACATCAGGGAGATAATCAACAGACTAAAAAACTCTCGAGCACCGGGACCAGATGGTGTCACTAACATCGACTTAAAATCATTTAAAAAACAATGGATTCCCTTTATCAGCCTAGTCCTCAAATACTGTGAAACATCAAGAGCCATCCCAAAATCTTGGACCTCAGCTAACGTGGTACCCATTTACAAAAGAGGAGACAAGTCTGATCCTGGCAACTATCAGCCCATAGCATTGCTCGACACGATCGGGAAAGTTTTCGGCATGCTGCTCCTAAAGAAATTCCAACTATGGGCAATAGAGGCACCATGTAACGACCCATTTCAAGCAGGCTTTAAGAAAAACCCATCCACGACGATAAACATCATGCTCCTTAGCATAATCAAGAGCAAAGTCGCTGAGGAAGGGGCCTCAGTGTTTGTGGCCTTCATAGACCTGACCCAGGCCTTTGACCGGGTGGATAGAGAACTTTTATGGAAGAAATTGAACTGGAACTGCCCGCAAGCCATTCTGGCTCCATTCAAAGTGCTACATACGAACACCTCCATCAGAGTGAAATTAAACATACAAGGCGACCTGTCGGAAGAAATTCCTATACGAAGAGGGGTGAAACAAGGCTGTCCCCTGGCACCGACCCTGTTTGACGCATTCATGGGCGATTTCAAAGATTCCTATGCCTCGGTGAGAGCTTTTCTGCCAAAAATTGGAAATACATCAATGCCACGTCTAACATACGCAGACGATATAGTACTAATGGACCTAACCCAAATAGGGCTGCAGCGTCAATTAGATAATTTGGCAAACTACATCAAGCTCTCAAACCTGGAGATAAATAAAGAAAAAACAAAAATCATAACTTTGGGGACATGAACAAAGAAACAGAAAAAATTCAAGTGGAACATGGAAAACGTCCCGATTGAGAAAACAACAAAATTCAAATTTCTGGGAGTTATTATTGACAACTCGCCTCAAGAAACGAGCATGCAAGAACACCTATGGGCAAAAGTAAGATCATTGGCAACCCAAGCCAAAATACTGGAAAGGAAATATGGAAGATTCTCCCTTATACCTACCATCAAATTCTATAAGGCAAAAGCAGTTCCGGCACTTACATACGGTTCCGAAGCCATGCCTGAGATACCGGTCACCCTTTGGCTGAGGCTAGAAGGTTATTTCTGGAGGACTGTATTGAACCTACCAAAGTCAACTGCAATGGCCGGAATAAGGAGAGAATTGGGACTTTCGTCGTTGAAATCGTCGGTCGAAGCAAAAAATCTGGCGTTATATCAGAAAACCATCATTTCACAACGCCTCCCGCTCTACCAGTTGATAAACGAGGAAGGGTGCAGAGAAAAGTGCAAAATGCTGAAGAAATGGTCAACAAAGATAAAGCAAAATTTAGACCTTATAGCTTGCACAGAAGCTGATTTAATTGGAAATCCAGATAAAGTCAAGAAGAAACTGGCAGACTTAGACTGGATTGCTACTGAGGAAAAAGCGTCGAACAACAAACTCTTGAAACACCTTCCATGTTATGCACTAAAGAGGAACAAAACAGCTCAATATCTAAGAAGGTTCCCGAGTAGACCACTTTGCCAACTATTCTTAAGAGCACGTCTAAACTTGCTTGCCACAAATGAAATACTTCAAATTAGAGGCCAGTCAGAATACAACACCTGCAGACTCTGCAAGATGCCGGACCAGATGGAAAACGGGAGACACTTGCTTACTAGCTGCCAGGCTTTGTCCACTATACGCCTAGCCTACTTACGCGACACACTGAGTCCGTTCACAGAGCCGGAAGAAGAGCAGTAGTGGCCGCGGTTAATTTGGGGAGGAAGGACTGCCTGGACCTTAGCTACAGCTAAGATTCTGCAAATTGCCCTGACAAAATGCAATCAGCAGTGTAAAGAAGATAGCTGAGAGACTGGCCTCTGGAGCCCTGCTACAAAAGTTTTTAAAGAAGAAGCACATTTACACCAGATCTTGTAAAATCTAAATTTAGATAAAAACAAGTACAAAAAAAAAAAAAGTTTTAACACATGGCTGATATGAACAGTAAACAAGAATTGGGACTCCACTGAGCCCTGACCACTACACAAATAGCTCACAGACTTCGGAATTAAACAGAGAAAGCCAAACTGGATGTTGATCAAGAATAGTATTGCTTTCAAGTACGGCTTGCAATTAGACTCATCGCTTTTCGATCAAGTTATCAGTCTAATTGTTTTACTTGGTGAGCAATGTCACTGTTTTCTGAAGCTATATTACTGTGTGATCTTATTGATGTAATCCAGAAATACTCTAGAGCCCACACACTGATGATATAATTGTGGTGTGACTTAAAACCGTGCAAGACCATACTTGTGTTTAATCCAGCCCTTAAAACAAATTACAGGATCACATTTCTCTTTTGACTGGCTGAAACAATTCCAAACCTGCAGTGAAGATGATCTTTGTTAGGAGTTAATTTGTTGGCGGGTTGTAGATGCTATGCTTGCAAGGCAGAGTTGATTGAAATGCTGCTTAGAGGCTTCATCACAGAAAGCAAAAAACTAGGCATAGTTAAGCAGTTGTATGGAGTCTGGCCACCATCTTGAGCCTTGCCCAGCACATTCCTGTACATTAATAAAGACCTGCCCCATTTTATATATTAGATTGAATCCCGCCCAAGTGCAAATACTTGATTTAACCAGTCCTGCCCTGCAACTGGTTTGTACGTGGAGTTTTGCTCTGGTGTATGCCTTTACCATGTGCCTTGCCCTTGTTCATGTCGTACATTTATTTCTCCACGGTGCATTCAGTTAAACAGAGTCTTGCCCTGTGTGTGCATTTACATTGTCATGCCGTGTGTGAAATTATGCATTCTGTCATTGTGGCTATGACCTAACATACACAGACAAATTAGGGTTTCAACCTTTTTTTTGGAATGCATAGAGGTTGGAGGATCTTCTATAGGACAGGGTGTAACTTAAAATGAAAGCATCTAAGCAAACCGTGAGCGGAGAAAAGGAAAATAAAGGTGGAATCATGTAAATTCCGTGTCTGGCCTTAAGGTAAAGGGCCTAATAACAAATCCCTCTCCTGGATTTCCATCTTCAGGGCATCTGCCAAGGACAATATTTCTCAAGTCATGCACAGGGTGTTTAAGCATCCCAGCGCACGTGCTTCACAATTTCTTTGCTGTGTTCTTGGTCCTTTGTCTTTATGTTGGCCTCGTCTTTTCCATGGTCTTGATCTTGCTCTTGTTATGGTCTGAACTGAGGTCTTTTTCCTGAACTGCAAGACTAGCCAATGGCCTCTCGCCTGCTACCATGGCAAGCCCTGTATTGGAACCCTCTTGCTCTAGGAGTTTCTGCTAGGTTGATTCTGTTTGGTATTATCCTCGTACAGTGTCTTTTTGTGGTAGTATTCCTTGGCCTGCAACTGGGCTTTCAAAGGATTGCAAGACTGCTTTTTTGGGCTGGTGGGCTCAAAACTCTCACCCAGAATCTGTGCTAGAACCTCTTACTGGTTGCGCTCTGAAGATTCCTTCAAGGATTGCCCCAGTCAGTCTTTGGGTGCAGGTTCCCAGCCGGCCTCATGATCTGGCTTGGCCCTTAAACCTTGCTTCTCTCAAACCCTGACAACAACAGAGATGCTGTTGCATGAGATGAATGCAAGAAAAGCAAACTGATTAATACTTTAAAAAAAAAAAAAATCATTGGTTTATTCAAACAAACAATACAAATCAAACTTGCAGTGCATATGATAACATTTCAATTATACATCGCTTAATTGTTTTCACTGCTTCCCTTATCCCACCCCCCGTTCCGAGCCTATTACTTCTCACATTCTATTCCTGCATCTTGTGGCTGGGTCTCCCTTTCCATGGGTTCCGTTGGGTCTCGTATCGACCCAAACAACTCTGCTATTAATAATTTCCAGGCCATCAGGGTCTCTGTCTCCTCTCCCCTCCACCCCCCAGCACTGCTCGCTTCTTGCCATACCATGGTTTCTGCCTCTGCCCATTTCTGCAAATCTTTCCACCACACCTCTAATCGTGGTCTGTGGCATGTCTTCCTTCCCATAGCAATTCTCCTCTTTGCGAGCGCATATGCCAGGTCCTTCAGTTTGTTCAATGCTTGAGTTTCCGTGGTCTAGGGAAATCCCCCACCCGCCCCAACAAGCAGGCCCACACTGTATCCACCACAATCAACCCCTCTCTCTGCTAGCTTTTGTGCCACTTCGCTTCAGAAGCGCTCAATAACCGGGCATGACCAAAACATATGCACCATACCCGCATTCTCTTCATCACATTTAGTGCATGCTTGCCGTCCTGCATTTTTAAACCTAGATATCCTCTGGGGTGTCATATACGCCCTATGCGTAATATACAATTGCATCTGCTTTAATCTCACATTCCTCGACACCTTCTTATGATACCCTTGGGCTCGTTCCCACATCCCAACATCCATCGGGGCTCCCACTTCCCTGTGATTTCCCAGTCTTGTCTCAATTGTACTACCTCCTTTCCAACTCTAGACATCATCATCTCGTATATTCTAGATATCTCATGTCCCCCCTCCGCTATGTCATATATTATATCTATGGTAGAATCTGGTTCTTCCTCCAGTACCACTTCAGACCATGTTCTCTTAATTCTCTGCGCCATTCTGTGATATGTAATATACTGGCCTGTATGTAACCTGGATTCCTCCCCCAACACCTCAAACTCTGTGATAGTCCCCTCTTGCCAAATATCACCCATTGTTGCTATCCCAACCAGTCCCCTGTGGTTTCTGATTATTATCCTTAGTTGCTTTTCTCCACCCGCCAGTGCAACTAGTGGTACTTGCGGGGAACACGGGGATGGGTTCTCCATCATCTGGCATGCCCTAAGCCACATCTTCCATCCAAGTACCATCATCTTAGGACGCCCTAACATTTCTGTCTTGGGCAGACACATCATCTCTTTTAAGTAAAATGGGGCACAATCTTGTCCAAACAACCTGGATTCAGAGGTCACCTCATCTGAGAGCCATTTAGCAACATATTGCAGTTGACTTGCTATATAATAGACTTCATAATTAGGCAGTTTTATACCCCCTTTCTCATCGAAATTCTGCAGCTTCCAGAGGGCCACTCTGTTCCGCGTGCCGTGCCACAGGAAATCCCTGCACATACTGTTCAATTTAGTGAAGAACTTCTTGGGTATCATGTGCGGTATGTTCCCAAAACAGTGCAGGAGCCTAGGCAGGACCATCTTCAGCATTGCCCCACGTCCCATCATTGCTAAAGGCAGCTTCACCCAGAACCTCATACAATTTTCTTAATGGTTCCCTCCGTGTTGTACTTATGCTCCTCTTCCACTGTGTGGTATATGTCTATCCCTAAATAGCGAAATGTGCTAACCTCCCATGGTATCTGTAACACTGGTAGCTGTTTCAATGGGATCCCTTTATATCCACCCAATGGGAACATGCTAGATTTCTGAGGGTTCACCGCTATGCCAGACAGCCCTGCATATCTTTCCATCACTTCAAAAATGTATTGGAGGGTCTCCTCCGGGTGTCGCAAATACAGCAGCATGTCATCCGCATATAGGGAGATTAGATGTCATTCCCCTCCCACCGCAATGCCTATCGTGTCATATTGTTGCCTCAAGTATATCGCTAGGGGTTCCAGGGCCAATATATAGAGCATAGGGGACCATGGGCATCCTTGTCTGGTGCCCCTACGGACTTGCAATCTTTCAGATAACACTGCTCCTGTTTTAACTCTGGCCAGCGGTTCACTATATAACATTTTCGCCCATTGTAGATATCCAGGCCCCATCCCATAGCCGGCCAGGGCCGCCAGCAGCCATGGCCATTTGACCGAGTTGAAGGCCTTTATTGCGTCCAACGCCACAATTGCCAATTCACCTTTGTTCTCGTTCCCATACTCAATAACTCGATGGAGTCGCCTGTGATTATTGAATATGTTCCTATTCGTGACATAGCCCGTCTGATCCGGATGTATTAATTTGCCAATAACCCTCCTCAGTCTGTTTGCCAAAACGCCCGTCAGTATTTTGCTGTCTTGATTTAACATTGACAGAGGTCTATATGAACCGCAGCTATGCCCAGGCTTGTTAGGTTTGGGAAGCGGTATTATAATCGTTTTTCTAAGTGACTCTGGCAGTCTACCCGGCTCATACGCCTCATTCAGCATTTCTAACAGTGGGTGGAGCACCTCTCCTTTAAATATTTTATAAAATTCACTTGGGAGTCCATCAGCCCCCAGAGTCTTACTGGTGGGCAACTGTCTCACCACCTCTTCTAGCTCCTCTAATGTAATCGGTGCATCCAGCTCCTCTCTTTCCTCAGCACTTATCTTTGGCAATCCTATATCCTCCAGTGTTTCTATTATCGTCGTACGACTACTCTCTCCATCATCTCCATATAGTAGCCTGTAATAGTCTGCAAACTCCTGGTTAACTCCTTCTTGGGTATCAGCTACACTGCCGTCTTCCCTTGTTATTGTTCTTATCGTGGGTCTGGGGTTTTCGCTCTTATATAGCCATGCCAAGATCCTTCCTGGTTTATCCCCTCCCGGATGCTGTCTCTCTATATATTTTTTATAGTTGAGGTTACACAGTCTTTCCCAATGCTCAGCACATTTCTTCTGCAGCCCGAGTATCAGTTCAGTGTCTTCCTTGGTATTATTTTCTCCCCTCAATGCCCTTTCCAATTCTCCCTCTGTTTCCCGTAGGTCAGCCAGGATCCCTCCTTGCAATCCTTGTTAGGGAGAATTCTCTCTTTAGGCTGAATTTCCTAACCTAGTGAGTCTCCCAGCAGCTTTGCTGGATTTCTGGAGTTAGTTTTTTTCTCCTGCCAAGAGCAAGAGTGAGACTCTTTTTCTCCCACTCTTGGACATGATTTATGGTGTTCGTTCGACTGTTAATGTGTTTTATGGGCTATGGGGTCCTTTACTCCATAGGGTCTCGTGTGTTTTTACTATGTGTCCCTCCGTGCAGTAACACAGGGTTGTCATAGTGACACCCCACCATAGATTCCATACCCTGGGACTGACTACTGTCTCCCAGGGCATGTAAAGTCACCATTGGCTTTACTAGTCCCAAATTATTAACAGAAACCAGTACAAACCATCATATTGTGGACGTACTGGTCTGGGCAATTTGATTGCCCCGGGGTCTGTTAGTCGAGGGGGCACGTCTCCGTCCCCCCTGATCGAGTTTTGGCTGGTGGCAGTGGATACTACTTTTTATATTCGACCGCGAATATATCCCTATGGGATTTTCCCATTGTTTGAGGCTACCAACTTTAAGTATTTAATTCTCATAGCCTGGAACATACCGCTGGTTCATTTATTTAATATTAATTCGCCGGTTGGTATTTTTTGGCAGGACTCGATTCTAAAATGGCGTTTGTATTCTCTTCTGTGACTCCAACCCAAGTCGAGCCCTTTGTTCCACTTTTTGGCAGGCTTCTCCACAGAAGCCTCCAAAAGTGGTGCCACTCTGTCTGGGTACCACAGGGGGTTTGGGAGGGGGTTTAGGCACCCTGGACTGAGTTACCTTGGTAACTCAAGTCACACTCTTGTGTGATTGGCCCAGGTGGTGAGCCGGCCGGCTCACCACTTAGCATGTTTGACAGCTAGGCTGAGTGAATGGGGGTGTGCTGCATAAAAGCAGGGCTTTGGGGACTGAAACTTCAGAAGTCGCCACAGGACTTGAGAATCCGACGAGGGAGAAGCTGAGCCGACCTACCACGACGACACCATCGGTGGAGCCCTGCGGAACCGACTCACCACTTCCCGACGACAGAGAAGATCTCCCGGCTGGAGAGGCTTCTTCCCCTGACTGGTGGGCACAACCAGTTTACCTTCTTCTCTTAGCACCCCAGACAGGCTTGTGGTCGAATTGCCCTTGCCAAGCACCCCGGCAACCGGATAGCCACTTACCACACTGGACCGCGAACTAAAGGACCGCTCCTTTTACCTGAGAAACTCCGAGGCTGGTTTCTTCCCTGGCAGTGCAACGGACTCCTGTCTTCCTCCCCAACGAGATCCTCTCTTCCCCCGGACGAAGCACCGACTTGCATCCGCTGCCAGGAACAACTGCCCCCGCTGGAGTATTCTCACCACTTTAAGGTACCGTGTCCGCCAGGCCTCCCTTTCTAAAGATTGCTATAAGGTAATAATAACCCCTTAACCTTCTGGACTGGGCTGGCCGCCTTATCCTTCTAACTGGTCCCTTTCTTTGGTCCAACTCTTTTTGAACCTTTTCAAGACTTTTGTGCACTGCAGCCATGTGACCTTGGACACATTTCGTTTGATCCTATGAAAGTGGATCCGGCCTACTGAACTCTAACTTCACGGTTTTACTTTGCCTTCCTCTCTTGTTGTGTTCTTGTAAAAGTGTTGGGACCTGTTTCAATTTATTCTCTGCTTTTCTCTCCCTTTTAAAACAAATTATTAGAGTGCCATCTGCGTTAAGCGATCACCGCTGTCTGAAAATAAGTGGGGCTTTACTTAAGACTTGTCTAATATTCTTCTAAGGGAGTGTATATCTTTTAGTGACCGTGTTTTTGAATTGCTTACTAGTAGTGCCTGTGTGTTTTTCTAGATGTGGGTTTAAATAAATAATGATATCTCTTTTACACCAAGCCCTGGTCAGTGTTTACTTGTTCTACTGTGTTTTTTTGACCTATTGTGAATACTCTGTATACTGCCTAACTCTTCTTGAGGGAAGTCTGACTGCTCAGCCACAGCTACCAAGTGAATCTGTGTGGTGCAGACTGCTACCAAGTGGGTTTACTGCCAAACACCTGTAGCCTTAAATCTTTTGCAGTGGTCCCAGAGGGAACTGCACAGGTTTCTGCCTAACAATCCTTTAGATTTTGCTATGGCTACCCCTCTCATCACAACCTTAAAGGCTTCCCACAACGTACCCGCCGAGTCCACACTGCCAGTATTTGTCTCAAAATAGTTAATAATCTCCTCCCTCATATCCTCCCTAAAAAAGGGGTCTCTCAGCGCCTCTGCTCTGAGGCGCCATATCAGAATCCTCGCTCTCGGGGGTCGGTATTGCCATCCAAGGATCAAAGGCGAGTGGTCCGAAAGGACCCTCACTTTATATTCTGCTTGCGTGATCTCTGTCCTTACCTCTAGTGTGGCAAAGACATAGTCCAATCTCGTATGTAACTGCTGCGGGGCAGAATAATGCGAGTATTGCCTCTCTTGGGAGTGTCGTGTCCTCCACACATCTGCAAACCCAAAGTCATTCAGCAGTGTCTGCAACGCTTTAGCGGCTGGGGTAGGTCTATCCATTTTCCCATCCGATCTATCAGCCTTCGGGTTTAGTACGCAATTAAAGTCTCCTCCCCAAATCACTGCGCTCCCCACACATATGGTAAGGGAGTTACACAGTGTTCTAAAATATGCCACCATGTTTTGATTCGGGGCATACGTATTTACAATGCTTATCTCCCTATTTTCCACCAATCCCCTCATTATATCCATCCTCCAGTCCATCTCAACTGTCGTCTGTAACAGGTGAAACGGGGCATGTGGCGCCACCCAGATAAGTACTCCCCTAGCATAGGCCGAATATGATGAACCCACCACAACTCCCTTCCATTTTTTCCCGATCATCTCCATTTTATCCCACGTCAGGTGAGTCTCCTGCACCAGGGCTATGTATATCTTTTGTCTACGCAGGTATAACATAACCTTGTTCCTT